>NC_142465.1:28787878-29090909 GCF_049115385.1 Moschus berezovskii | reverse complement strand
CTTCAAATAACCTACTTCTAATTAATCACATTTTTTTAATCAGAAAAAGAAAGTTAAAATCATCGAGGTTGTATTATATGCTATATTACATGCTTTGCCAGTATGTCTCAGTCTCCTTATTGATCCGAAGTTTAATCGTATATCAGAATCACCTGGAGATTTTAGCTAGGACCATACTCCCAAGCCCCCCAACTAAACATTCAGATTCAGTGAGTTTGGAATGGGACCTGGAAACATTATCTTGGGTACACTATGTACTAATACCACCTATGTCAACATGATGATGTTATGGGTATTTCAAAATGAAAGCCAAGTGCTCCAAGTTCTTAAATATTAAGAACAATTCATTCTACAATATAAAGCAGAAATTTATTTTAACAATTTTAGAATAACTGTCTCATATTGAAATATGTTATATTACGGAATCAATCAAAAATTCAGTTTACCTTATTAGCTCATTTCCTGAGCAGGCCAGTAAATGGAGTTTACATTCACTGAGTGACTATAATATTCCAGGTACTGAAAAAGGGTTACAGGAACAAAGATGAATATACACAACTGCTGTTTTCAAGAACTTAGAAGAGACAGTACAAATAATTACTAACTAATGTAAAATCTAGGCTTCCCTGATAGCTCAGTTGGTAAAGAATCCACCTGCAATGCAGGAGATCCTAGTTCAATTCCTGGGTCGAGAAGATCTGCTAGAGAAGGGACAGGCTAACTGCTCCAGTGTTCTTGGGCTTCCCTTGTGTCTCAGCTGGTAAAGAATCTGCATCACAACATTTTGTAGTGCAGGAGACCTGGGTTCAATCCCTGGGTTGGGAAGATCCGCTGAAGCAAGGGAAAGACTACCCACTCCAGTATTCTGACCTAGAGAATTCCATGGACTGTATAGTCCATGGGGTCACAAAGAGTCGGCCATGACTGAGCGACTTTCACACTTTCTTTCACAATGTAAAATCTGGAGAAGTGTAGGAGGAAGGAGTTCAAGAGGAACTGCCACTGGAGCTAAGCCCAGGCAAGGGACAAGGATGAGTACAGGAGGGAGCCATGGAAGCATATGCATGAGGACGGCGGCAGCTAAGAGTCTGGGCCAGCAAAGAGCCAAGGGAAGAACAGAAGAGAAATGAAGTTTAAGAGGTACACTGAGACAGATCTTAAAAGACTGTGGTCTTAATAGTTTTGAATTTATCCCATAGACTATGAGGAGTCATGGAAGGTTAATACAAGGAAGCGAAACAATAAAAATTTGCATGTTAGAAAAATAACTGGCAACAGAGCAGTGGCTGTACTAGCAAGGAAATAGTGTAGCCAAGAGGCATGATTAGGAGGGTACGTAATAGTCCGGCTAAATAATGATAAAAACTTGCACTAGGGTAGTAAAAAACAGCAATAACTAAGGATTAGATTTTAGAAAGAAGCTGAAGTCACTTACTGACCAAATCAGCCTTAGAGTATGGGAAACTGTAAGATAAATTGAGAGGGCAGTAATTTGGGAATATAGAAAAATATTTTGTTTCAGGGGTGCTGAGAAAAAAAGCTCTGCTTTAGGCATGTTGAATATGAGTTTCCTGGAGCACAGGCAGATGGAAATGTCTAACAAGCATCTGGAACTCAGTGAAAATGGAGAATAGACAAAAGTGCCAGTGAGGGCAAGAAAGTCGATGAGATGGCTCAAAGAAACAGAGACTAAGCAGAGGACTGATGCTAACACTTTATGGAAGGAATGTTTAAGAATAATCCCAGGAAAAGAAACCAGAGAAATATACAAAGAATGAATATTCATGATGAGAATACCAATACAGAATACTCAGTAAGTACCTAACAATCACATTTTTTAAAAAAAGTCTAAAAATGGTGACTGTTTCATCATGAACTCATACAGAAAATTTGCTTTTCAAAGGAAATAACTGGAACTTCATCACTTGAACAGAATCTGGGGGGCAATTCTAAAAATATCCCCTAAGAAGGAACAAGAAATCTTTTTAAAATTTAGATGCCCCAGATTTATATAGAAAAAATTCATTTTAGAGAGATGTACCTTATGCAGTTGAAATGTGTAACATGAAGATTAAATGAACTTTCTAGATATGTGGTAATTTTGAAAAACACCTTCTGGCTATGCTTTTAACTACTCCTCAATTTCTGAGAGGATGAACTTTTAAACTCTTATTTATTTATAAACTAATAACAATACTTCTAAATGTAAAAATACTGTCATAAATGAAAAGAATTAAATACTTATAAAACCCAAGTTTATATACACACACACGAGGTCAATGTCCATCTCCAGCCCCAACACTATCCCTTGACCCATCCTTTGTCTTTTGTTGCCAAGTAATCTCAAATTCAAATTTTAATCTATGAATAATCTTTTAGATATATCTTTCAGTTCAGTTCAGTTGCTCAGTCGTATCCGACTCTTTGCGACCCCATGAATCACAGCACGCCAGGCCTCCCTGTCCATCACCAACTCCCGGAGTTCACTCAAACTCATGTCCATCGAGTCGGTGATGCCATCCAGCCATCTCATTCTCTGTCGTCCCCTTCTCCTCCCGCCCTCAATCCTCCCAGCATCAGAGTCTTTTCCAATGAGTCAACTCGTCGCATGAGGTGGCCAAAGTATTGGAGTTTCAGCTTCAGCATCAGTCCTTCCAATGAACACCTAGGATTGATCTCCTTTAGAATGGACTGGTTGGATCTCCTTGCAGTCCAAGGGACTCTCAAGAGTCTTCTCCAGCACCACAGTTCAAAAGCATCAATTCTTCAGCGATCAGCCTTCTTCACAGTCCAACTCTCACATCCATACATGACTACTGGAAAAACCATAGCCTTGACTAGACGGATCTTGGTTGGCAAAGTAATGTCTCTGCTTTTTAATACACTATCTAGGTTGGTCATAACTTTCCTTCCAAGGAATAAGCGTCTTTTAATTTCATGACTGCAATCAGAATCCGCAGTGATTTTGCAGTCCAAAAAAATAAAGTCTGACACTGTTTCCACTGTTTTCCCACCTATTTCCCATGAAGTGATGGGACCAGATGCCGGTTTTGCTTTTAAAACTTTCCCCAGAAATATTTGTATTTGAAAGGAACAAGGAAGAAAGGATTTAGGTAGGGAGGACTCTCAAATCTGGTTCTGGTCTGTGTGCACACTCACTCCCTTAACTCCTTCCTTGTGAGAGTTAGCTAAAAAAAAACCACCGTTTCACTGGTGTTTACTCTGCTGTTGCATTTGGGTCCAGCTTGGCTACTTCACATTTTAGAGTTTTTTCCTAAGAATAACAAAAGGAAAGATCCTTCCCTTTCTATCTTACAGAGTAAATGATTAACTGAAAACTTTAAAATCTTCCTCCCAAAAGTAACTGACTCCTATATTAAAACACTGATTAAACTAGAATGCTCAAGAAATGAGGTAATCTGGTTATATTTTTTTCTATTAGAATTCTTTTTGTTAAAACTGAAATGTACTGGAATATTTTCTTATTTTAGTAAATACAATAATAGAGCACTAATAGAGCACAAATCAGGAGAAGGCAATGGCAACCCACTCCAGTACTCTTGCCTGGAAAATCCCATGGATGGAGGAGCCTGGTAGGCTGCAGTCCATGGGGTTGCGAGAGTCGGATATGACTGAGCGACTTCACTTTCACTTTTCACTTTCATGCATTGGAGAAGGAAATGGCAACCCACTCCAGTGTTCGTGCCTGGAGAATCCCAGAGATGGCGGAGCCTGGTGGGCTACCGTCTATGGGGTCGCACAGAGTCGGACACAACTGAAGTGACTTAGCAGCAGCAGCAGCAGCAGAGCACAAATCAATTTAGTGAACCTAATTATTGGTGGCTTCTTCTAGTACCTCAGCCTCAACTACGAAATACTTACTATATAAAAATATATGATACTGCAGATATAAAGGGCAGTAAAAATGGAGGTAAATATACTTACTCCATTTATATCTTTGAAATAATTTATTAAATGTTAATTTGCTTTCTCTTTAAAAAAAAAATTTAAAGAAGAAAATTCTAGTTATTGTAGGAGTCCTATAGTTGGGCTCCCATTAAGGTATTGATTTTTGTTTTTTGTTTTTTTCTGGTTCACTCTAAGTAACTTCAATATTTAAATAAGCAATATATTTTGATCCTCAATCATATTAATTTCAATTCATTATACAAATTACCCTTGAGATAGTCCAAAATACCAAGGATTCACGTTTATCTAAACAGATACATACCACTGATGAAATAAAAACTAAAGTCTTAACCAGTGCAGGGGAAAAACATGGAGGTGCCAATAAGGTGTTTTAATGTAAGGATAAGGATAAAGGCAATTTAAATAATCAGTAAAAGACAAAAGATTGAGTCACAGAGAATGAAGATGCCTTCTTACTTTTGGCAGGGCTCTTGCAGGAGGCTTTTGCTGTCCCTCTGTCACTGTGCTTTTTTCTGCTTTTGGTGACAGAGAAGAACATACTTCAAAGTCTGTGTGTCCCAGATCCTGTAAGTACTGGTAAAGTGGAGAATTCTGAAAGAGATATAAAATAAATTTCAAGATAATTACTACAGTTGACCCTTTAACAACATAGGTTTGAACGACAGGGTTCCACTTTGATGGTTTTAAAAAATAAATATACACTACAGCACTACATATGGAGGGGTGGCTGAAGCCCAGGAAAAGGAAGTGAGAGGAGGGAGGACTGACTGTGAGGTTGTATGAGGGTGGGTGCCTCTAACCCCCCTGTATTTCAAAGGTCAACTGTATTTTAAGTTTTAGAGACCAAATTCAACATTATGACAAGTATGCCCAAACTGAATTATTTACACAATGCCACTTAACATCAAAAGAAAAAAAAAAAATCAACAATTCAGCAGGGTTAACTCAAAAAAGGAAAAACTAAATAAAATAGACATTCTTTGAATGTCAGCAAGAAAAAATGAATTTAGGAATATAAATAGATTTAAGCAATTTCTTTGTCCAAATTTTTATAGTATTAGAATAAATCGCTTCAAAATAGCTAATCCTGGCTAAATATAGCTTCAAAAAGGACTCACAGTGAAAAACAGTTATTACTTGAAGCCAAGAAGCAATGATTATACTGTATCAATTATAAATTTATCATACAATCATACTGATTAAGTCAATCAGGCACAGATGAGTATTATGGATCATATGTCAGCACTGAAAACAAACTTAAAACACCAAGAAAGTTACCAAAATAAGCTTACATACAAGCATATGGCAAATAAGAGACAGTGTAGGTTAAGAACAAAAACTTTGGAGCCAGACTATTTGGATTTAGATCCCAACACTGCCTCCTACCAGCTTGGAAACCCATGGTGATTTATAATCTTTCTATGCTTGGGCTGTCTAATCTAAAAATAGGTATAATAATTAATACCTAAACCATAGGGTTCTAGGACTAAATAAATATAAAGCATTTGGAGCAGTCCCTACCACACAGTAATTGTTCAATTTACACCTCAACTTTATATAAGCTATGTGCCAAGAGAGATTATGGAATAGAACAGAGAAACATCCTTACCACTATCGAATGAAAATCCATGGGACAATTTTAGATAAATGCTTTACCATCATCATTACTACTGTTATTCCCATTTCATAGATGAGGAAAGATTCACTCACCTAGAGAAAGCAGGATAGGTCTCACTCCAAAGCTAATGCTCTGAAATATTTTGCTATATTACCTAAAATTATAAACAGCCTCCTGTGTTTAGAAAAGACACCAAAGAAGCTTACATACAGTTTAGTATAGAGACATGAAGCAAATGAATAATTACAAGAATGTACTGGTTGATATGGAAACAGAGGAGAGGCAGCTAAATGAGAATAATACTTTAAGGGAATATATATCTTTGAATTTGGAAAAATGAGGAAGAGTGGGAATTTGCTGGACTGGTAGCAATTCACTGGCTATTAATTTGAGAGCTATTGGAGATGAGTGCCTTCCTTTGAAGCTATGTTTAATCTCTCCTTTGAGAAAAATAGGCAAAGCATTTAAAAATAAGGAGAAAGAACTTATAGTCTCATCCCTAAATCAGACTTAAAATCTCTAGTGGCAGAAATGGTTAATCTATTATGCATAATGTATTTTCAAATATTGCCTTGAATTACTCAATCTGTATTTTCAAACTGAACTGTGAACCCCATCTTGCTCTGTCCCCAGAATGGCAAAAGAACAAGAATACTAGTTCTTTTGGGCTGACCTTTAGAAAAGTTTACATACTTAAAAAAAAAAAACAACACCCAAACTTGTTTTTAAGACAGTAGAATCCTTTCTTCAAACGAATTCCCATGGGGAAGAACAATAAATAAAATGGATCAAAGTGGAGTTATTCTAATTCAAGGGTCATCAAACTTCTTTTGCAAAGGCCAGAGAGTAAACATCTTAGGCTCCAGAGGCCATATGGTCTCTGTCGCAACTAATCAAGTATGCTGCTGTAGTGTGAAAGCAGCCACAGACGACACACAGACGGATGAATGTGGTTTACGTTCCAATAAAACCTTATTTATGGAAATAGTGAACTTCTTATAGTTTTCATGTGTCACAAAATAACATTCTTTTGATATTTTTCCCAACCATTAAAAATGTAAAAACCATTCTTTGTTCACCAGCCATATAAAAATAGGCAACGAAGGAGTACAAATTGGCCCAAAGTTTATTGACTCCCTACTGAACCAAGATCATGAGGCGCACTTTTGACTGCTAACTGTTCTCCTGGGAAGGGCTTAGTGGGTGGGGACTGGGCCAAACTTCTTATATTCAAACTGTAAGGCCCTACCTTACAGCAAACCAGCACTGACTACAATGTCCCTTCCTCTTCCAGCTTATGTCACAGCTCACAAAATAACAAAATGGAATATCTGTAACAGATTTTTAAAAAGTGATTACACAGAAGAGATAGAGTACATACTTTGTTCTCCCTTTTTGTTTGCACATTAACTAAGAGCATACACACTCAGTTTGGATAACCACAGTCTGAACCACTATTTCATATTTCACAAAACAGCAACTATTAACTGTTTAGTAAATTCTGGCTTGCCAAGCCCATCACTGCTTTGTTTCATGGCTTTATGTAACTAAGTTTTTGGCAAAATTTTAGAGACCTCTCCAGAGGTGACAGAGGATGAAGGTAAAGCAGGTTTAGTAAAATGTTAATTCCAGTCACTGTCATATTTCATGTTTGTACTTGTCTCTTTTTGTCTGTTAATGCAAATCATATCACTTTCTAACACATATAAACAGACTATATGAACATTAAAGCTTTATTGATTATATTTATGACAGCATTCTGAGTTGTAGCATTTATTTTACTGTTTTATTTGAACTTTTATGACTCAATAACCTTTGAGCCAAAAGAAAACTTAAAATTTAACCAATGATAACAAACAAATGAAAAACAAACATCCTTTGGCTAACAAACTAAACATCAGCCAAGATGAACTGACCAAGACAGACCTTGTAAGACAAATTTTTAAGAATGCAAAGGGATTTTTAGTAATTATTTTATATTGATTTAAAAATTGTTTTGCAGATAAAATTACCTTTCTCTCTGAAACTACCAAATCATCTGTGCACTAACTGAAAGATCTCAGATAGCCAAATCAAGACCAGTGATTTTCAAAAATTTTTGGTCTCGAGACTCCTTTCTAGTCTTAAAAATTAACGATCTCAAAGAGCTTTTGTTTATCTGGAGGCCTAACAATATTTATCATATTAGAAATTTAAAACTAAAAAATTAAAATATTTATCAACTTACTTAAAATAACAATAAACCTATTATAATAGTCATGGAAACAATTTAAAAATATTTAACATGATTTTAATGAATTTTCACAATGAAATACATGTATTGAGAAAAGTGGATTGTTTTATATTTTTGCAAATCTCTTATTAAAGTTTGGCATAACAGGAGGAAGTGGCTGGATTCTTATATCTATTTCTGTACTGAATCAGCTGCAATTTTTTATTTTGGATGAAGTATATAAAGAAAATCAGACCATAAACAGATATGCAGTTGGAAAGGGAGGAGTATTTCAAGTCTTCTCTGATAACTGTATTATCAAAAAATAGCCATATCAAACTCTACATGTGATGATTTTGAAAAGGTTTAACATGAAATATGAAACCACTTTGGTGAGCTTTTCATATTTTGTACATGCAAGAGAGAATGAGAGTGATAGAAGCAAATAATGTCTTAGCATAAAACTTGATCACCCAATATAAAACAAATTACTTAAGGTGAAGCTCCATACTGCAACAGCCTTAACCACTGTATTTGGAGGTTTGGGACTATTAGGCTTAATAACAAATACACAGAATTTCTGTGATTCATATAATGAGTATTATAGGTTGATTCAGCTTTAGAAAGGAACTTTTTGTATGTGTGTGGAGGGTAAGGCCAAGTAGGTGGTGATAAATAATATTCTTTGTTATAACTTTTTCCCTTGGTTCAAGGGAACAGAATCAAAATGTTTTAGTTATTTTCTTGAAGAGAAATTATTAGCACTGGATTCAAACTACAATTTTGTAGTACTGGAGAATGTTACTGCTGCCAAAAGAAATATGAGAAATCCCAGACACAGCATGTGGGAGTTTCTCCTCAGGAAATCCTTGTGGTTCACTATTCCTGTAAATTTTAGATGACAGAAAACACACATCATAGCACCAGAAAGAATTTTGCTAAATGCAAAAATGCTAGAAGTCTTTGGTTGTGCTAAGATTGTTCTGATGGCTAAAATATACTTTTGTAAGAAAGTAAACATAAAATAAGACAGGAAATCCCAATATTTTTGCTAAACAAGCACTGCAATAAAATGATTCTTTAAGTCCCAGATTATCTGCATTTCATGCTCCCCCCAAGACAGGAGATCCCATGCCAATGGATATATAAAGTTTGAACAACTCATTTAACAAATTGTTTACTTTCTCCATGATTTATGGTGCATTCCACAGAAGTGCCAGTACTATTACTGCTGATTTGCATTTTAAAAGATTAACTGCAGAAATGAAGGTGATGTGTAAAATGCTCTTATTAATATATTCTCTCTTTTAAACCGCTTTAAACCCTTATAGATAGAGCAAGTTGTAATCTTTCAGGTTCTAGCCCAGAAAGGGAAGAAGAGGCCAAATCCAGCAGAATTAGACAACTCATAATAATAAATACTAACTAAAAATCCCCCCGTGTGGCAGGTAATACAGAGGCACAGGTGAGAAAACAAAACAGGTGAGGTCGTTGCTAAAAAAGTTTCATTCTATGACACTTCTGATAAAACTATGGTACACTGGATACTTTCCAACTAAGTTGATCGTTTCAGGAAAACCCTCTCTTGGTCTCAGCTTCCTGAAGTACAAAGAATACCAAGAGGTTCTTAAACTTGTTCAGGTGGTAAAACAAAACTCATAACATTCTTTGGGAAACAAGACAGAAAAGTGGTACATTAAAATATAGAATTTTGTGCTAACTCAAATGCCATTTTACCCTATGCAATCAGTTAAGTCTACAGAATGGAAATTCTACAGATTAAATCACCCAGTTTCTTCAGCAACAAAAAAATGATACAATAAAGGTAGAGGAGGTAAAGAAAACTGCTAAAGACTAAAGGGACATATCATCCAAATGTGACGGATAAATGTTAGGATCCTGGTTTGATTTTAAGAAGACATTTCTGAGATACTTGAGGCAATCCAAACATAGGTATTAGATGATACTAGAGAATTATTAATTTTTTAGATAACTGCATTGGAGTTAGTGTTAAAAAACAGAGAGAGTGCTTATCTGTTAGAGATGTATACTGAAGCATTTATGGGTGAAATTAAGTAATGTCTGGGGTTTGCTTTAAAATACTCCAAGAAAGACGAGGGTGGGACGGGAACAGATGAGACAGTTTGGCAAAATGTTAACAGCTGCTCAAGCTGAAGTTGGGTTATGGGCACACAGAACTTTCACTGTATTACTCTTCTTATGTATAATTTTAAAAGTTCATTATAAAAGCTTTTAAAAGTCAGATGCTAGGTTTTTCCAGAGTCTGGTTATAAAAGATTTAAGAAAATGGCAGAAAAATTGAAAAAATTCATGTTATTATTTTAATCTAGGAAAAAGATAAGTTTATTAAATTTTAGAAAAGAATTCTTAAATCTGTACAAACTTCCATATAATGGTACTGGTATTTTTAGTATTTACTGAAAGAGAATATAACAAAGTACTCTCTAGCAATAAGATTTCAAGTTACCAGTCTTAGCAGAGGTACAAATAAATGGCTAACTACATGTCAATTACTCATATTTACTTTTCAAAAACTAATGTGAAGTTTGTGGGATAAGCAATTTTCAAAGCTATGTGATTTCTGAAGCCATGTTTAGACAGTTAAAACAAAACAAACACAAAAACCCAGTATATTCCTATGGAGCAAGTAGTTCTCAAAGTAGATTTTGGCCCCATTCCCCAACTCTGATATTTGGTAGTGTCTGAAGATAATTCTGGTTGTTATAACTGAGGGGATGAGCTTTACTGGCATCTAATGGAGAGAGATCAGGGCTATACTCAACATCTGACAACGCACAGGACGACCCCCACAAGTTATCCAGCTCAAACTGTCAACAGTGCTGAGGCTGACAAACCCTGTTTTACAGTATGAGGAATCACAGATTGAAAAAATCCCCCCCAAATATGTAGCCCAGCAGCTGCTTTCATTATTTATCTTTTACTTTGGCAGCATGATAGATTCCAAAGCCAAAATGGAAAATTACTTTTCCGTGACTTGCCATCTAAAACCCCAACAGGCTCTGTAATAGTGAAATGAGTTACCTTTGAAATAACTGCAGCAGAGGTAACACGTTAAAATTTCAACCAGTCACTAATACTGTGCAAAACCAAAATAATCACAGCACTTGGGTACATTTGGAGACTATTTCTAAATGAACTTCTTATTCATCTAACTGAATTTTAATTTTCTAATAAAATAATTTCCTTATTAAAAAATTTCTGTTGGGGTCTCAACATAAGAAAAGAAAAAATAAAATAAAAAAGATTAAAAAAAGCAAAAAAAAAACAAAAAAGAAAAAATATATCTGATTAATGAGGCCACATATGCAACTAGGAAACTTGGATATCTAAATAAACTCAGTTTCTTCCACAGATGGCATCTCACTAAGAAGTGGCTTCCTTTGGTTACTGGCACATCTCTGTCAATGCTACAGGCCCACAAGCACGCACCTGCATCAGGCTGGGGAACGCCAGCAGAATGCTAAGATGCTCTTTCCAAACTAATCATGGTGCACATTCTGAATACTCTCCTCTTTCCCAGGAGAGCTCAGTTACCCTTTTAGAACAATCTCAGTCTGTAACAACTACTGGCCAAATTCTGATTCTGGTTCCTCACCAACTACTTGCTTTGTCTTCTAGATGCGGATGACTGAGTGCTAACAGCATTCCGCCAGGACAATTTAGCGGAAGGGAACCTTAAATGGCAACGGTCATTTGCTTGTCTGCCACTCACCAAATACAGAGCACCTACTGCACTAACTAGAAATGCAGCAATTTTCTGCCGCTGCCTCCTCTCTGAGGGTATCAAGGAAAAGTTAACTTTGCGTGACCTATAAAAGGAAACTAAGTTCAAATGCTCAACATTATGGATTTTTTTTTCAGTTTTTAAATTAAAAATTAAAAAATACCAAAAGATATACAATGCAATAAAAACTTTTTTCCCTGCCCCTGATCCTACCCCTATATCCTCTCCCAAAATGTAATAAACATTCTTTAGCTTGTGAATTCTTCCTCCTAAATTTGGAATCCATTTATGATTGAAAGTGGCTGGCAGTGGAGATGGCTAAGATGACCCTGAGATTTTTGGTTTGAACAATTAGGAGGTGCTATTTACCAAAACACAAAATAGCAACAGAGGAACAAGTATGAAGAGGGAGGCAATGAGTTAGAGGCACCTATGAGACATTGAAATGTAAGTAACTTGGACCTAAGATATTTGGAGATCAGGAGAGTGGCCTAATCTGAATGTACTGCTGCTGCTAAGTCGCTTCAGTCGTGTCCGACTCTGTGCGACCCATAGTCGGCAGCCGACCAGGCTCCGCCATCCCTGGGATTCTCCAGGCAAGAACACTGGAGTGGGTTGCCATTTCCTTCTCCAATGCATGAAAGTGAAAAGTGAAAGTGAAGTCGCTCAGTCGTGTCTGACTCTTCACGACCCCATGGACTGCAGCCTACCAGGAGCCTCCATCCATGGGATTTTCTAGGCAATAGTACTGGAGTGAGTGGCTTGCCATTGCCTTCTCCGAATCTGAATGTACAGATTTGAGTTTTTAGCGAACAGATATGCTGGCAAACCCATACGATGTCATACAGGTGTGAGAAACAGATGGAGTAAATGAGATCAGCCTGAGATAACACACAGGGTGAGAAGACAAGAGGGTCCTAAGAGAGATCAATATTTTAGAAAAGAGTAAAATCAAAGCTGGAAAATAATACGAGTAACAGTAAAAACTGTAAGATTTGTTGAGTTGAATATACATTAAGCATAAGTTAAGCATGTTTTACCATACCTAATTTACTCCTAACAACGAACTTCTTAAGAGGTATTATTACTACCACTCCCATTTTAGAAGGAAACTGGGATATATAGAGGTTAAATAACTTGTCCAAGGTCACCCAGCAGAATGGAAGCTAGCTGGCGTGAGTCCAAAGCCTACATCCTTAACCATAATACAAAACTGCCTGAGGAAAAAGGAGATCCAAAAGGAACAACTAAGGCTTCTCTCATACAGGTTTGGTGAGGCCCACAGATCAAGAGACAACTGCCATTGGAAAGACAGTTTGTTATATTCACAGATCTCGAGATAGGAGCAGGCTGTGCCACAGGGGAGGAGTGGGGACACGGCGGCACCAGGGTCAGTCAGAAGGGAGAGGAGGGAATTATGGGAGAGAGACTTCACTGTGGTTTCTGTGGGAAGGAAGGCAGCTAAGTAAGCAGGCTTAAGACTGGTGAAATGGATGATTTCAGCAGGCTCGGGAGCACAGGGTCTGTCCCAAGTAGGGCCTGGTAGTGACCCCAGGGTGACTAGGCAGACAGAGAGTAGCCCAGTGAGCAGTTTTTTCGTAACCTGGAAGGAGGAGCAATCCCTTCAGGGTCAGCAAGGCTCCAAGTTGTTAAAAGGATCAGAATACAGAAAGTAAAACAATGACTGATAAACTTCCATGTCAGATTTTATACTCTGTAAGGTTTAAAACGCAGGCCCTGCACGGTACTATTTTTAACTCAATTATATATTTCCCCCTTTCTTCAGGCTGTCCTCATCTCAAGTTATTCCCTTTCACTGCGAGCTTTAAGTTTCACAGAACTACATTCTCTCAAATTGGATTTTTTCCCTGTGAATATATTTTGAAAATGGCAGCTCCTCCAGATCTTCACAGGACTGCTGCTCTTATGATCGACCGGCTCTTTGATTTTCCTTTTCACGCATTCCAGGGCTGCAGTTTCCCAGAGGCTACAGGACCCACAGGCAGTGGATATCTCAAAACGGTCCTTGACCTGCTCCCTCTGCCCATTTCACAGGTTACAAAAGCATTTACTTCTGGTTTGTAAATGTCAGTGGAAGCTGCTAATTCTGTTTGGCACTACCAGATGCACTTATTTCTCACAAGAAGATGATCAGTGTAGATTCTCATCTGTTTGTTGATGCCCTCCCTACTAATTCCTCCCCAAACAAAGCAGCACCAAACATTTACCGAGTAACCACACTGTCAGGCATTGTTCTAAGCATTTTTTATACAATAATTCTCATCTTTACAATAACCTTTTATGGCAGAGCTCATTTAAGGGAAGAGGAAACTAAGGCACAGAGAGACCAAGTAACTTGGTTGGCCAAGGTCACAGAGACAGTAAATGCTAAGAGTCAAGATTTGAATCTAGGCAGTCTGACAGAGTCAAAGCTGTTATTTACTCTACTACATTGCAAATAAGTAAAGAAGTTCATTAACTTTGTTTTATATAGTATTTTGTACAGTTTGTGTATTTTTTTAACGAGAAACTTGTGATTTTTAAATTACTTAACAGATTAAGTTCAAAAACTCAAAATAGAGCAGCGTAAGTCTCCCAGTAATATCTATATTTATTAGCCATCATTTCTCTTTCAGATGAGCCATAATTCACATGAATTCGCCTCAGATTACACAAGCCTAGAAGCTGGCTACAAAGAATATTGTCTGAGCCAGACTTCAAAATAGTTTGCAAGAATAGAGTATTATTACAATGAGAATATATTTATGTGTTATTTGTGTGGGAAAAGTTGCCCAATATGAAAGGTTGAATTCTTAATTTAGCAAATGAATGGAGTGATCTTGAGCACCTTTCTATTATCAAAATTAATGATCTACTTGACTGTTACACACTTCTTTTATTTAAAGCATCATACCATATCAAAGCAAAATGCTAACTACTGTTAAATGTTAGATGCTATTGATCTCTGCAAGTTTTTATTAAACACAAAAAGCAACAGGGAAATAGTTAACTAGCAACAGAAAGTAGTAGGGAACACTGGCGCAGAAACCTGAGACTGTGTGAGGCAGAGTGACTGTCAGTGAAGACCCTCCACCTACAGAAGTCTGTTCTCAGAGCCTTCGATTCCCATCCCCTTGTTAACAGACTTTATCAAATGACTTACAGGCAACTTTTCTTTAGGAGTCTAAGAAAAGTACTAAAATTTATTTAAGTTACATATTTTAAACGTCTCTACCATACCAACAGAACCTCTAAAAGATCTTTTATTCAAAACAAAATCTTTAAGGAGAAAGATATCTGTAATTAGAGGAATTTGATGGAGAGTATTTGCCTTGAAACAATTTATTAACCATTATAAATGTTTTAAAAATCTTTTATCTTTGAATGTAGTTTAAAGTTGTAGGTCTAAATGTGATTATCACATATAGAACAGAATTGGTTTTGAAGAATGTGATTGAAAAGGATGAGCTGTTGTCAATTGCTTCGATTTCCTTATTTTTTTCACAGTTAACTGAAGAACTCCACAAAATAAGCTGATGAGGAAGACTGTCATTACCAAATTACACAAGGTAGCTATTTTCTCTATTTTTAATGAAGAAACTTTTGGTATATCAACAGCTAAAACAGTCACAATTAATAAACCCTACAAAGGAGATACATTTTCCCACTACTATTAACTATATTGCTAATATATGGAATTTCTATAGACCTTTCATTTATCTCTAATCAGCACACAATCATAAAGCATAATTTAAAATAACTATTTATTGCCCCCACCTTCAACCTTGAATAATAATATATAAAAATTATATTGCAAAATTAAAGATATTATAAAATAACAGGAAATACTTTTTGGAGTATATACATTTCAGCATAACTTCTAAATTACTATTCCAAAAGTCCCAAATTCATGTGTTAATTGTTCCTCATTATCAACAAAGCAAAAATCTAATCATAGAATTAAAAAAGATTAAGCTAAAAAGGTCCATAAATAGGTTTAATTAGGGTCCAACTAATTAAACTACTCACAGACAGCATAGTTCTAAATCCTCCAATTGACCCAGAGGAAAAATTTATTGCCTCTTGACCATATTCTTTTGATCCGTACACTTCTTTCTTTGATGGTTCCCACTTGTTTCTTCAGAACTACAGAACAAAATGGCCACTGAACTGGAGGGCGTGTCCTCATCATTACTAAGCATTTTGCTATCAGAAGCAGCTCTTTGAAAAAACCTGAACATAATTTCTTCAGTGCCACTCAATATTACTCTGTAACTGCAGAAGCAGTAATAAGGACGGTGGTGTTTAAAAAATGCCAATAGAGATTATTACTTAATATTTATGTTTTTTTTTTTTAAAACCAGCAGCAAATAAAACATCTATTCATAAATACTCCTGGTTGCAGGCTTCTGTTTTCCAGCATAAATTCATCCTATCCAGTTAATTTTTCATGAAACGTTATAAACAACAAAAAGCTTTAGAGAGATTAACTTTACATTTTTTCCTGTATAATAGTACAAATGTACTTAAGTGCAACAGTATCTAATCCAAAACAAAACATATCCATCAAAAGAAAGATGAAGAGATGCAAAGGGAGAGCACTCACACAGCTTACAGGCTCAACTGATGAAAAGCAAAGAGCCACAGTGACTTGGTCTTAACTGAGGAAAGAGAAGACAGTAATCCTGATTGACCCCTCTGCAGTTCTGATGCTACCCTTAATGTTACTCAATATCTTGTTCATCAACTGGCATATATTGGGCACTCACTGAATATAGAGCAGAAGTTATGTGACCAAGGAAAACTATCATTTTCAACTGCTTTGGGAAAAAAAATTGGAGCCATGTTGAATACATTGGCAAAATGTTGGGTGTGAAAAGAGAGTACAACAAACATCAAAGTGAGGTTTGGGAAGCCCTATTAGATCCCATCTAACCTTATTTTCTTTTTTCCTTATCCTAAATAATAATAGTAAATGTGGAGGCAGAATTTGTGATTCTGTCAAGAGATAGAGGGGACGTCTTTCTCTCAAATAATTCATTATACTCTATCATCAGGGAGATTCTGTAAGGAGAAGTAAAATGAAAAGAACGTGGCAAAATATATACTAAAATAGAAAATCCACGTTAATAAAGGTGTTAAAGAGATACGAGGTTAATGATTGTGGATTTATCAGCAAAAATCCCAAAACAGGATATAGTTGGCTAGATTCTGTCAGCAAAATAAATTACAATGTGGATTAAAAATTAGATCATCAAATATTTCAGATAAAGACATATGGGCATTTTGGTCTTCTGCAGTGGAAGTAACAGTAATAAGCATATAAGCAATATTCTAAAAAGCCAGAGGCAATGAAGTCAGTACACTAACAGTATACCCCTGTGGAGTACATTGAGCTTCGGCCTTTTCTCCTAAATCCTTAAGCATGATTTGCTTCTGGGAACTCCGAAAACACCTGGAGCAGAATCAGGAAAATGAAAATTGAGCCAGAGTTATTGATCTAAAAATAGACTGGAAATGAGCAGAATCTCTTCCTGTATTTTCTAATTAACGGAAGCCTTTAGGGGCTTACTCTCATTAACTCAACCAACCTACCAGATTCAAGAAAAATTTAATACTCACTAATGATCTGGTATAACTCCTCTATGACAGATGGCAAGTAAGCTTTAGAGAAATTAAGTGATTCATTTAAGATATCATTGCTAATTCATGTTAGTCTCTTGACTATTAGACTAGTCTCCTTTTCACAATGTTTTCAAAGTATGAAAGTCGTTAATATAACTACATAAGCTACCAAGATAACCAGTAAAAGTAACTTAAGAATTGTATATCAGACAAAGGAGCTTGCATTTTAATAAATGCAATAAATAGAGATATACTTACTATCTTGTGCACTGTCAACGTATTTTTTAAAATGTTAAAATCTATATTGGAGCTCTGAGGATATGTGATGAAGCCAAAACAGTAGAAATGACACAGACAGAAAAAAAGTGTAGACTTGTTCCTCAAGAAAAAAATTTACAATTCATGTTAAATAAATTTATTCTTGTATATATGGTAATAAACTAGCTCTGGTCTTAATGGTCAATCTTATATGTTAATAGGGTTCTGATGTAATAACTCCATTAATCAATATCCTTTCTATTATAGATAAGTGATAAAAACATGAACTTTGTCATGCTTCTGATCTCAGCTACTAGTCAGAAGTAAATCATATAATACAATTGTAAAGCTTTGTGTACTACAGGTAACTGAAAACGCATTGTAAGGAATAATAATATGATACCATAATACCTAAAATTTTTATGTATAATTTTTTCAGAGAGCAAGCTCCATTATCAGAACAGCAAATACTATCAACATACACAGACGGAAAAAAATTTCCTTCCATTAGTCAAATCAATAAAGCACATAGGAAAGAACCTTAAAATATTACTTATAAAAAATGCCTTACTGTTCTTCAGAGGTGTATAATAACCTTTAAAATATAACAAAATGAGAATCTCTCTCAAGCAAGAGAGGATTTCTTGCAGATGTGGGAGATTGTGTAAGTGCCATCTCACATTCATTTGACTGCCTTAGTGCTGGGGGTCAGGGAAAGCTAAACCTGAACACACTGCCAACAAAGGGTTAGCATTTAATTATTTACTGATGAAGAGGGAGAGAAGTCAAGAGGGGCTTTCCCAGTTCTGAGCAGTTAGGTTCCCCAGTCATGAACAAAGGAAAAAAGAACGAATTTCAACAAATACCAAAAGGAGCTCAACGACAAAAAAGGTTACCATGGACAGAGAGTTTACAGAGTAAAAAGGTCCCTTGAAGATAATGCTGTCCCTCTAAGAAAGTGAAAAAAAAAAAAAAAAAATAGGCTTAGCTGCACTACAAATAAGGCCAAGAGGTAAAAATATTAGTCCTTCAAATAAATTTTTATTTTCAAGTACTCTTCCCTCTAGGAGTAGAAGGATTCAAGAAAGGATAGACAATTCAAAATTTCTGCAATTAATCTATAATAAAAAAAATCCAACAGCTATGAATGAGCAATCAGAACTAGTCACCAAAGGTAACTAGAGAATTCTTACTCTCAAAACATCTTAAGATGATGTGAGTGCGTGACAAGCTTCCCATCCCTGCGTAGACGCAGTGTTTTGTAGCCTTAGCGAAAAAACTTGGTTTAGTGGTTTCAGCCTCGTGTGGCAAATAGATCTTAAAGGACAAAGCAGTTTATTGGTAGCTGTTAATAGAGCAGTGCTAGCTCTGTCTGTATAAATAGAGAAATGGGCTTAGCCATGGAAGTGCAAACTACCTGGTTATCCCATGTATTAACACAACCTAGGGCTTGGGTCCATAGTTGTGTTTAATGTTGTATGATCTCCTAGACTTCTCAGTCCAGGCACTTTTTGACAAACTTTTGTCTTCATTTGAGGCGTTTTTTGTCAGGTTTTGTGTTCCTTTTTTGTGGGTATTTGCCTCATTCCATCCCCAAGCTTTGCAGCTAGACAGTGATATTCAAAACTACGTTCTAAGGTGTTTCCTGTAATGGAGGCATTGGTTGGCAGTATAGTAAGTCAGACTTTTCCACTGAAAGGGGAAACAGAGGGTGGTTATCCAGAAGATAAGCTGATGTTAAATTGTTAGAGGAATTCCTCGATCGGAAATTTTAGCTTTGCGTTTTGTTCGTCTTTCCTGAAAATAACTTGGAGGTGCCCCGGATGTGTCCATCTACTGCTCTGATGCCTCGGATATCTCTCGTTCTTTTCACTTAAAGAAAAAAAGATAAAAACAAAGCAGTAATTGTTGCAGAGGTCTCTGTATTTTGCAGCTGCCCTTTTGTAAGATGCACTTTTCCCAAATAAAACAATTTTTAAAACCCAAAAAAAAAAAAAAAAAATCTTAAGAGATTCCAATAACAGACCAAAATGACAATATTGGTATCTCAGTATTTATTTTGCTTAATACCCATGTGAGATAGGGAGTTCATCATTTTCTAAACTTTGTCCCGTTGCTGCTCAGTCAGAGGTCCAAGTGTGAGGTGATGTCTTTCCCACTTCAGCCTCCAGGGGGTAGTCAGGCTCCAAGATAAAGGAACTAACTTACAAGATATTAATATATATGGAATCTAGCCCTGATGGAAGGAAAACAGTCAGATTCTAGGTTAAGGACCAGGAACTGGGTTTGGGAACCTCACTCTTCCTTCCATTTCTTAATTCATCCTCTACATCATTGTTCAGTTTAGAGGGCTCAAAGGTGGCTTCTGGAGGGAGAATACAAAAGACCAAAACTACAATAAAACATAGTGCAAATGACTAATAACCAAGGAAACTGGTACTAAACGAAGTCATTTTGAAAATGTTTGAAATAGAGAAAAGACGTGATTAGAATACTTTCCAAATATGTGCTTGATTTAAAATTCAAAATTTTAATTTCAATGGGGCACATGACTCCTTTGAGTTAGTATTAGACATAAATGATCCTGACTTCTGATTCTGAAAATCATCATAAATAATAGTATTACATCAGATATACTAAAAAAACCCATTAAATTTTCTTAGAAGAGAGGTAGGTCCTATGATGGATGTGGAAGGCTTTTTTCCGACCTCTAAAATACATTCCTGCCTAGTGCAACTCTTGTATTCAAGAGGAGAAAGAGCTGAATGTAATATTTTCCAAATTATCAGGCAGCGAGGGTTCTCGATGCACATCAGTTCAGTCCAGCCACTCAGTCATTGCGACCCCATGAATCACAGCACGCCAGGCCTCCCTGTCCATCACCAACTCCCGGAGTTCACGCAAACTCATGCCCATTAAGTTGCTGATGTCATCCAGTCATCTCATCCTCTGTCGTCCCCTTCTCCTCACGCACTCAATCTTTCCCAGCATCAGGGTCTTTTCAAATGAGTCAGCTCTTCACATCCGGTGGCCAAAGTATTGGAGTTTCAGCTTCAACATCAGTCCTTCCAATGAATATTCAGGACTGATCTCCTTTAGGATGGAGTGGGTGGATCTCCTTGCAGTCCAAGGGACTCTCAAGAGTCTTCTCCAACACCACACTTCAAAAGCATCAATTCTTCGGCACTCAGCTTTCTTTATAGTCCAACTCTTACATCCATACATGACTACTGGAAAAACCATAGCCTTGACTAGACGGATCTTTGTTGGCAAAGTAATGTCTCTGCTTTTTAATGTGCTGTCTAGGTTGGTCATAACTTTTCTTCCAAGGAGTAAGCGTCTTTTAATTTCATGGCTTCAGTCACCATCTGCAGTGGCCACAGGACTGGAAAAGATCTGTCTTCATTCCAATCTCAAAGAAAGGGAATGCCAAAGAATGCTCAAACTACCGCACAATTGCACTCATCTCACACGCTAGTAAAGTCATGCTCAAAATTCTCCAAGCCAGGCTTCAGCAATATGTGAACCATGAACTTCCAGATGTTCAAGCAGGTTTTAGAAAAGGCAGAGGAACCAGAGATCAAATTGCCAACATCTGTTGGATCATGGAGAAAGCAAGAGAGTTCCAGAAAGACATCTATTTCTGCTTCATTGACTATCTCAAAGCCTTTGACAGTGTGGATCACAATAAACCGTGGAAAATTCTGAAAGAGATGGGAATCCCAGACCACCTGACCTGCCTCTTAAGAAACTTGTATGCAGGTCAGATAGCAACAGTTAGAACTGGACATGGAACAACAGGCTGGTTCCAGATCGGGAAAGGAGTATGTCAAGGCTGTATATTGTCACCCTGCTTATTTAACTTATATGCAGAGTACATCATGAGGAAAGCTGGGCTGGAAGAAGCACAAGCTGGAATCAAGATTGCTGGGAGAAATATCAGTAACCTCAGATATGCAGATGACACCACCCTTACGGCAGAAAGAGAAGAGGAACTAAAAAGCCTTTTGATGAAAGTGAAGGAGGAGAGTGAAAAGGTTGCCTTGAAGCTCAACATTCAGAAAACGAAGACCGTGGCATCTGGTCCCATCACTTCAAGGGAAATAGATGGGGAAACAGTGGAAACAGTGTCAGACTTTATTTTTTTGGGCTCCAAAATCACTGCAGATGCTGATTGCAGCCATGAAATTAAAAGATGCTTACTCCTTGGAAGGAAAGTGATGACCAACCTAGATAGCATGTTAAAAACCAGAGACGTTACTTTGCCAACAAAGGTCCATCTAGTCAAGGCTATGGTTTTTCCAGTGGTCATGTATGGATGTGAGAGTTGGACTGTGAAGAAAGCTGATCGCCGAAGAATTGATGCTTTTGAACTGTGGTGCTGGAGAAGACTCTTGAGAGTCCCATGGACTGCAAGGCGATCCAAACAGTCCATTCTAAAGGAGATCAATCCTGGGTGTTCATTGGAAGGACTGATGCTGAAGCTGAAACTCCAATACTTTGGCCACCTCATGCGACAAGTTGACTCACTGGAAAAGAGTCTGATGCTGGGAGGGATTGGGGGTGGGAGGAGGAGGGGACGACAGAATGAGATGGCAGGATATCACCGACTCGATGGACATGAGTTTGAGTGAACTCCGGGAGTTGGTGATGGACAGGGAGGCCTGGCGTGCAGTGATTCATGGGGTCGCAAAGAATCAGACATGATTGAGTGACTGAACTGAAATATAAAGTCTGCCACTGTTTCCCCATCTATTTGCCATGAAGTGATGGGACCGGATGCCATGATCTTTGTTTTCTGAATGTTGAGTTTTAAGCCAACTTTTTCACTCCCCTCTTTCACTTTCATCAAGAGGCTCTTTCTTCTTTGCTTTCTGCCATAAGGGTGTTATCATTTGCATATTTGAAGTTATTGCTATTTCTCCCAGCAATCTTGATTCCAGCTTGTGCTTCTTCCAGCCCAGCGTTTCTATTGATGTACTCTCCATATAAGTTAAATAAGCAGGATGACAATATACAGCCTTGACATACTCCTTTCCCGATCTGGAACCAGTCTTTTGTTCCATGTCCAGTTCTAACTGTTGCTTCCTGACCTGCATACAGGTTTCTCAAGAGGCAGGTCAGGTGGTCTGGTATTCCCATCTCTTTCTGAAATTTCCACAGTTTATTGTGATCCACACAGTCAAAGGCTTTGGCATAGTAAATAAAACACGAAGTAGATGTTTTTCTGGAACTCTCTTGCTTTTTCATTGATCCAACGGATGTTGGCAATTTGATCTCTGGTTCCGTTGCCTTTTCTAAAACCAGCTTGAACATCTGGAAGTTCACAGTTCACGTATTGTTGAAGCCTAGCTTGGAGAATTTTGAGGATGAGTTTACTAGTGTGTGAGATGAGTGCAATTGTACAGTAGTTTGAACATTCTTTGGCATTGCACTTCTTTGGGATTGGAATGAAAACTGACCTTTTCCAGTCCTGTGGCCACTGCTGAGTTTTCCAAATTTGCTGGCATATTGAGTGCAGCACTTTCACAGCATCATCTTTTAGGATTTGAAATAGCTCAACTGGAATTTCATCACCCCCACTAGCTTTGTTCGTAGTGACGCTTCCTAAGGCCCACTTGCCTTCACATTCCAGGATGTCTGGCTCTAGGTGAGTGATCACACCATCGTGATTATCTGGGTTATGTAGATCTTTTTTGTATAGCTCTTTTGTGTATTCTTGCCGCCTCTTCTTAATATCTTCTGCTTCTGTTAGGTCCATACCATATATCTGTCCTTTATTGAGCCCAACTTTGCATGAAATGTTCCTTTGGTATCTCTAATTTTCTTGAAGAGATCTCTAGTATTTCCCATTCTATTGTTTTCCTCTATTTCTTTGCACTCATCACTGAGGAAGGCTTTCTTATCTCTCCTTGCTATTCTTTGGAACTCTGCATTCAAATGGGTATATCCTTCCTTTTCTCCTTTGCCTTTCACTTCTCTTCTTTTCACAGCTATTTGTAAGACCTCCTCAGACAACCATTTTGTTTTTTTGCATTTCTTTTTCTTGCTTCCTGTCTCCTGCACCATGTCACGAACCTCTGACCATAGTTCATCAAGCACGCTATTAGATCTAGTCCCTTAAATCTATTTCTCATTCTACTGTATAATTGTTAGGGATTTGATTTAGGTCATACCTGTATGGTCTAGTGGTTTTCCCCACTTTCTTCAATTTAAGTCTGAATTTGGCAATAAGGAGTTCATGATCTGAGCCATAGTCAGCTCCAGGTCTTGTTTTTGCTGACTGTATAGAGCTTCTCCATCTTGCTCAAGGGTATGTTTTTCCTTAACAAGAATCTTCTGACTAATCTTTTATATTAAGACACATTGTGGGAGTGGGTCTGGTAAAAGCATATAAGGTCTTTATAAGTCTAGCGAGTGGGGCACTCTCCACCCCCTTCTGACATCTATGTCAAAAGCTTTCTCTGTCCTTTCTCATTGTAATAAAACTTCTGCCACACAAAAGCTCTGAGTGATCAAGCCTGATCCCTGACCCCAAAGCTAAATCTTCTTTGGAGATCAGAAATCTGACATTGTTCACCATAAGCTATCAGTGAGAACCAGCCCAGCTGCTAGGATCTAATTAAAGGTGACACCTTTTCATCCAAGCCTCTTATTGTAGATAATGCCATGAAGTTGAATGAGGAGAAAAGATCCAAAACAGAACCAGTGAACACTCTATAGATTTCAGATTTAAGAGTTAGGCCCAAATGAGCTCTCTAACTGTGGTTACTTGTGTATAAAACTGTCTAGAAGCTAACAAACTGAAAATCTACCACATTTCAGGGAACTATCCGTTCCGTCCCTTCAGTCGCTTAGTCGTGTCCGACTCTTTGCGACCCCGTGGACTGTAGCCTACCAGGCTTCTCCGTCCATGGGATTCTCCAGGCAAGAATACTGGAGTGGGTTACCATTCCTTATCCAGGGGATCTTCCCGACCCAGGGATTGAACCTGGGTCTCCCACATTGGAGGCAGACACTTTAACCTCTGAGCCACCAGGGAAGCCCTCAGGGAACTATACTGCTAGGGAAACCAAAATCCTGCAAAACTTCATATTTATTCAACCTCTACAGCAACTGTTAAACGCATTATCAGGAATCAGGCTATGAAAGGTATGCAGCCTCCAAGTAAAGCATACTTTAATACCACTTCCTATGAGACTAAGGAGTGCTAAGAGATAAGGAATAAGTTCTCAGAAGGCAAACCCAAAGGCTGTGGATGACAATGGATAAGAGTTAACCCTAGAAAACGGAACAAGGGCTACAAAGTAGGTTAACCAAGAAAGTCTTCTTGCAGAAAGATCTTACAAGAAGTGGATGGCACACTCAAAAGGGATAACTGAACAGAGTAATGAAATGACCATTATTTACATAGCCTTAAGAAGGGCTGTGGAGAAGGCAATGGAACCCCACTCCGGTACTCTTGCCTGGAAAATCCCATGGACAGAGGAGTCTGGTAGGCTGCAGTCCGTGGGGTTGCTAAGGGTTGGACACGACTGAGCGACTTCACTTTCACTTTTCACTTTCATGCATTGGAGAAGGAAATGGTAACCCACTCCAGTGTTCTTGCCTGGAGAATCCCAGGGATGGAGGAGCCTGGTGGGCTGCCGTCTATGGGGTCTCACAGAGTCAGACACGACTGAAGTGACTTAGCAGCAGCAGCAGCAAGAAGGGCTGAGGCAGTCAAGAGGGGATAGTAAAGCATCCAGGGACTGGCAGCAGCAGGAACTTATTAACTTCGTTGGGCCTAAAGGTCAAAGGAAAGTAGCAGTGTCACTGAAGCCCTGGAAGAGATGAAGTTAAAGAAGTCCCCCAAAAAGACTTGTGGCTTTAAGTACAGGAACACAATCACTACCAAATGGCAGCCCTGCTAGGAGGGAACTAGAAATATAGTATCTCTCCAGTGCTCTGTCTTCTGTCCTCTTGCTATGTCTGAATGTTTGTGTCCTCCCAAAATTCAAACGTTGAAACCTAATTTCCAATGTAACAGTATTTGGAGGTGAGGCCTTTGAGAGGTGCTTAAGTCATATGGTTAGAGCGCTCAAGAATAGAATTAGTGCCATTATAAAAGAGATCCCAGAGAGTTCCCTCACCCCTTCTGCTGCCCACAGGGAAAAAGACAGTCATTTATGAACCAAGGAAGTGGGTTCTCATTAGAACTCAACCACACTGGTACCCTAATCTTGGATTTCCCAGCCTTTAGAACTATGAGAGGTAAATTTTTGTTGTTAATAAGCTACCCAATCTGAGTGTTACAGCAGCCTGAATTAACTAGATAGGCTGAGTCTAAATGGAATTAGCTAAATAGAATTCTCACCAGCTGAAAAGCCATCACTACCACCATCAATCCCTTACCCATACACCTGGGTGTTAAGTCGGGGTTTAAGAACAAATCACAAAGAAAATTACAAAATCATGAGACAAACTGTATTTCAAAACTCATGAAATACAGCCAGTGCAGCAGCCAGGGACATTTATAACCTTACAAGTTATTTTTTAGTACTCAAGTCTTTAACTCAAGAAACACACCATACCAGTAATTCTGAAAACATGAATTTTTTTCAGGAAAAATTTAATAGTAGTTATAGTTTGAAAGTGAAAGTCACTCAGTCATGTCCGACTCTTTGTGACCCCATGGACTACACAGTCCATGGAATTCTCCAGACCAAAATACTGGAGTGGGTAGCCTTTCCCTTCTCCAGGGGATCTTCTCAACCCAGGAATCGAACTGGGTCTTCTGCATTGCAGGTGGATTCTTTACCAACTGAGCTATCAGGGAAGCTAACGTTTACAGAATGCTTATTTGTGCCAGGTACTCATCTAAGTACTTCACTTACATTAAGTCATTTAATGACTCACAACTGCTCTATGAGACTGATACTGTTATTTCTACTTAATATTGAGAAAACTTACACAAAGAGGAGTAAACTGCTCAAAGTCACATTAATTAATCTATCTTGGAGATAAGATTTCCTAGGTTGTCCAACTCCAGATTCTATTTCTTTGACTCCCTTTCAGAACTAAAAAATATTACACTCCCTTTCAGAATAAAAAAGACTATCAAAGTATCCCCTGAAACAGAAAACTGGAACTGAGCATTAACCATAAAAGAAAAGGAACCACTAGACTACATCTGTTCTATGCACCCTCAGCAAAGGCCTCGAGGAATAGATCGTTCCTGAAAGGTAGCAAAATATGCCACCCCAAAATTATGTCACTGGGGCCATACTGGTTATCGTGAGCTGTACGCACTTGAAAAACAGCAAATGAGAAATGCTTTCTCTGAACTCTCCCCTTAGTTCAGATCTAAAGACACAGCTTTCAAAAGAAACTCAATTGTCATAAATCCCCTACTTGGGAGTTTCATCAACCAGGAAGATTGATTCATCACAGGAAAGGAGGATACACCCAGACAAAGTTTGTCATATCTCCCATCTGCTGTTCTAAGGACCCATTTATCTTTGCAAAGTAAATGTTGACTCTTCCCTAAGAGGTATACATGGGGCTTCCCATGTGGCACAAGTGGTAAAGAACCCACCTGCCAATGCAGGAGACATAGAGACAAGGGTTTGATCCTTGGGTTGGGAAGATCCCCTGGAAGAGGGCGTGGTACCCCACTCCAGTATTCTTGCCTGGAGAATCCCATGGACAGAGGAGCCTGGTGGGCTACATCCTTCGTGTGGCAAAGAGTCAGACATGACTGAAGAGACTTAGCACACTCACACAAGAGGTCTACATCCTTTACCTGGCCCCACATAGATGGTACTTAAGCCTGAATCATCTAAGACATCTTGGAGTGTTACAACCTTCCCCTGACAAAGATTCTTTCCTTAACCCAACTTTAGTCAGGCTCCTGAAAATTCTCCTATGCACTTCTTTGCAAAGTCTGGTTTTAACAAAACCCTGCTATGTCAGTTTAGCAAGAGTCTCTCATCCTCCACAACAGATCACCTTCAATCTTCCTAATGGGTTCCTCATCTTCTACCATCCCTCCAGGTAAAATCAAGCCCCACAGGGTTAACAGAAGCTGGTGACTAATAGAAATTCTTGAGCTTGTCTTAAAGAACAGATAAAGGAACAGCTTGTTAAAACCCCTCTGCTTATAAAGCTTGCTTTAGTTTTTTTCCCTCTCTTCAACATCCCAAGCTTCACAAAGCCTAGGTAATATACCACAAGATTCCTTAACCACCCCACAGAAAATACCTCTGATATATGGCATGCTGGAAGCAGGGGCTTAAGCTGATTTTTAGGAACTTAAGAGTCAGCTTTTGTTCAGTCAGAGCTGGCTAAGGCTGGTTGAGATCAAAGGTCATAAGACTGGACCCACGCAGGTGTTTGATGAATGTTCTTTTGACATCAGAGGGCCAAAACCTCCACCTCCAGAATCATGCTAAGTGCCTCCATCTTTTAACATGCATCCTTGGAAGAAGCATGTAACCTAGATATGACTGCAAAGAACACTGATTACCTCACTTTACCTGTACCTCCAATCACCTTTCCTTGCAACTAAGACCACCCTGCTTCTTTACTCTATAAATATCCCACCTTTGGGAGGGTGGATTTTCTGCTTGTTCTCCCTTGGCTGCTTTGTGAGTAAACTCTCTTCTACAGAAAACTTCAATTTCTTAGCATTTGGCTTGCAGTAACAAAGGAACAGACCACCCTGGCTTGTATTTATCAAGAATCCTTGTATATGGGTTTAGCCAAAACCCCTCTAAATCCAAGATTTCCTCTTAGTAATTAAATTTCCACTTATTCATGTTGTATTTGCAATAGAATCCAGTTCTATACTGAGGTCTCTTCCCCCTATTGCAGTAGTCCTGAATAAAATCTGTTTTTACTGCTTTAACTATCATCTAGTTCCGTTTTTGTTTTTGTTTGAAAAAACCACTATCTCCCATGTATATATGTGGGTATGCATGTTGTTTTGCCAACAAAGGTCCGTCTAGTCAAGGCTATGGTTTTTCCAGTGGTCATGTATGGATGTGAGAGTTGGACTGTGAAGAAAGCTGATCGCTGAAGCATTGATGTTTTTGAACTGTGGTGCTGGAGAAGACTCTTGAGAGTCCCTTGGACTGCAAGGAGATCCAACCAGTCCATTCTAAAGGAGATCAATCCTAGGTGTTCATTGGAAGGACTGATGCTGAAACTCCAATACTTTGGCCACCTCATGCGACGAGTTGACTCACTGGAAAAGATTCTGATGCTAGGAAGGATTGGGGGTGGGAGGAGAAGGGGACGACGGAGAATGAGATGGCTGGATGGCATCACCGACTCGATGGAAATGAGTTTGAGTGAACTCCGGGAGTTGGTGATGGACAGGGAGGCCTGGTGTGCTGTGATTCATGGGGTCGCAAAGAGTCGGACACGACTGAGCGACTGAACTGAACTGATGCATGTTGTTAAGAACAAGACAACAGGCCCCAAATGGAGTCACTTATGCTAAGATCCACTTTCCAAACCAAGACTTACATTTTTGGCCTCTTCCAGAAAGGTAACCAAAGAGGACCCTATGGGGCCTTCTTGGGACAGAGCCCCTCTTCCAATATTCTCTGCTGTAGCTCCTATCAGAAATACCAAGTATATCCTTTTTAGATGCTAAAAAACCACCACCAAATGGAAGAAGTTAACTACCTGGTGATCATGAGCCTGTAGCCCCCAGACCTACTGGTACCTAAGAACTGACAATGTTAATGGCCCTATTACCTCAACATCAATCAATCAGAGAATTCTGAGTGACCAGATCACACATCCTGGGATGCTCCTCCCCTCATCTGACCTTTAAAGATGCTTTGCGAAACCCTTCCAGGAGTTAGGATTTTGGGGGCACGAGTCACCCGTTCTCCTTGCATGACCCTGCAACAAATCTTTCTCTGCTCCAGACTAATGTTTTGGTGTTTGGACTAGTAAGTCCAAGTTGGGCACAGGAACTTGTTTGATCAGTAACAGAAATATAACCTTAAGCCAGTCAATCAGCATCAGTGAGATGATCTGCCTGACAGACCCCTGCCACCCCCAAAAGAACGTGACCTCAATACAACCAATCTCTTTACTCACCTAACTTCCTTGACCCACTTCCTCTGCCTACAAAAGTCTCTCTCTCTCTCTTTTTTTTTTTTACAGATTAGGAAACTCCTGTCTGCTAGATGGGATGCTGCCCAATACAAAATTGGTGAAGAAAGTCTGTAAGATCTTTTAAATTTACTCTAGATGAATTTTGTTTCATAACAATGTTAACATTTCTTTGTTTTTTTATCTAGTTAATCTATCTGTTATTACAGGAGTCTCAGCCAAGAACTCAAAGGGTAGAGGGAAAATTATTTGTCCTCCCCTGTTGTCCCAGTTTGTAAATCTGTCCTGCAGCACAAAGTGATGGGAAGTTGCTTGACTCATTTAGAAGGCAAGCAACAAAAATGCTCGTCAATTGGAAGATTCAATACTGTAAAGATGTCAGTTCTCCCCAAATTAATCCAGAGATTCAAAGCAATCTCACTCAATCTTTGCAGTTTCCTTTTTCTAAAGTGAAAATGAAAAGCTGACTCTAAAATTCATTCAGAAAGACAAAGGGCTTAGAATAGACAAAGCAATCTTGAAGGAAAATAAAACTGATGGGTATTATTCTATCAGATACTAAGAACTATTTTAAAAGTTATAGTAATTACAATAATGTGGTATAGGCACAAGAATGGTCAAATTAACTAGTGGAAAAGGGAACATCCAAATACAAAGCCACACATATAAGGTATCCTGATTTATGACAAGGGCAACCTTGTAGTTCATCAAAGAAACAATGGCCTGTTCAGAAAATGCCAGGTTAAACAGACATCCATGTGGGAAAAAAACATATGTTGACTTTTACTTGATACCACACAAAAATCAGTTCCATATGGATGGCAGATCTAGAAGCACAAGGTTAAAATAAAGCTCTGTGACCTTAGAGCAGGCAAATATTTCTTAAAAGGCACTAACCATAAAAGAAAAAGATTTACTTTGATTATAATAAAATTAAGAGCTTCTGTTCATTGAAAGACACTATTAAGAGAGTTCCACAGACCTGAGATAGTTGAGGTACATATATCCACCAAAGGACTTACATTTAGTATATGTAAAGAAATCCTTCAAATTGGTATCAAGAGATAACCCAAAATAAAAATATGCAAGATATTTGAATTGGCTTCACAAAGTGAATACACAACTGGTCCTTAAACATAAAAAAACCCTCTCCCTTTCCTTATCAGGGAAATGCAAATTGAAGCCAAAAGGAGATACCAGTATACACACTAGAATGGTAAGAAGATGGAAATTAGCAAGTGTCAGTGAGGTTAAGGGGAGCAACTGGACCTCTCCTACACTGCTGGTTGAAAGTACAAATTGGTACCACCACCTTGGAATAATGTTCGGCAATATCCACACAAGGTGAACGTATGTATTTCCTATGACTCAGTAATTTCTCTTCTAAGTATATACCCAACAGAAATATGTTCAGTAAGATATATATACTGAAATGTTCACATTAGCACTATTCATAATAGTTTCAAACTAGAAATCACCCAAAGACCATTAATAGTAGATTAAAAACTGGTTATACATTCACATGCAATGCTATGTAGAAATAAAAAATCCTTACGTGACCATATGGATGAATATAACCGACAAAATCAGACAGCAAAGTCAGACAAAAAAGAGCATATACAAATGGAACTGCACAGTGTGTACACTATAAAAAACGTCAAAAGGGATCTAAATTAATTGTAAGTCTGAAGAGTGGTTATTTTGGGGGTGGAGAGAAGTGACTAGAAGAGAGTAAGAGGTAGCTTCTGGTGTGCTGGTGATGTTCAGTTTCTTAACACAGGTCCTGGTTACATGGATGTATTCAACATGTGAAAACTGATCAGTCTGCACATTTATGATTTGTGCACTTTTCTTATGAACGTTATGCTGCAATAAAAACTAATGTATATGACAAAAAGCAAATAAATTAAACAACAAAAAACATGTCTAGGGACTTCCCAGGAAGTCCAGTGGTTAAGATCCTGTGCTTCCACTGCAGGGTTTGATCCTTGGTCGGGGAACTAAGATCCCACAAGCCCCCCTGGCTCTGCAACAAAATAAATAAATTTCTACAAGTAAAACAGGTTTAAGTAACTTATGAAAAATGTATGCAAATCAGTTTTTAAGAAGCTAACATCCAACAAGAAAATGGAAAAAATACAAAAAAAAATGCTCAAGAAATAAATAAAAATGTTTCTAGTAAATTCAAAAAATGTAAATTAGAACAGCAGAATGCTCTATTCCCTATCAAATTAGCAAAGACTAAAGGAAATTAATAAGGTTGCTGCTGAGGATTTGGTGAAAATAATACTCTTATTCCTAACAGAAACTTGAAATAGTATAACCTTTCTTCATAAAAGTCTTGAAAAATGTTTGTATCTTTTGACCCACTAGTTTCCTTTCTAGAAATTATCTAAGGAAAAATCAGAAATGCGATTAAAAATGGACTTACGCCAGTGTCGACTATAATGGCATTTTGAAATAATATAACTATCCAAGAATGGGAAAATGATTATGATACACATACATATTGGATATTATGTTGCTTTCAAAGAGTAATGATAAGAAAACAGTGAAAATTACATATACAATTCTATGTGGTATACTTTTATGTGTTTAAAAAAATCAAACATACATTTGCTTACAAAAAGTTGACAGGAATACACACTATAATGTTAATAGTGGCTATCTGTGTGTGAAAGGATAACGAGTGATTTTAATTTTGTGGCTTGTTTTCTACAATGAAATGTAGAAATGAGCATGCATTATTATTATATTCAGATATCTAACCACATAACAGGGTGAAAAAAAATATCCACCCAGTCCCTTTTCTCTAGCAATCTAAGTAACAGATTTTTGACTCTCTTTCACGTCCCACATGCAATCTTGTAACTTGTTTCCTCAACTTCACCTTAGCAGTATCTGTCCAGCCATTATTCACTTCAGTCTTCTCTCATATCCGAAACTCAGGCACTTGTATTCCCTACTGACCTCCTCAAATCAAGACACTTCCTTTTGGTAAAAGAGCCCTATCTTTCACTACTTCTCCATTCTAGCCCCATCAGACCGCTTCACATAGTGAGGGTTCACACTCGAGTCCCGGAAAAATCTGCACCAGATACCTTCACACCTCCCAAGCTTGGCATACTTTGTTCTCGTTCTTCAGAATGCATTTTCTCCCTTCCATCTCTCTAAACAGACTCACAGTTCAAGACCCACCTCCAATATCCATTTACTGGGTGTAGCGTCTCCGAGAACAGACGGCAGTTTCCAAACCAATCCTCCAATGACAGTTTGCATATATTTCAGCATATACCATTCTACACTATTTATTGTCTAGCTCTCTTTTCGTATAGAATGAGCTGTTTCTTTTCTTAAATTTCTTAAAATCAAGTTGGATGAATGGACTTTGGTAAAGCATACATACACATGCCTTATACAGAGGTGTGTGTTTGCGCCTGTGTCTGCTGGATAATTGGCAACAGAAACACGATAATTTTTTTTTTCATTCAAGATGGCAGAGAACGTCTTAAAATAGTCCCCACACAAAAGCACTCTCACCAAAGCCTCGAAACAGAAGAAATAGCTATACCTAGAGCAACAGCAAAGGACAAAAGAATTAGATGCTGAGACGCCCCGGCCCTAATCACCCACAGGAGGTCCCACACACAGATCTTAAACCACGTTAGAAAACTAGCACCTGCTGCCTCCATTCGAAGAGCCACGCCTCAACAGTGAACGGTGACCTCGGGCACTGCTTGATACTGACCTCAAAAATCAAGGACGAAAAACGGGGAGGCTAAATCGTACGGGTGAGTATCCAAAATCCACGACTGGGCTCCGCCCCAACCAGGAGCAGTTACCCCACCCCCACACCCCGCCAAGGCGCATCCATCACCCGGGAAGGAACACGCAGGGCTCGATTCCACCGGCCAGGCTGGGAATTCTGGGAGGGCCCGAGGCAGAGACTGGGCGAGGCAAGGGCGCCTCGGGCTACACCTGTCAGGCAGCGGCCAACACTAGGCCCGGAAATCGACGAGATTCGGTGACCAAGGCCGGCAGGAGCGTCACCCGATCCCTCGCTCCCTCGATCGGCCTCTCGCTTTCTCCCTCGTTCTTCTCAAACAAAGGCAACTCACACGCCCCGCCATTTTCCCCTTACCTCAAAAACCACCTCTTCGTCAAAATCCGGTGTCATCCTTCTCCGCCATGCCACCCGTCTCAGCACGATGGGAAATGAAGGCGGGAGAACAGGCTGCGCCCAGGCGTCTGCCTCTGCCCATCCGTGTGTGCAGAAAACTACAATTCCCATCATGCCCTGTAGCTCACGCCCCCTTTTCAAGCCCTCTCATTGGAGCTGAACTTGAGCATGTGGGCGGGAGGGGCGGGAGCGGGATGAAACTTGGGCCCTCTGATTGGAGGAGGCTGGGGCTTTTGTCCGCCTTTTACGGCCGCGACTAGCAGGGGGCGCCTGGAGCTCTGATTTTTTTTTTTTGGAGCAACAGAAGGCCGCGCGCTGGCGAAGCCTTGGTGAGCACTGCTCGTGCGCGCGCGTGGACGTCCGCCGGGAGCGCCACTGCTCGGTGCTCGTGCCCGCCTGCCCGTCGCCGGCGCTCGCCCCCGGGAGCGCCGCCGGGTCCCGAGAGCCGGCAGCTTCCTTTGTGCGGCGCTCAGGTTGCGCTGCGGTCTCTCGGGACGGAATGTGGGTTCTGCGGCGATTTTTCTCTTCCGCCCGAATTCTTGAAACAATGGACTGTAAGGGGCTCGGGGATTAAGGGGGGCGAGCTGGGAAGCGAGCTGCACTGGGGAATCATGACTTCTGCCGCCGGTAAGTGACGGCGCTCGCGCTGCCGCTGGAAAGTTTGTAGCGAGCGCTGCAGGTTTGGGGCTCGGAGCTGCTTTCTCCCCGGGATAGGTTAGTGGCGTTCCCTCTGCCTTTCTCCGGGACTGTGGCAAGTGCGGAGCAGACCGTGTTTGCTGCCGGATTTTCTCGTCCCTTCGTGCCCAGAGGGGCTTTTGGAAATCATGTGGCTCTTGGGACCTCCCTTTAAAGGAAGACCTTGTTGGGGTCTCTTAGCTCCAGGAGAAACGGGAAATGTAAAGAGGTCATTTATTTTTCTTTCCTAAAATTTGAGCGACTTTGCCTTTGCGTCTGGAAATAGTTTAGATTCCCATGTTAAGAAATCAGTTATTCTAGGAAAGGGCAGCGTTCCCGGAGTGTTGAACGTAGCCACTAGGCTGTGTGGCTTTAACCTCAGTGAGGACTGGAAACCCTGACCCTTAGTAAAGAGATTTAGACATTGTTACTGCTCCTGGTGGGTTTCCCCCATCTGAGAATCAGAGGAGTAGAACTGCCGATGCCAAGGTTCTTGTTCATCTTCACCTGGTTTTTTTGTGGACTCTTTTTTTCTATGTCTACCTGGTTAGTGTACACAAAGCCTTATTTTCTGTCTGCCTCCCTTGGTCCTTTCCCTTCATCCATATGGCAAAGCCTGTTGTGTTACCTTTGTGTGCACTCTGAAAATTTTATGGACAACGTTCAGAAGGAACAGTTCCTATTTTCAGAAATAATTACTAAAGTGGTATTATATTGGCTTATAAGAACATAGGTTAACTTTTAAGTTAGAACTTAATAATGTATTCAGTATTGGTTTTTTTTATTTTTATTTTTTTAAGTTTTTTAAAATGACAGTTTCGCCCACAATGAAAGAAACCTTCATTATACATTTAATAGTAAAACAGTGTAAAACTTCAAAGTTACTTCTAGAATCAGCAGTTAAGTATGAGATTAAATTTTCTTAGCTTTTCTTGGCATTTGTTTTAAATTCCTGTAACTTGAAACTGTCAAACAGCACCCTAAATGTTCTGATTTGTGTTCTTTCTGAAGACTAGATATGCTGGAGGTTGTACTGCTAGGTGCAATCTGATTACAAACTAAGGAGCTGAGAAGTTAGCCAATAGGAGTAAGAAAGCAGGGAGCGCAGTGTTTGGTAGTAGTATTTCTGAAGATGTTGTGGATCTTCCCTTTTGATGTTGTATGTGTGTGTAGAGGATGTCATCATATACTGAGAATTACGTTATTTATAAACTCTCCTTTCCTTCCCAAAGGATGGCTTTCTACTTACTTGAGGTGAAGTATTTTCATCCTAAATTTTTGTGCCTCAGTATAATGAACAAGCCAAATTTAATTTAAATTTAAAATGATTGGAGATTTAAAAATCCTTCCAGCCCGTTTTAACTCTTCCTTCGTCAAACGCATTTAAAATTCATACCTTGGATGTGTCAACTTTCAGTTCCAGTCCCTACAGTTTATAAATGAACAGATACAGAAGCATTTAATTGATATTTAAATATGTAAACCTGATCTAGGTCTCAGTTTGGAATTTTATTATTTCATTTGAATGACCCTCAAATATTGCTGGCTATTTTTATATTTATCAACTTTACAATTAAAGAAATCCACAGGCATTTTTGTGGTGTTTAAAAGAGGGCTACTTCCTGTGTTTAGCTGAGTTAGTTGGTTTTTAGCATAGCTGGCTGAGAAGCATTAACGACATTTTTGTTTGCCCATCTGTTAAGATTTATTATAATTTTTTCTCATGTCTAAATGGAGAATATAGAAAAGAACTGGGGTTTTATTTCCATCTTCTTACAAAATCATGTGTTCATCATTCTTACAAGCTGTTTATGATGCTCTCTGGAACAAAATTTAAATTCGTTAAAACTTTAGGAACATTATTTGCAACTGGGGGAGATGTTTGTTTCCACAGAACCTAATCTGTGGTATTGTTTGGGCTGGTTGGCTTAATTTAAGGACATAAGAAAAATGTAGAATATCTAAATCATATGTATCCTGAAGAAGAGCTTGCTTTGTTTTTCAGTGTCTGTGAAAGAGTAGGCCCACATAGAGATTTTAGAATTTTTTAAATCGGTATATGAGAAAAAGAGAGCTAATTATAGGAGTGTGTTTTAAACCGTTGTGAGCATGTACAGGTCTCGGCGCACGTGCTGTGCTTTGCTCTTTGGCTGGTCTCGCAGCTCACAGTGTTGCAGGTGGGCTGCAGCGGTCTGTGTGTGACAGGTGACGAGTGTGTTTGTGATTGTTGGAAAAGGGGCACTAGTGTTTGACACTCTTACCTTATTTTCCCCTGGAGCCAAACAGCTGTGTAAATAAAAGATTTGCTGCTGTGCTCTAAAAAGTTTCAAGTCTGACTGTTGATACAGTATTAACATCCAAAGGTGCTGGATTTATTGCAAGTTTGACATTGGAGCAGACCATCATAGAATGGCTTGTTATTTTTTGATTTTTGTTTCAAAACGGAGCTGTTGAAAATAATGATGAATTTCGAATATTGCTGTGCTACTGACTTAGCTGAACACTTATTCCTACTAATAATTAAGAACTTACTTAGTAATCCTATTGAAGTTGATTTCTACAAACATGTTATTATTCTATGTTTAAATGGATATTGATTTTTTTTTTAAAGAAATATCTTGTTACTGAGACATAGTAAAGACTAGGTTGGGAAGATCCCCTGGAGAAGGAAACGGTAACCCACTCCTGTATTCTTGCCTGGAGAATCCCATGGACAGAGAAGTCTGGTAGGCTGCAGTCCACGGGGTCGCAAAGAGTCGGACACGACTGAGCGATGGAACGACGGAATGGAACGGATGTGGCAACTCTGTCTGTTCCCAGGCCCAGTGTTCAGCACTGGGGATACAGCAAAGAGACAAAGTGCCTGCCCTCCTGGAGCTTGTCTTCTTGTGGTGAAGACAGAGGGAGGTACACTGTAGAAAAATCACGCAGGGCAAAGGGCTCCAGAATCTAAGGGTTCTCCTGAAGCAGGTATCTCAGACGTATCACCTCAAAATTATTTAGACTTTAGAGGAATCTGTTCAGATCCCTCATTTACAAGTAAGGAAACTGAGGCAACCAATTCTGCATAAAAACACACGGTTAGGTTAGTCAGCTCTCCCAGTTACATTATTGGTTTCCTCCAATATAGCGTTAACTAAGCCAAAGTTCACAGTTCTTTATTTAATTCATTGAGTATTTGTTGAGGAAGTTAGGTACATAATGCTGTGCTGTATTTGTTGGTAATCAACCGTAGTTCATGTTAGTTAATTGAGTTCCTGGAACAGTAAGAGATTTATGATTCTTGGAAGCAGACCCTGTACAAAACATCTTTAAAGAGTAAAGTTGATACCAAAAATGGAAAAAAAGATTGAACTGATTGAGTGAATGACCCTGAAACTTCTGAACAGGCTCTAAGATTCAGTAAAAGATTAATGAGATCAGAGGCTTTTTGTTTTTGGTTTTTTAGCTGTGGTGAAATAACCTAACATAAATTGAGCGTCTATACTATTTCTAAGTGTACAAAACAGTAGTGGTAAGCTCATTCATACTGCTGTGCAGCCAGTCTCCAGAACTCTTTCCATATTGCAAAACTTTTTTTTTTTATTCCTTCAAAACGCCCAGAGGTAGGATGTTTTCAGAATGGTTACAGAAATGAAATCAATGTGACAGTCTGTCAGTCTTCCTTATCTTGAATAAGATGGGAGGTTAGGAAGAAGCCTAGGGCAGTCATACTTTCTCTTAAGACTTTACTTAATAGATCAAGGGTTTAATTTAATAGACCATGACACAAAGCTTTATCATTAGGGTTTGAATGGTTTTAAAATTTTTTCTACCTAAAAAAAAGACAAGCAAAATAATAACATGCTTATTGAACATTTGACTGAAATTGCATGACTTTGGGAATTTGTATTAAGTCATTTTGGAACTACTTCATATCTTTTTTTATTATAACATTATACCAAAGAATTAAATGAGAAGGCATCTGTTATCAGGTGACCTTGGTTGAAGAGGTTTGAGAAATTCTTCCTTGGTTGGTAAAAAGGAAGTAGAGCACCCTACTTTTTTTTTTCCTCCTTACTTATGTCCCCGTAATATCTTCCCAAATTGGAGTGTTGTGACTAATTTCCTTTGTTGAAGCGAAACTCACCACCAAGTGAAGAATCAAAGCCTCTGTGTATCCAGGTACTTAAACAGTGTCCAGCAGATGATATTTTGAAAGGTTTAAAAATATTTTTTAACACAAGTCTTTTAAGAAATATGACAGGGTGAAAAATGATAGTATAGATAGAAAAACATAAAAGAACTTTAAAAAATGTGGATGTTCAGACTATGTAACTTCATCGTATAGGCCTTTTGTGTGAATTTTTAGGTTCCTGTAGGCTAGAGCAGATCTGTGGAAATCTAACACAGTGTAATAGGTGCTTATTAAGTCCTTTTTATATAATGTCAAGAAAGAATTGCTACCATAGGAGTTATGGTCATCTTTTAAATGCACTAGAACCGTGGTTATAAATGAGGGGTACATATCATAATCACCTGTGGTAGAGTGTAGACATGTGACTTTCTAAAAATAAAGCTCAGTGAAGAATTATAATGAAAATTCCCATTTGACAACCCCTGCACAGGAAAAATACCAGCTTTATTAAGAGCCTCAAATAGAACAGTACTGATAATTTTCAGTTTTTAAGTTTGGAAAATTTCTAGTTTCTGTATTCTCTTTTAGGTTATTTTGGGGTTCAAGTGTGATAGGTCATTGATAAAGGGCATTTTATACAACTCCACTGTATATCCTTGAGACAGAAGAATATTGCTATTCACATGAGATGCTTGGGTCGTATCCTATGTAAACCTTAGGCAAATTCAGCTCTTGGCACTCAGCAAATGAACCACAGTATCCTCTCCTACTATACAGATCTAAGCAAAAGCCTGTTGTTTCGTTTAGTGTTGACTAAACTCTTGAGAGTCCCTTGTACTGCAAGGAGATCCAACCAGTCCATTCTAAAGGAGATCAATCCTGGGTGTTCATTGGAAGGACAGATGCTAAAGCTGAAACTGCAATACTTTGGCCACCTCATGCGACGAGTTGACTCACTGGAAAAGACTCTGATGCTAGGAAAGGTTGGGGGCGGGAGGAGAAGGGGACGACAGAGAATGAGATGGCTGGATGGCATCACCAACTCTGTGGACATGAGTTTGAGTGAACTCCGGGAGTTGGTGATGGACAGGGAGGCCTGGCGTGCTGTGATTCATGGGGTCGCGGAGAGTCGGACACGACCGAGCGACTGAACTGAACTGAACTGAACTGAAAGATATGGTGATCTGTTCCAGAGTTAGAAGAAAAACTGTATTGGATTTACTAAGCAGTGTACACTATACCAAAAGCTGTATGTACTGGAATTGAAGAGCAACTTAACAGAATTTTCAAAAGTAATACTGACTCTGCATAATGGAGTATAATAATCTACCTAGTAAAATGCATTGTCAAAAATAAAAATGTTCTCAAACTTAATCATTTATCTTCTGCTTTGGATTTTTGGTCATCAGACTTTTTTTTTTTTTCCTTTCTAGAGATTAAGAAGCCACCAGTGGCCCCCAAGCCAAAGTTTGTTCTGGCAACTAATAAGCCAGCTCCACCTCCTGTCGCACCTAAACCTGAGGTCTTGGTTTCCAGTGTTGCACAGTCAACAAAGAAAACCAAACCATCCATAGCTCCAAAACCAAAAGTTCTGAAGGCCTCACCCGTCCAGGACATCACACAGTCACCATCAAGGAAAATTGTCGTGAACCTGGAAGAGTATACACAGGAATTTTCTGAAAGTACTGACAACTTGAACTGCAAAAACAGAGGGCATCCGAGCAGTGATTATATTTTACCAGTGTGTTCCTGCTATCCTGGCTGTAACCATAAGCTTGAGAACAGAGAGAATTTGTGTGTCAAGCAGCTTGTCTTAGGGCCCCTGGAAATACATGAGAATTTAGAAAATAACAAAATTGGTGAGTCCCCTTCAGCTGTAAAAAATCAGCATAAATGTGATTCTGTTGGTGAAAGGGTCAAGAGCCAGAGTAAAGTAGTTTTAAAGGCAAGCATCCTCGAAGAAAAGCTCAAAGATGTTTTAACACAACGAACATCACCCTTTCTTTTTCCCCAGAAGCACAGATCCACAGACAGTCCAGAAATAAGTGATGGCTGTAATTCCCACAGACAATTCAGCATTGAATTTGCAGATTTGTCACCTTCCCTGTCCAGCTTTGAGAACGTTTCTAATCATCACCCTTGCCACCTACAACTTCCTAGCACTGAATTTCAAAATTTTGAAGCTAATCAGAGTGACAGTGAAAAAAGCAACACTTGCTATCATTCATCTGAACAGGAAGCTCTAGAAAATGGAAAAAGGAGTCCTTTCTTATCTTCAGATGGAGATAGTAAGAAATTGGAAACCAAAGACCTTGATCCCTTGGAAATCCACTTAGTACCATGTACTCCCAAATTTCCAACTCCCAAGCCCAGAAAAACACATGTTGCACGCCTCTTACGCCAGAGACATGTAGATACTCCTCGTGAAAGTACTGAAGAACCAGAGAATGTAGACAACTTGCCTCATCTTTTCGAAGATAGTTTGAAAAACAGTAAAATCAGTGTTTTTCATCAGACTGCTTTGTGTAACCAGGAACAGGTGGACAAAGTGAAGCCAGAAAATAAGGGTGAATTGAATGTGGACTTCACTGGTGACAGACAAAACTTAGTCTATTCACAGAAAGCCTTGTGTCCTGAAACATCTTCCTCTGAAAAAACGGCACCTCCTTTAGAAACCTACTCTAATTTGAGTTCTGACGACAAGTCAGGAGATAGTTCTGGTATGTCACTTGCCGAGGACAAAGGGACCAGTTTTATAAGATGCAGTACTCTATCTATGAGCCTGCCCAAGCAGCTCAAATTAACCTGCAGCAAACATTTGCCTACTGCCTCTAACCCGGGAGTGTCTACCCCTCAAATGCAAAAGGAATCTATAATAAAAGGTGAAAGTTCCTCAAAAGTTGTCCCCAAAAAACCTCAAAGACACAGTTTGCCTGCTGCTGGAGTGCTTAAAAAGGCTGCCTCTGAGGAGCTTGTGGAGAAAAGTTCTTATCCCTCAAATGAAGATTCAGAGAAGGGTCTAAAAAGAGATCACCTGCAGCATTTATGTGCCCCAAACAATGGTATGTCATCCTCCTTTGATATGCCTAAACGGGCTTCAGAGAAGCCAGTGTGGAAATTACCTCATCCCATTATACCGTTTTCAGGAAACCCGGAATCCTTAAAGTCTGTCACCATATCCTCAAACAGTGAGACTCCCAGGGCCCTGACCAAGCCTAGAGCAAAATCATTATCTGCTATGGATGTGGAAAGGTGCACTAAGCCTTGCAAAGACTCTCACAAGAAGAACTCTTTAAAGAAGTTGCTCAATATGAAGCTGTCTATCTGTTTCATGAAGAGTGACTTCCAGAAATTTTGGTCCAAGAATAACCAACTTGGAGACACAACCTCAGGCAGCCTGGCAGGTGGGGAGCAAAAAGGGAGTGAGAATGATTGGCATGGCTTGTTGGTAAGAGAAGAGAAGAGAAGTAAACCCATCAAGGCATATTCGGCGGATAACTATAGCCTGGAGTCCCACAAGAAGAGGAAGAAGTTGCGGGGCCAGACCAGTGCAGCTAATGGACCAAGAGCCGAGTCTCTGGATGACCGAATGCTCTCCAGGGAGTCGTCCTTGCAGGCACCTTGCAAATCTGTTACCAGCGACTATGCACCAGAGTATGAAAATATACGCCATTATGAGGAAATACCAGAGTATGAGAACTTGCCATTTGTTATGGCTATAGGGAAAACTCCCGAGTTGGAATGGCAGAATTCCAGCAGTGTGGAGGACACTGATGCAAATGTGTATGAGGTAGAGGAGCCGTATGAAGCTCCAGGTGGCCAGCTCCAACTTGGACCCAGACACCAGCATTCCAGGTAACACTTAGGTGTCAGACAGACACGTGTACCACTGAAATTAACCCTCAGCAACCCTGTGGGATAGGTTAAGATCTCATAGGTAGGGTAACTTGGCAAGAGAATGGTTTATTTGATTTTATTTTTAAATTAATTTTTATTGGAGTATAGTTGCTTTACAATGTTACGTTAGTTTCTACTATACAGCAGAATGAATAAGCCATATGTATACATTATATCCCCTCCCTTTTAGACTTCCTTCTCATTCAGGTCACCACAGTGCAGTTGAGTGGAATTTCCTGTGCTATACACTGTATTTTCATTAGTTATCTATTTTATACATAGTATCAATAGTATACATGTGTTGGTCCCAGTCTTCCAATTCCTCCAATCCCTATTTTCCCCCTTGATATCCATATAGCTGTTCTCTACCTTTGCGTCTCTATTTCTGCTCTGCAAATAAGATCATCTATACCATTTTTCTAGATTCCACATACATGGGTTAATATGCAATAGTTTTCTCTTTCTGACTTACAGCATTTTGTGTAACTCACTCTAGGTTCATCACGTCTCTACAAATGACCCAGTTTGAGAGAGTGGTTTCGTTAAGCATATATTATTTCCAGAGTACTCTTTTTATGATGTAGTCAGGATGGGTATTTGCAATGTAGTACCAACTTGGAATACAGATCAAGACCCTAGGGGACGAAGTTGGCCAAGTCAATGAGGTTTATTTGCTAGACGTAAGAAATCTGTGAAGTTTTTGAAATCTGTGTGTTTACCTGTGGTGCCCTTGTCAGATAAAACCTATAAATTTGCAAAATTCACTACTCTTTGAGGATTATTTATTTTACTTGTTGAAGGCTAATTACTAACTTCAGATGGATATAGGAAAAATGCAGGAAAAACATAACTCCTGCCCTTTCTCACTTTTGTATACATACTTCTACCCCTGGTGTACCTGCTTCATCTGTCTTATTTGAAACCTTGCCTATCCTTGATGGTCCAGCTCAGCAATCCTTTGCTTTCTGAAGCTTCCATGGTTACCTAGTGGGTTGTGTTTATCTCCTATTCTGGTCTCCCAGTTATGCTTTGATGCTGTGGTGTTCTTTATCTCAGTCTTCTTTATGGTAGAATTGTTTATTGCCATGTCTGATTGGTGTTTGGCTTCAGGCTTCATGAAGAATTCTGGTCATATCTTTTTGTCCTGCGTGAGGCCAAGCAAGGGGCTAAGTAGGGATCAGTAGATTTGGTTGAGTAGATGGAGGAATGAGTGAAAGAAGGGCAAAGGGGTTAACCCCAGGAGCAGCTTCCTTCTCCCTAGTCACAAAGGGAGCCTTGGCATTGTGTTAAAAGTGTTTTGTGTTTAACACAAAGCACACAGACCCTTTTGGAAGTCTTTCTATTCTTTCTTGGGTTACTAACTTCAAGCCTTTGAGTGCTTAGGTCTTAAAATAGGACTTCTGTAGAAATATTAACACATGTGGCGCATAGTAGAGGCTAAAAAAAAAAAAGGATTATTGGATGAATTAAATAAATCAAATTAAGCAAACTCTTAGTTGTTGCACCAAGTAAAACAAATTGTTCTTTTACCTTTCAGATGCTCTGTTGGCACATTTCTTTGCTCATAATCCTCTCTGCCCTTCCTCCTTTAACCCAACAAGACTTCCCTCCTTTGCCTTAACTTTTCTAACTCTGACTCCGTCCTGTTTACAGCTGTCTACTCTGAGTGTTCGTACCTATGCGAAAACCTCTCCCTTGGCATAAATATTTCAGTGGGGAATAAAGTGTCCAACTTTTTTTTTTAAGTCTATTTTCTATTTTCATGCCTGCTCATCTCACCATGAAACAGTTTTGTGGATGCTGCCTTCCTTTTTAATAATGTTTTATTGGAGGATAGTTGCTTTACAATGTTGTGTTAATTTCTGCTGGTACCGCCCTCCTTTTAACAAGTTTCTGTGTGTTATTGTGTATGTGTGCGTGTTGGAGGGACGAATTTGGCTTCTTTGTGACATGCTGCTGCTGCTAAGTCACTTCAGTCATGTCGACTCTGTGCGACCCTATAGATGGCAGCCCACCAGGCTCCGCCGTCCCTGGGATTCTCCAGGCAAGAACACTGGAGTGGGTTGCCATTTCCTTCTCCAATGCGTGAAGGTGAAAAGTGAAAGTGAAGTCGCTCAGTCGTGGCTGACTCTTCAAGACCGCATGGACTGCAGCCCACCAGGCTCCTCCGTCCATGGTATTTTCCAAGCAAGAGTACTGGAGTTGGGTGCCATTGCCTCCTCTGCTTGAGCGATGAGTGGATGCCAACAATTGAGATAGAATTAGGTTTGGAATAAGGGTAGTGAGTTTGCTTTTGGGATATGTTGGATTTGAGGTGCCAGGTAACTATCTAGGGTAAAGCGTTAGTTAGTCATGTCCGACTCTGTTACCCCATGGACTGTAGCCCACCAGACTCCTCTGTGGAATTCTCCTGGCAAGAATACTGGAGTGGGTTACCATTCCCTTCTCCAGGGGATCTTCCTGATCCAGAGATTGAACCTGGGTCTCCTGTGTTGCAGGTGGATTCTTTACCATCTGAGCCATCAGGGCTTTGTGACATACTCCTATCCTTAGCTAATATGAAGTTTTTTTTCCTTGAAATTGGAGATTTGACCCTTAGTGTTTTCTGTTGACCCTCAGACTGGATCTGAAGGGTGTGTCATTCTCTCTAATACAAACTGTAAACTTGTGAAACTTGTTCTTCATCTGGTTTGCTTCTTATGCCTTTAGGGCACTGCTGCTCTGGTCAGGGTTGAACAAGGATGGAAGGGGTTAATGTACACATCCAGCCAGTGCAGCCGCATGGCATTCATAAGAAGGGCTTTTTCTCAAGGCCACAGGAAACCGAGGGCAGCTTTGGACAGGTTGAAGCTGTCAAGTAGGGCAGCCTGGTAAAGAGTGGGTGAGCTCTGCTTTTGAATTTCGCTTTCCATGGAGATTTTTGTTTAGGCCTGGAGCAGGGAGGCCTGAACAGGCTGGGGAGTCCTAAGATGTGCCAGCTGAATCAAAAGCCTTCAGTCACAGGGCCAGGCTAACAGTGTTGCCTGGGAGGTCATACCTTGTGTAAACAACATTGTGCATGGAAAGAGAAAGGAGAATTCAAGCCTCCCAAGGAGGATACCTGGCTACCACCAAAATAAGGTAAATGAGAAGTGGGGCATCTGTTTCAGGTGAGCTGAGTGGATGCAAGTGGAAATCCTGTTTGATAATCTGGCTGTTGAAAATACAGATCTGTGTTTTAGAGTAATTAAAATTCAACACCCTGTGCTCCTAAAATGATAAGAAAAAATACAAATGAACCCTGTTTAAAATTTTTCTGCTGAAGTGAATCAAAAAAGTATCTTTAACAGTTTCTTAGGCCTCGGAGAAGAGGTTCTGGATCTTCTAGAGGGGACTGGTTCACAGAAACTCACTAGTTTTTTTTTTTTAATGCTAAAGAACAGGTTTTATTTTTCATTTCCCCAGAACACTAAAATAGCACATGGCATAGTAATTTAGCACACAATATAGACTGATATACGCAATTAATAATTCCAAAAATGGGGACTTCTTACTTTGGGACTCCTTAAAAACTTCTGCTCTTCAGTGCCTTTTATCGAAGCTATCAACACACAACAAAAGGAGTTAAAAAAATTTTAGTGTAGGAGATATCTCAACTCCTAGAAACTGGAGACCTCCTATAAGGGGAAATACTTGCCTTTTTTTTTTCTCTATGACTGAACTCCGGCAGACAGGCTCAAGCTCATTTTGTATTTTGGGTAACACTGCTAGGGTTCCTAGTTTGAGGAAGGGTTATCTAAAGGTAATGTTAATATTGCAACTTTCACCGTAGGGCCTCCATGTAAATTGCATGTCAAGGGGAAGGAAAGGGGTGTGAGAAAAGATATCAGCTTTTGCTCAAATTATTCTACAAAATGCAGCAATGACAACAGCTTACCATCAACTTGGCCTGGCTCAGACCAAGCCCAGCAGGGCTGACTTTTACAAATACCTACTCTCACCAGATGGCCAGAGAACAGACTGGAGAGAGTGCCTGGGACGGCAGCCCTGCCGGACGGGTGCTGAAGGTAAACTCAAAACTTGCTGTTACATTTTTCGATTCTCGGCCGATAGGTGTATAAGATAGTTATCAATAACCTCCTTGACACGGCTTCCCAATCCTAAATGTCTTTCCAGCACAGAGATTTCCTTCCGTATCAACCAGCTTTCTGTGGGTTTAAGTTCCACTGACTTTTAAGTCTGTCTGGTCACACGAATCAAAGCTGGAGCTTCACTGCCGCACTGTGTGCATCCAGAGTTAACGCAAAAGAAAACATTCGAGGACAGCGCTTAAAGTTAGTCTCACTATTTTTATTGTTCTGCCTGTACCTTAACCGTGGCATAATAGATTTGCTCATTCAAAAGCTTGTGGAGCCAGTGACGCCCCTGTTATCTGCAGATCATCTGAGGTACTTTTTTCCCATGAAAGCACTTTCTTGTATTCTACTCTTGGCTCTGAAAACATGGGCTCTGAATGGCCGAGGAAAACACTTTTCGTCTCATCATTCAAGAATATTAGGGGATGTGCATGCAGCAGGATGGAGCGCAGGCAAGAGTCCAGCTTCTCCAGGAAAGCACAGGGTGGGTCATCCTCAGAAACCCCCTTTGCGGACCCTCTCTGCCAGCCCAGCAGTCCTGACGCCCGGGGCTCTCCGCTGTGGCTCCATGCTCCGTGGCCGCCAGTGGGCCTGGGCGCTGCTGGCAGCCAGTCCGTGCCCAGAGCCTCCCCGACACCGCAGGCCTGCCCCGCACCCCGCTCCCCTGCAGGAGCGGAGGTCAGACCTGCAGTGTTGCTCTGTGCGGCTGCTGAGGCTGGATTTCTTCGTACTGATTCCTGCCACCGTGGAAGTGCTTTGAGGCCACCGAGAAGCAAGGCGCGGGCCGCACGCAGGTCATGCTCTGTTTCCAGTGATGACTCCTCCTCTCATGGATCTCCCTGGGCATTGACCGCAGGCCTCCTCTCCCAGGAAGCGGCATCTGCGGGGCGAGGGCTCGCCTCCTGCCTTCTCTCACTCCGCAGTCCTCTGCACGAGGCTCTGTCCGAGGCGGCGCCCGCCCCCTGCTCCTCCGCGAGGCGGGCGCGGAGAGGCCTGTGTCCGTCCCTCATGCCGTGTCTCTGACAGCCTGAGCCCCAGGACACGCCTGTCAGTCTGCGGAAGGCCTTCAGTGGATCTCAATATGAACCTGCAGACGGACGCTGAGCATCATGGAAACCACAATGTAGAGGTAGGGGAAGTTGATGCGCAAGCGCCAGGCCAGGTCGAAGAAGATGAGCAGCCTGCGGGTCAGCCCCTTGCAGAAGACCCCATAAGAGCAGGCAGCGGCCGAGCGCGAGAGCCAGACAGCCAGGCCCGACAGAGCCGCCGCCCGCCCACTGCGCACCAACCGGCCACTGGACCCGAGCCGCCGGGCGCTCCGAAGCCCGGCCGCCCGCCCTGTAGGCGCCGCGACGCCCCTGAGCCTCCGCTCCAGCCGCTGGCCCGCGCTGAGGGAGCAAAGGAGGCGGCCTGCGGGCGGGCCACCGAAACTCACTAGTTTTATAGTCTACTTAGATAACCGAGCAGATTGTGGATTAGTAGACAGACATTTGCCAAGCTTGGGGTAGCCCATATGGTCTCCTTCTTTAGAGTATAGATGTTTCATGAATCCAACAACTTAACATTTACAGATTCATAGCAACATGGTTGTAACTCTTCGAGAAAGAATTGCAGGCAGCCCCCAATTTCAAAGAGGATTGCGTTCTAAAAGTTTATGATGATTTGAAACTTAGTGTATTTCTTACAGAAACAGTTGTGGCGATGGTGATATAAGTCCCAGTTTAGTCTCCTGGTTATATTACCCATTACTGTACTGGCCTCCCCTTGCCCCTTTCCAGGTAAATTCATCCTCTCAGTGCTTTGTGCTAATTCAGGAGAATTGGCCAGGGCAGAGTTGAGTACCTGCAGGGCAGCAGAGCCGTGTTGCTGTTTCTGGGGCAGCAGGGTTTGTGGAAAGGGTGAGGCAACTAAGGAAGAATGAGGAAACTGAGAAAGACTATAAAGCACTGCCAGTGATAAGAAGGGAAGGGCTGGGTGGTTGGGAATTAGGATGCACTGAATTTGCTTTTCCTCCTTTCTCCTTTGCTATTCCTACCCCTCCCCTTGGGCTTCCCTGGTGGCTCAGCTGGTAAAGAATCCGCCTGCAATGTGGGAGACCTGGGTTCGATCCCTGGGTTGGGAAGATCCACTGGAGAAGGGAAAGGCTACCCGCTCCAGTATTCTGGCCTAGAGAATTCCATGGAATGACTTCCCCTAGAGAAGTCCATGGGGTCACAAAGAGGCGGACACGACTGAATGACTCACTTTCACCCCTCCCCTTAACCCTCCTCAGTCTTCTTTGTGTGATTCTCCTAATTAGTCTCTGACCTCAGGAAAGAGTGAGTGGAAGAAACTGAGGGAGGGGGCTGGATGGTACGGAGTGGTTGAACAGCCAAATCTCAAGGTCAAGTGGATGATGTCATAGAAACATTACTGTTGATGTCTATTCGCTCACTGGTGTCCAGCTGTTTGTGACCCCGTGGACTGCAGCATGCCAGTCTTCTTGTCCTTCACTATCTTCCATAAGTTTGCTCAAACTTATGTCCATTGAGTCAGTGCTGCCATCCAGCCATCTCATTCTCTGATGCCCCCTTCTCCTCCTACTCTCAATCTTTCCCACCATCAAGGTCTTTTCCAATGAGTTGGCTCTTCACATCAGGTGGCCAAAGTATTGGAGCTTCAGCATCAGTCGTTCCAATGAACATTCAGGGTTGATTTCCTTTAGGACTGACTGCTTTGATCTCCTTGCTGTCCAAGGAATTCTCAAGAGTCTTCTCCAACACCACAGTTTGAAAGCATCAATTCTTTGGCATTCAGCTTTCTTTGTGGTCCAACTCTCGAATCTGTACATGACTTATAGGAAAACCATAGCTTTGACTAGATGGACCTTTGTTGGCAAACACTGTCTAGGTTTGTCATAGCTTTTCTTCCAAGGAGCAAGAGTGTTTTAGATGCTTAGAAACATAGAAAGAGTAGAAACATAGCTTTAGGTATTCCCAGGTTGGTTACCACTGGGTCATTACTCTGGGTTCTCAGAAGTAATTTTGTTGGAAGTAAGATGGTGAGCCACTTTGGAGTATTCCAGTGCTCTTGGGGAGTACAGTGACCCTCTTCCTTGATATGTTTCAGACATAATACATCTAAAACAAGTGTCAGGCAGTGGGCCTTTCTGTCTGGCATGCAAATGACAAGTGCTCATTCACTTCAGTAAGAAGTGTGATTTCCATAAGGAAGTTTCTAAAGATTGGGCCTCTGATGTTAAAGAGTTAGGGACAGATCACAAAATAGCAGTGCCCAAACAGTACAATTTTCCTCTTAAAATTATAGCAGATTTCCTGATTCTATAATCCAGAACAATTTTCCCTGGAAATATTCCAGGTTTTTCCTCTGTTGTTTTAGTTTGTTCTTATTATAAGCCCTTCAGAGAAAATGTGCAGTAATTGGGTTTTCCTGGGTAACCTATCAAGTCCTCAGTTTATTTATTGCACAAGGCTAACCGGTATCAAGCAGTGTGCATTCAGAGATGGAAGCATGTGCTGCTCCCTAGGAGTTTCTGCCCAGTGAGACTGAGTTATAGGACGACTAGCTTTGTCTGAGTTGTCTCCCAAGTAGGGTGTTTGACTTCACAGAGATAGTGACACTTGACCTGTGGTTTATAAAATGGACATGGTTGGATTTGGCATTTAGATCATTTTCTAACCTCAATAAGAGTGGTTTCATTCTTTGTTTTCTCCTTATTTTAAATACAAAACTGGGCCTAAAGAGCAGCCGAATGGCATTTCAAATCCCAAGTCCCAGTGTGGCATTTGTGTTGTGAATCTTCAGACCCAGCCTTGAAGCTCTCTCTTCTGGGTTACATTTACCATCTGGTGGTTTTGTTGGATTTTAATGCAATGATTAAAGTATAAATTAGTAGCCCTAATGAGCACTTCCATGGTTGTCATAGCACCAGGAAGATTAAGCGCAGTTAAAGGGTCGGGGCTGGGACCCGTGCATCTCACCAGCAGCTCTTTCCTGTGAGTTATTTTCAGCATCAGCTCAGGAAGTATCAAAAATTTGTATGGCTCTTTAACTTTGTGCTTCTTATGTTGGAACCATAGCCACATGGTTTTGGCAGATCTATTTGTTTACATACTTACCCTACATTTGAAACATCAACTAGAAGCATTGGATTTTATTTCTTGGCTATGCAACTTTTCTTTTTTCCTCTTAAATATGTACTAGGAACTAAAATGTGGTATTTTTGTCCAACTATATTCCTTTGGTCTCATTCTTGCCAAAACAGATAAGTTAATATTTTCTCAAATACATATGTTTTTATGTGACAGAATATCACTTTATACTTTTAGAGAGCATATTTTTAGCCAGAAATAGAAGAAAGAATATCCTACATTGTTATTGTGTGTACACACACACACACGCCCGTGTGTGCGTGCGAGCGCATCCTGTCTTCCTTGATAAAAATACATTGTTTTGAGAGAGCTGATATTTGCACATTTGGGGAAAAAAAGATGACATTGTTTTGATATAACTGATTGGTTTTCCATGATTTTTCAATAGTAAAAATTGAATATATAGTTTTAGAATTTCACCAAGGTTATGATTTTTTTTTTCCATAAAATTGCAAATTTCTTTGCATTTGTGTTTTTTTAATAAAAATACTTTTAACTGTAAAAAAAAAAAAAAGAATTGTATCAATGAGGTAGAAATGGCTTTGCAAAATGAAATGTTGATCTTTTTCCTGGAAAAATCTTGCCAGGAATGTTTCTGTTTGGGAAAGGGCACATGTGGTAAGGGTAACAAAAAGGGCCTTCCTTCTTTTCCTGAGCATTTTTAATTTCTGTAAGGACCTGACAGGTGAAGATAATCAGACAGTCCACCAGTCTGTGAATGGATTAAACCTATCAGTAGGATGTTTGCAACCTAATGAATTGTTGCCTTAGAAATAACCATGAGCAGGAGTTGGGTTCCCAGCCTTATCACAAGAGCATCTTTGGTATATGAAAAATGCAGTGGAAAGCAGTGGGAAGTGAGACTGGGATGATAGCATTAAACAGCGATAAAATTAAATGAATAGTGTTTCTGACTTTTCAGTGCTGACGTTTTCAAAGAGGGAAAGGTTAGTGTGTTGATGAGGAAAATAATAAGGAAGGAGGGACTAGTATGAAGAGGTGGAGAAGATGAGCTTTGGCCCACCAGCCCTCCAGGTGGTTCAGGGGAATTCCACACGCAGGCCCCTGTTCAAACAAAAGGGGACGAGTATATTCATACTTCAGGTATTCACCAGTAATGCCTGTACTTGTATGCTATTTTCGTAAGTTTTCTGTGTTCTCCCAGGCATTTCTTTTAAATGCATCATCTTTTCCTGGAGTTGCATAGATTAATTTGGTATTTAGTTCAGTTCAGTTCAGTCGCTCAGTCGTGTCCGACTCTCCGCGACCCCATGAATCACAGCACGCCAGGCCTCCCTGTCCATCACCAACTCCCGGAGTTCACTCAAACTCATGTCCACAGAGTCGGTGATGCCATTCAGCCATCTCATTCTCCGTCGTCCCCTTCTCCTCCCGCCCCCAACCTTTCCCAGCATCAGAGTCTTTTCCAGTGAGTCAACTCGTTGCATGAGGTGGCCAAAGTATTGCAGTTTCAGCTTTAGCATCAGTCCCTCCAATGAACATCCAGGATTGATCTCCTCTAGAATGGACTGGTTGGATCTCCTTGCAGTATAAGGGACTCTCAAGAGTCTTCTCCAACACCACAGTTCCTGGAGTTGCATAGATTAATTTGGTATTTAGGGAAAGCCCTTTATTTAAAAAGTAGACCTGTTTATATTAGCCTGTTTATTTTAACACTTTCTTGAAACTGTATGAGGTACAAAGAGAAGTTTGAGTTACAGTAGTTTTGGGTGTGGGAAGCTACCAAAGCAGTGCCCACCTTTTTATTAAAGACTGAGTTTAAAAGTTAAGTTCAAGAATGGAACTGCCTAGTTTCTTCGGTAGTATGGAAAAACTACTTTGGTGCTTTAGTTTGGGTCTGGTGTTGGATCTCTAGAGGAAAAAAAAAGTATTTGCAAGTAGTTTTGTCATCAGGCAGAGACAGTCTATCACTGGGGCTATAAAATTGGATTGGTTAAATAGGATATCAGTGGAGTAAAGTACTATGATAGTATTTCCAGAAAGTATAGCTCTCTTCTGCAGTTTTCTTTCGGACTTCTTATCCCTTTTTGTTTGCGTGTATTATAGACCCATTCTGGTTCCATGTAAGTGTGAGCTGGAGTAAGGTTGTATGAGGTATTATTACCCTTTTATATGTAAAGAAGCAATCATGGTGATCTTGACTTCAGGAAAAATGGCAAAGATGGAAATGCAAATGGATTCGTGGTTCTAAGCCCTAACATTGAATGGTCTGTTTACCAGACTCTGCCATTTGTCAAAGTATTTTAGTTTCAGCTTCAGGAAAGGTGAAATAATAAACACTGAACAAAGCAAGTCAGTTTCCCCTGACTGTTTGGATAAAAATTTAAAGGAAAACAAACACATTTAGACTTTTTCTGTTTGAAATGATATCAGTGCGTGTTCTTTTTAGCTCCTGTGGATTCCATTGAAACCTTTGTTTTACTTAAATCACTTTTTTTTTTTAAGTTTCTTGGTAACATATTTGTAACAGTTGATATACTTTGTCATATATTATTATCATTTAAACGTTAGGAATTAAAGTAAACCAATTAAAGACTTGGTTTTTAACAAACTTAGAATAGCTTGGTTTTTGTTTTGTGTCCCACCCTCCCCGCTTTGATCTGAAAAGCAGTTCTGATTTGAATTGCATGACAAGTGTAATTTCACATCAGGAAAACATATGTAATAAATAAAGAAGGAGTATTGAGTAATTAGAAACTTTTTTCCCTTCTCTTTCTGTTGGTCTTTAGATGTATCTACAGTCATAAGTAAACAGATTTCAATTTAAATGAGTAGTTTTTGCACTATTTAATTTTTCTTTCAATAGCTTCACTGTGAGGAAGAGGAAAATAAAGCGTAGTTCCTCTGTAACCCCCAGTTAGGTTGTGGGAAGGACTCTGGGGACAGGGCTTAGGGCAAGGAGAGCTGGGGGCAAGTAGGGATAAATAAAGAGATCGTTCACTAGTCCAGTATGATTTATTTGTTAACAAAAGTTGGGATGAAGACATTTAAATGGGGGCCTTTGGGGTAGTTTGAAAACTTTGAAAATTGAAGTGTGTCTTTAATAGTTTTACTTTAAATGTAGTTTTAGAATCATTAAAGTTCAGAATTAAAGGAATCATTAGAAAACATTCAGCCCAGCCTCTTCACTCACTTGATAAAACCTAGCACAGCAGGATTTGTTGACTTTCCCTGCATGGGAGAGACGGAACTTGCAAAACCATGGCTCCAAACTGGTGCTTCAAAATACCACATCTCCACTTCTAACGCTATTGTGGAAGTATTACAGAGACCACAACTTTTAGAAAATACAAGTGATCTTAGTTGCAGAAAGCTTCAGGATTGCTTGTACCTTGGCCTTATTTTCTCCTGCTATGACGGATAATGTTCCCCATGTGAGGAAAGAGGGCTGCCACACAGCTGCATATAAGCACAGGACTATATGACTCCTACTTTTTAAATGGTGATTTCAGGGAGGTAAGTGTTCAAACTAAGCAGAAGCTTTATAAATAATCTCATGCCACTAATATATGTTAGTATATTAGTATTTCTTTCCTTCAACTCTTTGATTCTCCCCATCAATCCAGTTTTTTTCCCCCCATTTCACCAAAACTTTATTGATCAGACGATATCAAGGATAAGAAATGCTGGTAATATCATATAGCAGAGATTCCATATTTAATAGTAACAGCGGATATTTCTGATACACTAAGAACTCTCATAAGAGTTATTTCGTCCCTATTATACTTTGCAGCAGATTCTCAGTTTTATTCCTGGGTTGGGAAGATCCCCTGGAGAAGGGATAGGCTACCCACTCCAGTATTCTTGGGTTTCCCTTGTGGCTCAGACAATAAAGAATCTGCCTATAATCCAGGAGACCTGGGTTTGATCCCTGGGTTGAGAAGAACCCCTCGAAGGAGGACGTGGAAACCCACTCCAGTATTCTTGCCTGGAGAATCCCCATGGACAGAGGAGCCTGTCAGGCTACATTCCATGGGGTCACACAGAGTTGGACATGACTGAAGTGACTTAGCACACATGCACATCCTGTAAGATAGATAATATCTTTTATTACAGATGAGGAAACTAAGATTTCAGTGAGGTTTAATAACTTGCCCAGGGGCACACAGCTGATATTCAGAAAAACTGATCCTGAGACATAATAATTTTAAATCAGAATATGTTCATGTTATAGACTGTTTACCCAGGAGACTATGATTGAAAAAATATTACTCCCCAATTTGTTCACTATATAGAGGGGAAAACACGGGGACACCTGTGGTGATTTGTATAGCCATTAATGAGCATTTTCAGAGGCCCAGGATTTTTCATGCAAGATAAGTTTGTGAATTGGAAAGCTTTTATGGTTAGGGAATAGCTGTTTCAGTGGTTCAAAATGGAAATAATCATGCCATGTTTGCATTTGGTCAAGTTAGTGGTGGTTGCTATTCAGGATGAGTTAAATAGTTCCTGTCTTTTACTGGTTGCATGTAGACAGCAATGATACAGAAAGAATTATGCATGTCTCATATTTCCCCACTGATTTACATGACACTTGCTTTTTTATCTGTTATTCCAGTTCCTCGTTTCATTTTCTGTCAAGTACTTTCTGAGCTCTAAAGCACTGTAGTTTTTTGGATTTTGTTGTTTTTTCTTCTTATTTTTTTTTTTTTTTTGCCACGCTGTGCGGCATTCAAGATCTTAGTTCCCCAACCAGGGATTGGACCTCTGCCTCTGGCAGTGGAAGCATAGTGTCTTAACCACTGGACCACTGGGGAAGCCCCCCTAAAGCCCTGTAGTTTAAAATTAGTTACTATTTATAGATCCTCCAATGCAAATAATTTTGTAGGGCTGCAGTAGCTTTTATGATACATAATAGCCTTATTATCTTGATGAAAAATTAGATTTAAGTGAATGGTGGATTTTTCTCCCCCAAAGAGGCAGGTGATAAACTCTCTAGTTGAAGATTAGAGGGAGTAGGATTTCTGGAGCCTTTGAATTATGAAAGGATAAGACCTGGAAACGAGGAGAGGAAAACATTCAGTTGGACTGTAGGTCGAAAGAAATTTTCTTAGATAAAGCATTTCTAGCATCATTGCTGGGACTACGGACATGTGTCACAGTTGTTGACCCTCTCTACCTAGGGGCTGGTGAAACCTACCTCCAAAGGCAAACTAATTGAAATACCCCTTTAAATTCAGCATCTGTGTTCATCCTGCCTAACCTGAACTAAACCTGGCTAGTCTTCATTTTAAGCAAATAATGCTATAAATCATATTAGCAATTCAGTTCAGTTCAGTCGCTCAGTCATATCCAACTCTTTGCAACCCTATGGACTGCAGGACACCAGGCCTCCCTGTCCACCAACTCCCAGAGCCTACTCAAACTCATGTCCATCAGGTCAGTGATGCCATCCAACCATCTCATCCCCTGTCTTCCCCTTCTCCTCCTGCCTTCAGTCTTTCCCAGCGTCAGGGTCTTTTCCAGTGTGTCAGTTCTTCGCATCAGGTGGCCAAAGGATTGGAGCTTCAGGTTCAGCATCAGTCCTTCCAATGAATATTCAGGACTGCTTGGATCTCCTTGCAGTCCAAGGTACTCAAGAGTCTTCTCCAACACCACAGTTCAAAAGCATCAATTTGTCAGCACTCAGATTTCCTTATAGTCCAACTCTCACATCCATACATGACTACTGGAAAAATCATAGCTTTGACTAGATGGACCTTTGTTGGCAAAGTAATGTCTCTGCTTTTTAATATGCTGTCTAGGTTGGTCATAGCTTTTCTTCCAAGGAGCAAGCGTCTTTATACTTCATGGCTGCAGTCACCATCTGCAGTGATTTGGAGCCCCAAAAATAAAGTTTCTCACTGTTTCCATTGTTTCCCCATCTATTTGCCATGAAGTGATGGGACTGGATGCCATGATCTTCATTTTTTGAATGTTGAGTTTTAAGCCAACTTTTTCACTCTCCTCTTTCACTTTCATCAAGAGGCTCTTTAGTTCTTCTTCACTTTCTGCCATAAGAGTGGTATCATCTGCATATCTGAGGTTTTTGATATTTCTCCTGGCATTCTTGATTCCAGCTTGTGCTTCATCCAGCCCAGTATTTCACATGATGTACTCTGCATATAAGTTAAATGAGCAGGGTGACTGTATACAGCCTTGACGTACTCCATTTCCTATTTGGAACCAGTCTGTTGTGCCATGTCCAGTTCTAACTGTTGCTTCCTGACCTGAATACAGATTTCTCAAGAGGCAGGTGATGTGGCCTGGTAGTCCCATCTCTTGAAGAATTTTCCACAGTTTATTGTGTTCGACACAGTCAAAGGCTTTGACATAGTCAATAAAGCAGAAGTAGATGTTTTCCTGGAATTCTCTTGCTTTTTCCATGATCCAAAGGATGTTCGCAATTATATCTCTGGTTCCTCTGCCTTTTCTAAATCCAACTGGAACATCTGGAAGTTCATGGTTCATGTACTGTTGAAGCCTGGCTTGGAGAATTTTGAGCATTATTTCGCTAGCGTGTGAGATGAGTGCAATTGTGCAGTAGTTTGAGCATTCTTTGGCGTTGCCTTTCTTTGGGATTGGAGTGAAAACTGACCTTTTCCAGTCCTGTAGCCACAGCTAAGTTTTCCAAATTTGCTGGCATATTGAGTCCAGCACTTTCACAGCATCATCTTTTAGGATTTGAAAGAGCTCAACTGGAATTCCACCATCTTCACTAGCTTTGTTTGTAGTGATGCTTTCTAAGGCCCACTTGACTTCACATACCAGGATATTATATTAGTTTCCGGTATATAGGCAAGAGATTCAGTTTTATATATATATATGTAAAACACACATTTGTATTTTTTTTCAGATTGTTTTCCATTATCAGTTATTATAAAATATTGTATATAGTTCCCTGTACTGTATAGTAGGTCCTTGTTTATCTCTCTTATAAATAGTAGTGTGCATCTATTATTCCCAAACTCCTCTGATTACCTCTCCCTACCGGCAGTAACTTTGTTTTCTGTGTCTGTGAACCTCTGCATATAAGTGATATCAGATGACATTTGTTTTTCAGACATTTGTCAGACTTATTTCAGCTAGTGTGATAATCTGTGGGTCCATCTGTGTTTCTTCAAGTGGCATTATTTTGTTCTTTTCTGTGGCCAAGTAATAGTCCATTGTATATATGTACCACATCTTCTTTAGCTGTTTATCTGTGGGTGGACATTTACATTGTTTCCATGTCTTGGCTATTGTAAATAGTGCTGCTCTGAATACAGGGATGCATTTATTTCTTCGAATTGTGGTTTTATCCAGGGTATGCCCTGGGGTGGAATTGCCAGATCATATGATGACTCTATTTTTAGTTCTTTAAGGATCCTCCATACTGTTTTCCATAGTGGCTCTACCAGTTTATATACCCACCAACAGTGTGGGAGGGTTCCTTTTTCTCCACATGCGAAACACTTAATTTTGTTACATTGCTTTATCCCCCATGCCTGGAACAGTGCCTGGCATATGGTAAGCACATAGTAAATATTTATTGAAAGACTGAATAAGGAAGTGAATTTGTGGCTACTGTGTCACCATTCCCTTCTGTAGCATATTTCCTGGCATTTGCTGTTTGCTGCATTATAAAAGTAATGGCTAATGTGTTATGTTGACTGTATACCAAGCAGTACAAGGCACACCTTATTTTGCTGTTGCACAACACTAACTCTTTCTTCTACCAGAGTTTTGTTATCCTTCTTCTTACCACTCCCGCCAAAAGAGGAAACATGTAGTAAATGAAATAAAAGAACAAATGGTGCAGGAGATTATAAGCACCTTTGTATCCTAGACCCCAGCACACACCTGGCACAAAACAGATGAACAGATCTGAGTAAATAGTTGTCAGGTTATATATTGCTTTTACTTGCGTGAAGTCAGAGTCCAGCTGCATTTTGAGTAAACCAGTGTCCCAATGACCGGGCTTCCAGAATATACAGGAAACACCTGATCATTTTGGAAAGCAATTACACTGATTTGGAGAATTACTGCTGTTCAGTAAAACAAAGCTCCCTTTGAGAAGACACGCCGAGTTAAAACCCTTACGTGCGTCTTTTTTAGCTATGTAGTGAGCAGCCTTCCACGTGGTGGAATAGTGACGCACAAAACATTCCATCTCTCTGCTTCCACTAGTCCTTTTATCAAGCTTGTGGAACAGTTTCTAACAATTTCATAAGCAGTGCAGATCTTAAAATCTTCATATGCTATTCAGAAAACAATTTTTAAAAATTGTCTATCACTAGAAAAAATTACAGTTTTACAAAACTCTTCTTAAGGAAAGAACTGTCCCCATGTCTTACATGTAAAACTGAAAGCGAAAATATCTGGGCAGTCTGTAGGTACCTTTGGAGTTAGGAAAAATTTACTAAGATGTCCCAAAGTCAAGAGCCTGGTAAAGGGCCTTATGCAACTTTTATGTATATGGGGAAATGCTCAGACTGTTTTAGCTACAGAAAACCTGTTTTCTCTTGTAGAGTGAATTATTCATAAAATTATCTCAGGATTTAAACATCTGTCTGCATTGTTTCAGACTCTGCTCCATTGTCTCTAAATACTGTTGTGAACCCCAGCATGGACTAGTTGACTATCCAGATGGGAAAGATGTTAAGAGTTTTTTCTAAGAAAGTTATAAAATCTTTTAGAAAAATGTTACCTTAAAAAAACTCTGTATTTTATCTTTCAGTATTCTCATTCTATATTGGGTAAAATCCCATGTACTAGCTGTTAAGAAGACAGGTAAAATATTCTTATGGATTTGCACAGAAAACCTGTGAAAGCTATTTAGTAGATTACCTCTTTCTTCAGTGTGTTAAAAATTGTTTCCAGTTAACAGGTACTTACATAATGTTGTGTATTGAGCACAATATTTGGGGAAGTATAAAAGGAACTCTTAAAATGAAAATCAGAAGGCTTTAGTGATGAATATAAAATAAAAATCTGAAGGGTTAAAGTTTTCTCTTGGCTGTCTGAGGAGGCCTTACAAATAGCTATGAAAAGAAGAGAAGCAAAAAGCAAAGGAGAAAAGGAAAGATATACCCATTTGAGTGCAGGGTTCCAAAGAATAGCACGGAGAGATAAGAAAGCCTTCCTCAGTGATGAGTGCAAAGAAATAGAGGAAAACAATGGAATGGGAAAGACTAGAGATCTCTTCAAGAAAATTAGAGATACCAAGGGAACATTTCATGCAAAGTTGGGCTCAATAAAGGACAGAAATGGTATGGACCCAACAGAAGCAGAAGATATTAAGAAGAGGTGGCAAGAATACACAGAAGAACTGTACGAAAAAGATCTTCACGACCCAGATAATCGCGATGGTGTGATCACTCACCTAGAGCCAGACATCCTGGAATGCGAAGTGAAGTGGGCTTTAGGAAGCATCACCTGTGTCCTTAAGACTGTTCTTTATATCTGTTCTCCATTGCTGCCCTGTAAATAAATTCATTGGTACCATCTTTCTAGATTCCATATGTATGTGTTAGTATACAATATTTACCTTTCTCTTTCTGAATTACTTCACACTGTATAATAGGCTCTGAATTTATCCACCTCATTAGAACTGAGTCAAATGTTTTCCTTTTTATGGCTGAGTCCCTTGGACTGCAAGGAGATCCAACCAGTCCATTCTAAAGGAGATCAGTCCTGGGCGTTCATTGGAAGGACTGATGCTAAAGCTGAAACTCCAATACTTTGGCCACCTCATGTGACGAGTTGACTCACTGGAAAAGACTCTGATGCTGGGAAGGATTGGGGGCGGGAGGAGAAGGGGATGACAGAGAATGAGATGGCTGGATGGCATCACCGACTTGATGGACATGAGTTTGAGTGAACTCCGGGAGTTGGTGATGGACAGGGAGACCTGTCGTGCTGTGATTCATGGGGTCACAAAGAGTCGGACACGACTGAGCGACTGAACTGAATATTCCATTGTGTATTTGTACCACAACTTCTTTATCCATTCATCTGTCAGTGGACATCTAGGTTGCGTCCCTGTTCTAGCTATCGTAAATAGTGCTGCAGTGAGCAATGGGATACTTGCGTCTCTTTCAGTTTTGGTTTCCTCAGGGTATATGCCTAGGAGTGGGATTGCTGGGTCATGTGGTGGTTTTATTCCTAGTTTTCTAAGGAATCTTCATACCCTCTTCCATAGTGTCTTTATCAGTTTACGTTCCCACCAGAAGTACAGGAGCTTTCCCTTTTCTCCACACCCTCTCCGGCATTTGTTGTTTGTAGAGCTGGTTGTTTATTTTGGAAATTAGTCCTTTGTTAGTTGTTTCATTTGCTATTATTTTCTCCCATTCTGAGGGTTATCTTTTTACCTTGCTTATAGTTTCCTTTGCTGTGCAAAAGCTTTTAAGTTTAATCAGGTCCCACTTGTTTACTTTTGTTTTTATTTCCATTACTCTAGGAGGTGGGTCATAGAGGATCTTGCTTTGATTTATGTCATCGAGTGTTCTAGCTAAGTTTTCCTCGAAGAGTTTTATAATTTCTGGTCTTACATTTAAGTCTTTAATCCATTTTGAGTTTATTTTTGTATATGGTGTTAGGAAGTATTCTAATTTTACATATTATATTTTAATTATAAAAGTTACATAGAGTGGTGAGTGCTTAATCTCTGGCCTTGCGGCTTAGTTTTTCTCTCGGTTTGAACTTGAGGCCTCAGTCGCAACCATGCTCCGCCAGATCATCGGTCAGGCCAAGAAGCATCCTAGCTTGATCCCCCTCTTCATATTTATTGGAGCAGGAGGGACTGGAGCAGCACTGTATGTCACGCACCTGGCATTGTTCAATCCCGATGTCAGTTGGGACAGAAAGAATAACCCAGAACCCTGGAACAAACTAGGTCCTAATGATCAGTACAGGTTCTACTCTGTGAACGTAGATTACAGCAAACTGAAGAAAGATGGTCCAGACTTCTAAATGAAGTATTTCACTATAAAGCTGCTTAGAATGAAGGTCTTCCAAAAGCCATCCGTACAATTTTCCACTTAACGAGGACATATTTCCCCTCTAAATGCACAAAATCATGCTGGTGTATTGTTGGGGTTTACACTGATGAATAAATAGTCTGAAACTTGAAAAAAAAAAGTTACATAGAATCCTTATTTTTAAAAAATATTAAATGTAGACATAGTGAAAAGTGAAATACTCCCTTCTTTCCCTCTGTCTCATTACCCTCTTCTGTTCCAGCTGAAAGGTACGGGTTTTGAAGGATTTTGTTTGTTTTTGTTTTGCTTTTTAATGTGGAAAGTTTTAGAATGAATGGAAAGTTTCAGGGTAGTTTATCTCTGTCCCTAGGAGGCTATTGTTATCTTGGAAGTGAGTGAGAAAGACAGAAGCTGTCAGCCCTATTTCCCCCTGGGCAGGAATAGCATCTTCCTTCTTGCATGTCAGTGTCAGCGCCTGACATGAAAACTAACACCCCAGAAGCTCAATGAATGGCACATATCACAGCTGGAGGAGTGGAAGATGCTTTGTCTTTCTGTTGTTGTTTTAGTCTTTAATTAAGTCATGTCTGACTCTTTGTGACTCCATGGACTAGAGCCCACTAGGCTACTCTGTCCATGGAATTCTCTAGGCAGGAATACTGGAGTGGGTTGCCATTCCCTTCTCCAGGGGACCTTCCTGACCCAGGGATCGAACCTGCATCTTCTTGGCAGGCGGATTCTTTACCACTGAGGTACCTGGGAAGCCCCTTTGTCTTTCTACCTGGTGTCTCAATTTCTCTTTACTTCCCTCCTCTCTTCTTCTTCTTTTTTTTTTTTTTGTGCTTTTAGCTAGTGGCTCAGAACAGAGGATCAGTGTTTTGAAGGCCTACGACTCTTTATTGCTGTTTAACTTCATATGAAAGTCTGTACAAGTATTTGGCTTTACATTGAGAAGTGAAGTTCATATTGGCGAGGAAATCAGTTTCATTCCACAAGTGGCACTTCCTTCCTATGTCATTCATAGGCCATCTCTACTTATATTGGTCTTTAACGTTGTTATCATTGTGATCATTATGTACCAAAGAGGGATGAAGGTAGCTTTTCAAAAGTTATTTTAAAAAAAATCTTGAGATTCAGCAGGATACCTTTAAGTCATTTATGTTGGTGATTGAAATTCTTTTAGACACAGGAGACTATTGTGAAACTGAACTTTCAGTCTTCCTGTACAAGTAGTAAACTACCACAGAGAAGCAGTGAAATTAACTGTGGAAAACGAGCCAGGGAGTGACCTGCAAAACCACAGCTCCCGTGGTCTCACTGCAGGAGTTCTTTACTCAGATGTGTGTACTGGTGATGAGCTGTTCACATGACTGACAATGCAGAAGCTTCTCTCTTGCAGTCCTTTTTGCTACAAGTCTAGACTTCTAAGTGTCTAGAGTACTAATTTTCTTTTAAATACTAGAGATGATCACACACACACGCATATATGAGGTGAAAGAGTGCACTTAGGAATGTGAACTTTCTATGTCTCAAACATTGTTAGAGCATTATTTATATTAATTCATTTAATTCTCATAAAACCCTGTCAGGTAGACACTATGATATCCCCATTTTATGGATGAGGAAATGAGACATAATGAGGTTAAGTCAGTTTCACTTATCTAGTAAATGCTTAGGTGACGACTCAGACAGGCAGTTTTGCTCCAAGGCAGAGTGTTTCTAGCATCTACTCTGAGAAACGATGAAACTATGATGAAATGTTTGTGACCCTGCAAAAATGCATCCGTTTATCTCACTTCTTTAATGCATGTTTATTTTTACTTCCCTTCCATTTTCTCTGACTTGCTCTAGAAAATGTTACCCAAGTTTGATAGAAATGTGATTTTTGTTTCCCAGTCAAGGGAGCCAGAGATAAAGAAGGAGCAGGTCAACAGTGTAACCAGTGCAATGATACACTGATACTGTTTTGTGGAGGATAAAACTTTCCTGAGGCCGTCTGCAGACTCTCAGTCTTAGAAAAATGGACCTGTATCCAGTGTACTCTGAGGAAGAAATGGGTCCCATATGGGTCTTTGGGGTTGTTGACAATTCATACTTGATCTAGAGTAGTCTAAGAGAAATGGTAAATATAGTTTTTCATGTGTATTTTAAGTAAGGAAGTGGACTGATTTATTCATAAGCGATAGTTTAACCTTCCACTCCTTAGCTACTTATGGGCTACCAAGAAGCCCACTATCTTTTTCCTCCATGTCAGTGGGAAATCGCAATTACAGGTTGTGGTTCCTGTTAGAAAATTGAAACACTCAAGTAGGCTTGAATACAGTAAGATCTTGAACAGTAAGTAGATTTTGGTTTAACTGCTGATTTCCTTATAATCCCCCACTATTTTACTATAGTGAGGTCTGTATTTAATACAACATTTTATTTTGTGTGACATGGAATATGTCTTGTATCTGTAATAATAGCAATAATACCTTAACTTGAAGGTGGCTTGCATTTATCCTGGCAGAGTCTGTGTAGATGTAAATGCAGAGTTTAGTTAGGAATTCACGAAGCTAGGTTCTTATACCCTTCAATATGGTGTCAGGATGACCCTATTAGAAAACACCAGTGTGCCTGCTTTGTGTGTAAGGATCCCAGAAAACGACATCCGCTTTGGTAGGTGCTTTGGTTACTTTCTATTCACTGTGTTGGTGCGGGAGGGTTGAGGATGGCCAAACATTGACAGATAAGCAGTTTATCAGTTACACACAGCCTAGGGGAGGAGGACACAGCATGCCACGTAGGGCCACGCAGAGGCTGCACTGAAAACAGTGAGCCACCAGCGGCTGTGGGAGCCAGACTTTGTCGTATCAAGAGGATTCCGTGGGAGGATGTGATTGACTAGTTTCAGTAGTTTCACACATTGACTGGGGACTAAAATCACCTATTCATGGATAAGCCGCAAGCGTCCCTATGGTCAGGAAGGTTGTTTGACTAGGGGGCCTTATCTGCAGGAGCAGAGTGGGAAGAGCAGCTTGGAATTAGGCCATCTGGGGCCCTCTTCGTTTTCCCCCAATGTCAAGGCAGAACACCGTATGGGCCCTTACACCATAGTGGTTTCATACTGAGTCACAGTCAAGAGTGTAGCACGGGCAGAGGGCCTGGTCATATTTTCCAAAAATCTCACCACGTTTTCAGTGAGTGTCAGGATTATGATGAAAAGACATTAGCAGAAGCAATGTGGCACGTATGATTGACACAGAAGCACATGGTCACCCTGTTAGAGATGGTAGTCAGAGGGTGAGCTATTCATCCCTGCCTTCTCATCACTCAGTCCATTCTAGCCTGACTCCCCTGCTAGGTTCCCTGTCTCATGTTGAAACTTGATAAAGCTAAGGGGAAGGGTTGGATTTGGATCCCAGCTCCCATCACAAATGGATTATTTCCTGTCTGTCTTGCTTGCTTCCTAGCTGTAGGAACCTCTTTCTAATTAGTAAATCTCTTCATTTCTCATCACACAGAAATGCACTCACCCTCCTATCACCGTCTCCCATCATCCGCCACATCACTTGCATTTCTGCCTCCATGCCTTTGCTCACACTGTTTTCCCTCCAGTCCTCCTATTTAGGAGACCTTTGTTCCTCCTTTCACTCACTGAAGTATCTTCTCCCAGGTGCCCATACCTCCGGTTTATCTGACTGCCCCAGTCTGCATGGGGTACTTCTTTCTCTGGTTCTGTAGCCCTTAGTGCCTGTGAGCTGCCTTTAACATTTAGCATGTACTTACCCCTCTGGTGGCTCAGACAGTAAAGCGTCTGCCTGCAGTGTGGGAGACCCGGGTTCGATCCCTGGGTCAGGAAGATCCCCTGGAGAAGGAAATGGCAACCCACTCCAGTACTCTTGCCTGGAAAATCCCATGGACTGAGGAGCCTGGTGAGCTACAGTCCATGGGGTCGCAAATAGTCGGACATGACTGAGCGACTTCACTTTACTTTTAGTTGTTCTCTGTTTAAAAAGTGACCCCTGCCTTTACCCTTCTTACTGCAGTTATCCTGATTCCTTTTGCCTTTATTAGTTTAAGAGAGTCTCAGCAGGTAAAAAGAAAAGCAACCAATAGAATTTACAGTTTGAACATCATCTGTGACTAATTCTGTTAGAGTATTAGTGATTCCAGCCCTCCAGGGCACTCAGGAAGAAAAAGAATACCTGCTTTAGGCACTAGAAGTGTCTAGTGCTTAAAATAGAATGCATAATAAGCCCACAATAAATATTTATTGAAATAAATGGTATAGCAGCTTTATATATTAAATATTATATGAAATATATATGTTAGCTTAAGAAATATTCACAACCTTAAAGTTCAGAGTTATGTTTTATTTGGTGGGAATTTTTAGGACTTAAGCCCAGGAGGCAGCTTCTCACATAATCCTGAGAGAACTGCTTCAAGGAGACAAGGGAAGAAACCAGGCTTTATAGAATTTTCACAACAAAGGGCAAGTCGCTGGAACATCAAGAGATTTTTGCTAATTAAACAACAATTAATTAAAAGAAACCAAATATTTCAAGTCAAGTAATTTAGTGTTTTTCTATGTACGAGAAGATGCAGGAGTCTGGGCTCACTGAAATCATTCCTCTCATATGCATCTCAGCTATCCTGGGGTCAGTATCCTGTTTTCTTCACATCCTAAGTTCTTCAGTGCTCACCCTAGGGAGTGGCTACAGCCTCATGGCTGCCAGATTTAGCAGGTATTCTTTTCCTTCCTGAGTGCCCTGGAGGGCTGGAATCACTGATGACTGTGACATCCTTGTTTACTGATGTGGCAGGAAATATTTCACATGTGTGAAAATATATGTGTACATGTACAATATGTATGTATCTGCATATGTGTGTGTGTGTGTGTGTCTAAATATGAACTGTCCTCATTTATTCATCCCAACCTCATTATTTCTAGTGGCCTCTATTTGGTGTGGTACTAATGAATTACATGTTACATAATGAGGAGTTAAAGGGAAGAAATGATGTTGGATCAACATCTCCTTATTTAAACATTATTTTTCAACGAAATAAACACCATCTTTGAAGATCCCCTGGAGAAGGAAACGGTAACCCACTCCAGTATTCTTGCCTGGAGAATCCCATGGACGGAGAAGCCTGGTAGGCTACAGTCCATGGGGTCGCATAGAGTCGGATACGACTGAGCGACGGAACGGACGGATGGACGTTGCTGCAATAAGAAAACTGGATTGGGAACCTGCTATATTTAATTTGGAAGCATTTCTAAGCTCAGTAGAATTCTTTCCTGTTTGTGTTAACAAAGAGATTTCTATTATATATGTTTCTTGAAGATTATTTTAAAGAATCATTCATTCCTCAAGTCCCTTAAGAAAGCAAAACTGCTGGTAGTTAAATGTTTGGTACTTATTTTAGCTAGTGCTTGTTTCAGAAGACATTTTTATAACAGTTTATTCCACTGTGACTCAGAATAGCTCAGACTCGAACCAGATGCCTCCCAGCTAAGTTTGAGGGACATCCATGTGTAATTGTGTCTGACTCTTTGCGATCCCATGGACTGTAGCCCTCCAGGCTCTCCTGTCCATGGGTTTCTCCAGGCAGGAATACTGGAGTGGGTAGCCATTCTCTTCTCCAGGGGATCTTCCCGACACAGAGATTGAACCTGTGTCTCCTGCATGTCCTGCATTGCAGGTGTATTCTTTACCCACTGAGCCACCTGGGAAGCCCCAAGCTGGAGGGACAGGGGTGTCTGTTGGATTGTGATTGGCTTTGGAGTTCTCCTTTTGTCCTTAAGATTGGACCAGGAGGTCTGGAGGGCATGATGTTACAGGCCAGGAGTTTTCCCACAACCCAGACAGAACCCTCTGGGAGATGCCTAATAATATGGTGCTGTTTGCTGTGGTCTCCTTAACAGTTGTGTGGTTTCTCTGAGGCCCTTATAGACTGTTGAACAGTTCCTTTACAATCTCTCTTTCTCTTTTTTAAAGCTATCAACTGACTGGCCAGAAGGTCTCTCCTCCTACCTATTATCTAGAGACTCATGCCAATGGTTTTCCTAAATAAGCGCCTACATACTGACTATAAGAGAAGGCATAATCTGTGTATCTTTGCCATTTAAGCAATTAAAGGGAAAAAATAAAGGCACTCTTGAAAATACGCAGAAATCTAAACCTGGAGTGTGGGCAGAATGCCTAAAGAGTTGGTGCTCTCATTAAAACTTTTCAGTTTCTGAGTTTCTGGGATGTGTGTGTGTTGTCTTTGAAAAAGTAAGTACAGATGTTTTGTTTTGTTTTTTAAAGCAGGAAAGGGTAAATAATGAAATCTCTTGTCTTAGACTGTAGCCCCAGAGGCAATGATTTTTATCAATTTCTTCTGACTCCTTCCGGCTTCCCTGGTGGCTTAGAGGTTAAAGTGTCTGCCTGAAATGCAGGAGACCTGGGTTCAATCCCTGGGTCAGGAAGATCTCAAGGAAATGGCAACCTACTACAGTATTCTTGCCTGGAGAATCCCATGGACGGAGGAGCCTGGTGGGCTACAGTCCCGGGGTTGCAAAGAGTCGGACATGACTAAACAACTTCACTTTCACTTTTTTCTGACTGTTTCTAGAGATATCCACCAGCATATTTGTGTCTGCTGCCTGTCTGCATACGTTTTATATGCATATATTTATGTAGATAGACACATCTGCACATATATGTGTATGTTTTACCTTTTTACACAGATGGATGCACACTACTCTGTGCCTTGACTCCTTTTGAACCTTGCAATATTCTTGGAGAGCAACCGATATCATTGTGCAAAGACCTGTTTCATTTTAAAATAGCTGTTTAGTATATCATTGTATGGATGTGCTCAGTTTATTTAACCAGCCTCCTACTAACAGCCATTGATGGGAACTTCTTTTAAAACTGCTTGTTTTGTTGTTAAACCTTACTACTCTGAAATCTGCTTACGTAAAATGCTCACATCTGGGTAGGTTATCTTCTACTTTAAAGAATTTTGAATTCCATTTTGTTTTTTAGTCAGTTTTCAGAGTTGTCCTTCCATGTGTATGGGTGCTCAGTCACTTAGTCGTGTCCGACTCTTTGTGACTCCATGGACTGCAGTACACCAGGTCCTCTATCCATGGGATTTTTCCAGGCAAGAATACTAGAGTACGTTGCCATTTCCTCCTCCAGGGGATATTCCCCACACAAGGATCAAACCTGCATCTCCTGATCCTGATTTGGCAGGCAGATTCTTTACCACCGAGTCACCTGGGAAGCCCTTGTCCTTCTGTGACTGTATTTTAAACAGCAGCCTCAGGGTACTGATCTTGATTTTGTTTCTTTCAGGAGAATACAATTTTAAGAATCCTCGTAATAGAAAGATGGTACTGATGAACCTATTTGCAGGGCAGCAGTGGAGATGCAGACATAAGAACAGACTTAAAGGACACCGGTGAGGGGCAGGAAGGAGAGGGTGACACGAATGGAGAGAGTAGCATGGAAGCATATATACTAACATGCGTAAAACAGATAGCCAGTGGGGATTTGCTGTATGACTCTGGGACTCAAACTAGGGCTCTGTAAAAACCGAGATCTTCACGACAAGGAGAGTGACGATGCTGTGATCACTCACCTAGAGCCAGACATCCTGGAATGTGAAGTTAAGTGGGCCTTAGGAAACATCACTATGAACACAGCTAGTGGAGGTGATGGAATTCCAGTTGAACTATTTCAAATCCTGAAAGATAATGCTGTGAAAGTGCTGCACTCAACATGCCAGCAAATTTGGAAAACTCAGCAGTGGCCACAGGACTGGAAAAGGTAAGTCTTCATTCCAGTCCCAAAGAAAGGCAATGCCAAAGATGCTCAAACTACTGCACAATTGCACTCATCTCACATGCTAGTAAAATCATGCTCAAAATTCTCCACGCCAGGCTTCAGCAATATGTGCACCGTGAACTTCCAGATGTTCAAGCTGGTTTTAGAAAAGGCAGAGGAACCAGAGATCAAATTGCCAGAATCCACTGGATCATCGAAAAAGCAAGACAGTTCCGAAGGAACATCTATTTCTGCTTTATTGACTATGCCAAAGCCTTTGACTGTGTGGATCATAATAAACTTGAAAATTCTGAAAGAGATGGGAATACCAGACCACTTGACCTGCCTCTTGAGAAACCTGTATGCAGGTCGGGAAGCAAAAATTAGAACTGGACATGGAACAACAGACTGGTTCCAAATAGGAAAAGGAGTACGTCAAGGCTGTATATTATCACCCTGCTTATTTAACTTATATGCAGAGTACATCATGAGGAACGCTGGGCTGGAAGAAGCCCAAGCTGGAATCAAGATTGCCAGGAGAATATCAATAACCTCAGATATGCAGATGACACCACCCTTATGGCAGAAAGCGAAGAAGAACTAAAGAGCTTTTTGATGAAGGTGAAAGAAGAGTGTGAAAAAATTGGCTTAAAGCTCAACATTCAGGAAACTAAGATAATGGCATCCAGTCACATCACTTCATGGCAAATAGATGGGGAAACAGTGGCTGACTTTATTTTTTTGGGCTCCAGAATCACTGCAGATGGTGATTGCAGCCATGAAATTTAAAGACACTTGCTCCTTGGAAGGAAAGTTATGACCAACCTAGATAGCATATTTAAAAGCAGAGACATCACTTTGTCAACAAAGAGCCATCTAGTCAAGGCTATGGTTTTTCCAGTAGTCATGTATGGATGTGAGAGTTGGACTGTGAAGAAAGCTGAGCCCTGAAGAATTGATGGTTTTGAACTGTGGTGTTGGAGAAGTCTCTTGAGTACCTTGGACAGCAAGAAGATCCAACCAGTCCATCCTAAAGGAAATCAGTCCTGGGTGTTCATTGAAAGGACTGATGTTGAAGCTGAAGCTCCAGTACTTTGGCCGCCTGATGTGAAGAGCTGACTCATTTGAAAAGATCCTGATGCTGGGAAAGATTGAAGGTGGGAGGAGAAGGGGATGACAGAGCATGAGATGGTTGGATGGCATCACCAACTCAATGGACATGAGTTTGGGTAGGCCCCGGGAGTTCATGATGGACAGGGAGGCCTGGCTTGCTGTGGTTCATGGGGTCGCAAAAAGGCAGACATGACTGAGCCACTGAACCTAACTGAACTGAACTACCTAGATGGAGGGGTGGGAAAGGATGGGAGGGATGTTTAAGAGGGAGGGGACATGTGTACACCTGTGGATTATTCATGTTGATATATGACAGAAATGAAACCAATATTTTAAAGCAGTTATCCTTCAATTAAAAATAAATAAGCAAAAAAGAATCCTAGTAATAAATGTGTTTCTGGGGAAGGGGATGATGGTGGAATTTATGAGGGTAGAAGTTGCCCCTGGAAAATGAAGCAGATCTGATTTTCAAAGTTTATTACACAAAGCTAGTTTTTTGTTGTTTTTATTTGTTGTTGCTTCCTAAAGCCAGGTTTTAAATAATCTAGTTTACATTTCAGTGGACACTGGATATTTTTCTATGGTTTGTTTTTCTAAAGCTATAGATCTCCAGCTTGCTAGTTTTAAGGCTTGGATGTTAATACCTCTAAAACTCATTGACAATGAGTAAAAACACTAATTGTGTACATTTTATTCTGCAATTTTTTTTAAACTGCATTTTGGTAACAAACACCTCCTGTGCTATCCCTTATTTTAGTGATTTTATTTATTTATATTTTGTGGTTATTAATCAAAACATGTAACTCCAAAAAGTTAATATACTACATACATGTGTTCAATTATTTATATACATACATATATTTAGTTGTTGTTTGGTCGCTCAGTCATGTCTGACTCTTTGTGACCCCATGGACTGCAGCATGTCAGACTTCCCTGTCCTTTACCATCTCCCAGAGCTTATTCAAACTCATGGCCATTGAGTCAGTGATGCCATCTAACCATCTTGTCCTTTGTCATCCCCGTCTCCTCCTGCCTTCAATCTTTCCCAGCATCAGTGTCTTTTCTAATGAGTTGGCTCTTTGTATCAGGTGGCCAAAATATTGGAGTTTCAGCATCAGTTCTTGCAATGAATATTCAGGATTGATTGCCTTTAAAATGTACTGGTTTAATCTTGCAGTCCAAGGGACTCTCAAGAGCCTTCTCCAGCACCACAGTTTGAAAGCATCAATTCTTCCATGCTCTACCTTCTTTATGGTCCAGCTATCACATCCATACATGACTACTGGAAAAACCATAGCTTTGACTATACAGACCTTAGTCTTCAAAGTAATGTCTCTGCTGCTTTTTAATACACTCTTTAAGTTAGTCATAGCTTTTCTTCCAAGGAGCAAGCATCTTTTAATTTCATGACTGAAGTCACCATCTGTGGTGATTTTGGGGCCCAAGAAAATAATCTCTCACTGTTTCCCCATCTATTTGCCATGAAGTGATGGGACTGGATGCCATGATCTTTGTTTTTTGAATGATGAATTTTAAACCAACTTTTTCACTCTTCTATTTCACTTTCATCAAGAGGCTCTTTGGTTCTTCTTCACTTTCTGCTGTAAGATTGGTGTCATCTGTGTAGCTGGGGTTATTGATATTTCTCCCAGTGATCTTGATACACCTTGTGATTCTTCCAGCCCAGTGTTTCTCATGATGTACTCTGCATATAAATTAAATAAACAGGGTGACAATATAAAACCTTGATGTACTCCTTTCCCAGTTTGGGACCAGTCTGTTGTTCCGTGTCCAGTTCTAACTGTTGCTTCTTGACCTGCATACAGATTTTCAGCAAACAGATAAGGTGGTCTGATATTCCTGTCTCTTTAAGATTTTTTACAGTTTATTGTGATCCACATAGTCAAAGGCTTTCGTATAGTCAATGAAGCAGAAGTAGATGTTTTTCTGAAATTCTCTTGCTTTTCCAGTGATCCAACGGATGTTGTCAGTTTGATCTCTGGTTCCTCTGTCTTTCCTAAATCCAACTTGAACATCTGGAAATTCTCAGTTCACGTACAGTTGAGGCCTGGCTTGGAGAATTTTGAGCATTACTTTGCTAGCGTGTGAGATGAGTGCAATTGTGCAGTAGTTTGAGCATTCTTTGGCATTGCCTTTCTTTGGGATTGGAATGAAAACTGACCTTTTCCAGTCTGTGGCCACTGCTGAGTTCTCCAAATTTGCTGGTGTATTGAGTGCAGCACTTTCATAGCATCATCTTTTAGGATTTGAAATAGCTCAACTGAAATTCCATCACCTCCACTAGCTTTGTTCGTAGTGATGCTTCCTAAGGCCCACTTGACTTCGCACTCCAGGATATCTGGCTCTAGGTGAGTGATCACACCATCGTGGTTATCTGTGTCATTAAGGTCTGTTTAGTATACTTCTGTGTATTCTTGCCACCTCTTCTTAATCTCTTCTGCTTCTGCTAGGTCCATACAATTTCTGTCCTTTATTTTGCCCATTTTTGGATAAAATGTTCTCTTGGTACCTCTGATTTTCATGAAGAGATCTCTAGTCTTTCCCATAGGAAGGCTCTTACCTCTCCTTGCTATTGTTTGGATTTCTACATTCAGATGCGTATATCTTTCCTTTTTTTCTTTGGCTTTCACTTCTCTCCTTTTCTTAGCCTATTTGTAAGGCCTCCTCAGACAACCATTTTGCCCTTTTGCTTTTCTTTCTTTATATATATAATATATGTATAGTGGGTTGCCATTTCCTTCTTCAGATATGTGTGTGTATGTGTATATATATATATAATTTCTTTTTCTGAAATCAGCAATAAAAGTCTCAGTGTTACTTATTATGGAGACATCAGTGTTTATTTTTAGTCAAAGCAGTTGGCAATGAAGAAGGCCTATCAGATGATCTGGTTTGCCTCTGAGACAAGAGTGTTACATTTGTGGAACTTGAGCTTTGTTGAAGTCAGATAAATTTGTTTCAAACTCTTTGTTATCTCTTGGCTTTTATGTTCTGTCACTCTGGCTTTGCACAGATAGAAAATAATCATGCAGGATCCTGTGTTTGGAAAACCTGAAAGCATGACATGATTATGTGAGTCTTGCTTTATTAGAGGATGAAAATGTTATGTAGGGCAAATTCCCGAGTTGTTCCGTATTTCCTCAAAGAAGTAGAGAGAGATCTTTCTTATTTTAGGGGTAGTTCCTGGGAAAGTCATGTGCAAGTTGGGAAAATTCCACACTTACTGCATAATTGAGAAGAGGACCTGAAAATAAGAAGATGAATGGTTTTTAAAATTTGTTGTTGATTTAATGCCTAGTTTTCAACTTGACAGTGGAATCTGCAGTTCCATAAAGGAACTGAAGTGAAAGAGTAAAAAGTTTTCTGGGGAAACTAAATAGAAACAATTTTCCAGTTAAAATTGTAAACCTGTCTTATATACTTGACATTTTATAATGTATGACTTATTCTTAAAATTTTTTTCCTGATTTTTCCTTGTTATGTTCATCCTTCAAGTTTTCCTTGGTTGTTTTCCCCACTTACTCTGTGATAAATATGAAAGTAGCTAAAGGAAGCACATAATCACCAAGTCGTAATGAGACAGCATTTGCAAAATAATTTTGACATCTTGAAGACTAGCAGGTGTTCTGTTCAGTTTGGTCCAGGAGTAGAAAGAAGAGACGAAAGATGACAGAAATTTGGACTCACATGTTGTCACTTGAAAATGAGAGAGAAACTTTGAAGGTGACAATTTTGGAGTGAATTTCTTTTTTTCACACTTGGGAGAAATTTCATGGAATATTCTTTGCTTTGTTGTTGTTTAGTCACTCAGTCGTGTCCGACTCTTTGAGACCCCATAGACCATAGCCCACCCGGCTCCTCTGTCCATGGGATTCTCCATGCAATAATATTGGAGTGGGTTGCCATTTCCTACTCCAGGGAATCTTCCCAACCCAGGGATCGAACCTGTGTCTCCTGCGTTGCAGGAGGATTTTCTTTGTTTAAGGGACTCCAAATAAGATCACAAACAAGAGAGGTAAAAGATAACTGGATTTGCCAAAACTGCTTTCAGTGTTTTGAAAACATGTTCTGTTAATTCTGCTCCTCTTTTCATTTCTATGCCATCCTTGGCTTTCTTCCCTCCCCTTGCTAGACTCTAATTTAATAGAGGTTCACAAGGTTATTTCGGTGGTGAATCCTGGCAACTTTTATGCCTAGCTTGGCTCTGTGCAGGTTTTATGTTTTTAAAAACTCTTTGAGGAAATAGATAAAATAGGAATTTTTTTTTAAGAATTATTTTTTAAAAAGAGAGATCATCCTTGATGTGATAAAAAGAGAAGTTTGATATACTTCCAGTGTAAAATGTACTGTTTATATATCAAAAATAACATGAACAAATAAGTCAATTTTTTGTTTTTTTTAAGTGATGACAGTAAATAATCACCACTCCAAATGCAAGGATCCTTGGCATGTAAGATTGAAGGAACCTAATCAGTGGAAATTTACTTCTGGCTTTCCTTGTCTCTTTTTATCTCAGTGTACTTTTGGAAAGGATGGCCTGCAAAAGGAGAGCCCAATTGTGACTCTGTTTTGGTTGTTTTTGCAGCTTACTGTCCTTTTATTTCAATTATCATGTAATATCATATAATTATGTAATAACTAGGCAGGAAAGTGTGGAGGAAACACTGTGTCTTGTGCCTTTAACCCTAAAAGCAGACTGTGTTAGGATGTTAACTTTCTGACAGTGGGAAGGGAGTGTAAGGAATGCAGGAGCCTGAACTCAGTGACTAGCATAGGTAAGAAATACGTATGGTTTCATTATCAGGAATCTAAAGTTATTAGATGGATTTGAAAGCTGTTCACGGTTATATGGGAAAATAGAGTAATCAACAGTTTTTCTCTGTTTAGTCATGTAGAGATGAGCATGTATGTGGGTTCTAGGTGGCATCTTTCCTGATTTTGCTGCTGACTCCATTGTCTTTCTTTTAAAATCAGATCCTCTGTTGGTGTATTTCTGTTTCAGTTGACGTGTCCCCCTCATTCTGCTGGTGACTGTTCATGAAACCTTGAAGGAAGACTCGAGTTTCTTGCCCCCTCTTTACCCTAGCTCTGGTGGTGTTTTTTCCTTGTATGTCCAGCCCTTCCTCTCAATTTCTGATGGAGCCACCCTGGCTCAGGCTGCCTGCACTGTGGAAATTACCTCCTAGGTCGTCCTTCCTTTCTGTTGCTCTGCCTGTCTCCATTTCAGTTCATTGGTCTGGGGTTACAAAATTAATACTCCTAAAACCCTATTTTGGTCTACAAAGGTTCCTCCCTCTTAAGCTTCAGAAACCATAATTGATCTCTACTGTTTACCATCCAGGTATGTGGGGAGTTGCTTTAGCTTCAACTTAAGCTCTGAAATCATCAAGGTGACCTCACTGATGCTAATAAACAAGGATATCCTTTCCTCTGCTTGGAGGGGGTGGAATATGGGGAGAGAGGGGTAGGTACTGTGCTTACAAAACCTAATTGACGGAAGAGGTGCCATTCTCTTCTCTGCTGGCACTAATAAGAAAGGTGTACAGGCACTTCCCTGGTAGTCCAAGTCCAGTGGTTAAGACTTCACCTTCCAGTACAAGGGGTGCAGGTTCAATCCCTGGTCCAGGAACTAGGATCCTACATGCCATCCAGGAAAACTAAAATATAAAACAGGAGCAATATTGTAAGAAACCCAATAAAGACTTTTTTTAAAAAAGAAGTATGGTAGTGACATGCATCTTGGAGATATATTAAGGAGATCTTTGAGGTCTGGAAGATTTCAGTCTCCGTGTTGAAGGCCTATAAGATGTGTATGAACTCTTTATGCTTCTTGACAGCTTGGCACCTGTCATCTTCTCCAAGCTTGTTTTCCATTAACTACTCACAGGAGATTCCTTTGGTAGGCAAAATGGTTTTGTTTTGTGAATACCAACATTCTTCTGTACCACTGATGATGATGCCCAGGTGTCCTTTTTCCTTTAAAAAACCATAGTTTTTCCAGTATTCCCCCTGCCCCAGGCCTTTCTCTGTCATCACCAGTACCACATATATTATCTGAGCTTCTGAAATTTAACACCCATAGGTTTCTAATATCCTTTTTGTTCATTCAATAAAAATATATTGAGTGCATATTATATATCAAGTAAAGTGATGGCAGTTCAACTGAAAAAGACAATTTCCTTGTCCTTAAGAGTTTACATTTTAATGAGAGAAAAAATGTACCACCAAGTAAGAGCACGTAGGATTGAGCAGAGCCAGATAATCTAATTTGGAGTAGGTAGAGGATGGCCAGGGAAGGTTTTCTCTAGATAGGCAATTTTCAGAACTAAAATCTCCTGAAGTTGTATGGAGGTATATTTTGATCCTTGTTTTTAATATTTAAAGCTTTTTATTCCTTTGATCTTTATTTAAATATTTTATTTATTTATTTACTTACTTTTTGTCCCCTTGTTCTTAAATGTTAACTTTTGTGAACTTTTGTGTCCCTAAAGGGATGTGGCAACCAATTGGTTGCTGTCGTCTTTAAAATAGCTCTCCGAATGTTAATCCAGGAAACACCTCTCAGTGTTCTCTAGACAAAATAAACCTAATTTCCTCTTAGGTGCCACAGCTGTATTACTATTTTGAATTTTTACACTGTAGAATCTTAAAGAACTCATGGATAGGCTGATCCAAAAAATCAGATTACTGGGGTTTTGTTAAAACCAGCTTCTGATTCATTGGGGTGGGGCGGGACTGCGGTTTTCTTTTTCTAAAAAGCTTCCTGGTGATGCTGAAGTTGCTCATAGACTGAATATGTTTTGAGTAGCAGAGTTTCAGAGGATGTGAAGAGATTAAGAACTCAGATAAAAAGCAAGTTGAAGGTATATTTCCTTCTGCTTATATGGATGAATCTAGCAGTTTGTATATCCTAACTTTCATTTACTCCCTCTCATCTAAATCACCTAATTACCCAGCTGGGTTGGGCTCCTATCCCTGCACCCAGAGACAAGTGATTTGCCAGTGATTTGACTATTCTGCTGTCCACCCCACCCACCACCTCAGGGGTGAATCTTCTCTGTGTCATGGGGAGCTGTGATAAGATATGCACCCACCTAATTGAGGCTGTGATATTATTCCCTGAGGCCCTCTGCCACTGAGTAATAGGAAACTGTAACTTTGGCAGGAGGAAGTGTTCCTTTTGGCATTCTGCCTCCATCCAACTGGTTTGTATAACAGTTGGGCTTCAGGAATGGCTTCTAAGGCAAGTCTGTATCCTACAATGTGTAATCAGGAACTGGCAAAAAATTTAACTTTTAAGATTCCTGTTAGAAAATCTCATGACTTGTTAGGAATCTTGGCAGTTGAGTGACCTGCCCATGACCTGAAAAACAAACCTGCCACAGGGAATGAAACTGTCGCGTTTTTCTGCCTGAGTATTTTCCCTGATGATTTTCTATGGATCTTTTCCTGACTCTTCTATTCTGCAAATATTCTTACAGACTACAAACAGGAAAGCCATTATTACAGTCCTTTTCTTCCTGAGTCTTTACAACTAAAGCTAGAATTATTTCTGTTGCCTTCCTTGGGAGCTTTCCTATGGAATTCCCCTCACAGATTGGATTGCCACAGTGTCTTTTAGATTCAAGAATTCTGTCTCAGTACAGAGTGAGAAATGTTGTTGATGTCAGGCTGGTGAGGAGGAGTTGACAAATGGCCTGGTACAAGGGTTTTCAAACTCCAGCCTGTATCCCTTAGGGGCCCTGCATGTCTATAGAGTTTCTGACTCAGCAGGTCTGGAGCAAGCTGGAGATTTTGTGCCCATCCTCAGATGTGGTTACATGAAAGGCAGCAGTGATGACTAGAGAGGTGGGCACATGTTCACAGTTGCACATGGACTGTGCCTTATGGTCACTATCATTACCTCCCAGTACTTATAGATTTGTTAGTTCTTTTTTAAAAATACAAACCTCTGAGACCTAAGGAAGCAGCACCTCTTCTAATGTTGAAATAGTAACGTGATCAGTAGCCCAGACCACCTCTTGGTTTGTGATAGTGGAGACCTGATTATCTAGAGTAAGGGTGTATTAAAGCATAGAATGAGAGCATCTGGGAAACTTGCTCCTTACCCACCTTCCTGTCCCAGAAATACATGTTGGGTTTGGTCTATTTCTGGTTTGAAGATTTATTTAGTTTTATTTATTTCTTTTTTGGCTGCACTGGGTCCTTGTTGCTGCGGACTTTCCCTGGTTGTGGAGAGCAGGAGCGACTTTCTTGCTGCGGTGCGCCGGCTTCTCACTGAGCTGGCTTTTTCTCTTGCGGCGCACAGGCTCCCGGTTGTGTGGGCTTCGGTAGTTGTGGCTCATGGGCTCAGTAGTTACGGCTCACGGGCTTAGTTGCCCCTCGGCATGTGAAATCTTCTCAGACCAGGGATGGAACCCGTGTCCCCGGCATTAGCAGGTGGATTCCTAACCACTGGACCAGCAGGAAAGCCCCATTGGGTGGTGTTTTTGTTTTTTTATACAACTTTTAAAGATCACTTTCCATTTACATTTATTACAAAATATTGGCCATATTCACCATGTTGTGCAATACCTTTGAGTCTGTCCTACACCCAATGTATTGTACCCTCCCCATGCCACTAGTAACCACTAGTTTGTTCTCTGTATCTTTCAGTCTGCCTTTTTTATGTTATATTCACTGGTTTGTTGTAAAAAACAAAAAACATGTTTTTCAAGATGATCCATTTTAAATCCAAGATGAATTTGGGTTTTTGACAACTGAGATGGGGAAAGGGAAGGGAGAGTTTGGTTGATCTGACTCTTTCCATCCCTCCAGATCCCTTAGATGTGCTTTGCTTACCTCACACAATTTGTTTATATATGTGTGTGTGTGTGTATTAGTTACTCAGTCGTGTCTGACTCTTACAACTCCTTGGACTGTAGCCCACCAGGCTCCTCTGACCATGGAATTCTCTAGGCAAGAATCCTGTAGTGGGTTGCCATTCCCTTCTCCAGGGTATCTTCCTGACCCAGGGATTGAACCTGAATCTCCTGCATTGCAGTCAGACTCTACCATCTGACTCACCAGGGAAGCCCATATATATGTATACACATACGTGTGTGTGTGTATGTATAATTTTTTTTTATTTATTTGTTTCTGACTGTGCTTGGTCTTCATTGCTGTGTCAGCTTTTCCCTAGTTGTGGCGAGCAAGGGCTACTCTATAATTGCGATGCTCGGACTTCTCATTGTGGTGGCTTCTCTGTGGAGCACAGGCTCTAGGGCGTGAAGGCGTCAGTAGTTGTGGCACGTGGGCTCACTAGTTGCGGCTCCTGGGCGCTAGAGCACAGGGTCAATGGTTGTGCCACACAGGCTTACTTGCTCTGTGACAAGTGAGATCTTCCTGGATCAGGGATCAAACCTGTGTCTTCTGCATTGGCAGGCAGATTCTTTACCACTGAGTCACTAGGGAAGCCCTCACAAATTGTTTTTGGTAGGATTTCTTGTTCTCAAGGGTGTCTAATGCGATATTTTCTATTGAAGCAGTTCTGGAGCATCCCAGGAGGGACACAGTGATCTGGACCTTGGTCTTGGTGACCTTCCTTCAGATGAAGAGGAAGTCATCAACAGTTCAGATGAAGATGATGTCAGCTCTGCTTCTAGTAAAGGGGAACCTGATCTGCTGGATGATAAACAGGTATGTTGTTGGTATTTAAATGTTTCTACTTTGGTGTTTTTTGGCCTCTCAGGACATTTCTCACAAGTGATATTTATTATCATGATAGGCATAAAATCCTTCCTTAGTTTTCAAAACCTTATAAAACATTTTTCTAGTTTAAATTTAATTCTTGCTATATGTGCCTGAGATGTTTTCATATTTCAAAGAACATATCATTTAGAGATTATTTAGTAATTTTCGAGAAATTGTTTTTGGTAACGTCCTTTGATTTTCTTTTGATAATAAAAACCCTTCTTAGGATTGCTTCCTGTCCTGCCAGTGATTCTACTTGAAAAAAAGGAATTAGATGCATTTCATACTCAGTCAGATCTTTCTAGGGATAGAATAAAGATGTGCTTTGAAATAATCCACTATGTGTGTATTTTCTGTATACATGAAGCAGGATTGTCCATGTACTGGTAATTATTTAAGATGTATCACAGATACGTGGGAGTTCATGACACTCTTTCTCTAGTTTGATATGAATATGTTTCATTTTAAATCATAATTCTTTGAATAAAGAAATAGTTGCAATGGAAAAAATTAGTGTTATCAGCAACATCCCCAGAATGTGTTGAAATGTTACAGGAAGATGGAATTTGAAAGGATTCACATAGCAAACTTATCGCCCTAGAGAAAATCCATGTCACTTAACTCCTGTGTCATAATTTATCAGACCATTGTGTTTCCTCTATCATATAGTTTTGCTTTGTTTAAATTAACTTTCAGCCTTAAGTGATTGGCACATGTTTTGTAATTGTCTAGATTTAAATTCCAGTGCCACCACCTATGATCTCAGTAGCCTTGGGAAAATTATTTAACTTCTTTGAGCTAAATAACTCAATGTTATGAAGAAAAATATAGTACTTATTTCATAGAATTGTGTCAACTAGTTGATACATGTAAAGTCTTGGAATACTGTCCAGTACATGATAAGAATATAATGACTCTGATATTTATTATTCACAAGACTTCATTTCTGTGCTATAAAGTATTGGATCGTGGGGTTGAGCGGAACCACTAGTTTCTTTTAGGGGTGATAAAAATGTTCTAAACTTAGCTTGTGGTGATGGTTGTACAACCCTGAATATTTAAACCATTTAGTTATATATTTTAAAAAGACAAAAATATATTTATGAAATGTGAATAATATCTCAGAAAAGTTGTTAAAGAAAGGTAAAAATCCTGATAAGGGAAGATAATTGTGCTAAGAGAAAGGTTAGTACAGAGGAGGAGAGCATAGCAACCCACTGCAGTATTCTTGCCTGGAGAATCCCATGGACAGAAGAGCCTGGCGGGCTGCAGTCCACGGGGTCACAAAGAGTCAGACATGACTGAGCGACTGAGCACAGCGCATGCATATCATATAGTCCTATATACATCAGCCAAGGGTAGGCCACCGATGTGGCTGTAGCCAGCCAGTCACTCAAGGGAAAAAGGGGATAGTTTCCGAAAGAAGTCTTTGGAGTAGAAGCATAGGCTCAGACCTTCTTTTATAACTTCTTTGATTTTAAATTTCTCAGTTTATTCAGCGGGACAGTAATGTTGTTCTGAGTCTCAAGCAGGCTAATAGTTGCCAAAACACTTTGTAAGTCTTCCTAACTTGAAGAAATTTATGCACATTAAGCACGTGTAATGTCCGTCTGTGCTTGTGTTTGTGGTAGATTGTATTAGTTTCGTGGGGAAGTTGTTACAGAGTACCACAAACTGAGTGTTTTAAAGACAGAAATAGGATTATTTAACAGTTCTGGAGGTCAGAATTCCAAAGTCAAGTTCTTGGCAAGGCCAGGCTCTCTCTGAAACCTGTAAGGAAGACTCTTTCCTTCCCTCTTCCTGTGATTTGCCAGCCATCCATAGGCTTCCTTGGCTTATAGCTGAAGCACTGCAGTCCTGCCTCCATCATCACATGGGGTGCCCCCTGTGTGTGTGTGTCTGTGTCTCCTCTTCTTATAAGGAAACTAATCTTACTAGATTGGGAGCTTACCATCGTCCAAAATGACCTCACTAACTTACTACATCTGAAACAAGCCTATTTCCAAATCAGGTCACATTCTGAGGTCCTGGGGATTAAGACTTGAACATTAATTTTGGAGGGACTTATTTCAAACTATAGCAAATACCACATTCCATGGACATATAATGGGCACATCACGAATATGTATTTAGATGCCAATCACATTCCCTCACAAAAGTGCCAGAAGGAGAGAAGAAAGAATGTGTGCCACTGTGCCCTTATCTTGTGAAGGAACAACAAACTGATGTTCAAAAAGTTATTCCTGGAAAGATAAAAGTGCCACCATGAAAGCAAGAAAACTGCCCCCTACCACTTCTGTGTGTCTGTGCCTATCTATGTGCAGGTTATTATACTCAGTCTTCAAAATCGTCCTGGGATATAGATTTGACCACTGTACTCTTTTTCTTTTCTTCACATGAAGAAAGGGACTTTTTAAAAACAGGTGAAATAACTTGCCTTGGAACCCCTGGAACTGAGGTTTTTAGCCAGAATCTGTCACTGCTGTTAACTTGGTTTGAACCACAGAATCTGAATGATGTTGATGGAATGTGTTTGGGATGGAGGGAGTAGCCATGCAGATTTTTTCTTTTCCAATTTTTTAGTTTTATATTTTTTTGGTCTTTATTTTCGGTGCTTAATAAATGATTGTTTAACAATGAGATCTGTTATTCATTCTGCTTATGGTTAGAATATTCGCCACTATTTACCCCTCCTAAATACTGACTTCTCTCCCTCCCTCCCCCACGTTTGTGTGTGTGTGTTTAACAGCTCATATGATACATACCATGAAGGGAGAGCTGAAAACCTAAGAGGACTTTTTTTTAGTTCATCATGGTGTCACCTCATTTCTGGGATTATTTAATGATACGGAGACGTTTCTTGGGCAATCTGGTTGTTCAGGTTTTTTTTTATTTTTAGAAGAAGTCAAGTGATACAGCAGAGATCTTTTGTGAGTTCCGTTTTAAAGTAATGGATAAATTTCACTGGATTTTACTTGTGACCAAATATGAGAAGAGGAGAACACAGTTAAAGCTGGGCTGTTATCAGGAGATCAGAACATAAAACTGAATTTCAGATCAAAGGTTCTGTTTGGAATTTGTTTGAATTATTTTATGACCTTAACAAAGTAATCTCATTTGTGACTCTTGTTTCAACCTCCATGACTCTGTACTTGGGAACATGCAGTTTATCTGACAGGCAGCCTCCTTTGAAATGTGATGCAGTTTAAGTGAGGACTTACATTAACAGAGAAGTTAAGACACCAAATAAGGCCCCTCTCTTGAGGTTTTACAGTGGGATGTACTTTCCCGTCATAGTTTGACTGGTCAGAATCATTGTTCTTACAAGTTTGAGTTAATATAGAGCTTTTTATTTATTTATTTATTTTTATTATCTTTGGCTTTCTCTCTACTTTGAAAATGATTGTAATCCTCTGAATCATTTTCTGGTAGTTTCGGTCCTTCTTTAGCTCTGCCATCTTCCTAGTTTAAAAGGTAAAGTAGAAAACAGAATATACAGACTCCTAGAAGTTTAGAATTGCAGCAGCAGACCTTTAATCATCTAGTCCAACATTCTGTTCTTTTACATGATGAAATAGTTGTAATGAGCCTTTTGTGTGTTAGTTTGAACTTACATTTTCATGTTACTCAAAAGTAGTGCTCTCTGGTCTTAGATTCTGAGAAGATGGTAACCACCCTTGTACACTCGCTCATTCATGCATCTTTAGTGCAGAGTGAACCGGGCACTGTGCTTGGTGCTTAAGGGGGCAAGGGTGAATAAGATCACAGACTAGAGAGGATTTAGATGTGTCAGCAAGTAAACACAACACACTGGGTTAAGTCCTGTAAACTCTGAACCAGTAAGAGAGTAATCTTGTTATCCAGATGACATCCCCAAGGATGGTAGGGAGAGAACATAAAGGCAGCCTTTGTCAAGGAGAAAACTGCGTGCCTGCCACTTTAAAAGATGGGTTGGAATATAATGAGCAGAAATCTTTGGGGAGGTGGAGCTGGTAAGGAGAGAAGTCGAAGCAGAACAGACATGTAAGGGCAGCGCACACTTGGAGTTTCACGGTGGTTCCAGTTTGGCTGGAGTGGAGTGCACCCCGTGGAGGAGTGGGAATGAGACTCGTGAAGATAACTGAACCCTCATTATGGAGTGTCTTATACACATAGAAAAGAAAGTTCGGTGACAGGGGACTGCTCGTGTGCTTTAGCCTGAGAACAGATGTGATTATACTCATAGTTTAGAACCTAGCAGTCTAGTGGCAGTGCAGAGAATGGTTGCTGTGGGGTAAATCTAGAGCAAGGAAGCCACTGAGATTACTGCAGTAGTGTAGACCAGAAAGGAGGCAATATGAAAGGAGAGGACGGGATTAATAAAATATTCAGAAGTACAGATCAACAGGGCTCAATGATTCAGTTGTGATCACAGAGGGTGGAGAAGAAAGTAGAGTCCAGGTTTCTGACTTTGATTAGTGGATATGCATAGTATCTGGCATGTGAGTATTTTATGTCTGTTTAAGGAGTGACTAAAGGTCATAAAATTTTTTATTCTTTGTGAATCTTTTCCTGATTATGATCATACTACTGCCTGATTGTGATCCTTCTCTTCTTCAAGATGTCAGCACATTTCACAGTTGTCCTTATATATGAAAAGTGAAAGTGTTAGTCACTCAGTGTTGTTGGACTCTTCAACCCCATGGACTGTGGCCCACCAGGTTCCTTGATCCATGGAATTCTCCAGGCAAGAATACAGGAGTGGGTTGCCATTTCCTTCTCCTGGGGATCTTGACCCAGGGATCAAACCCATGTCTCTTGCATTGCAAGCAGATTTTTAACCATCTGAGCCACCAGGGAAGTCCATGTCCTTATGTATAGTTATTTGTATGTGTGATTTGCTCCCTTGTTCACTTCTTGAAGCCTGGAGCTATTTCTTCTTTATGTTCAATCCCTTCTTCTAACATCTACTTTCATGCTGTTTCAGAAGTACAAAATCAGAATTTCCAAGACAGTTACCTTGGAATCTGAAAATTAATAAGAGTTGCCTGGTGGGTTTATTTTTTTAAATTAATTTATTTATAGTTTCCTTTGCTGTGCAGAAGCTTTTGATTTTAATTAGGTCCCATTTGTTTATTTTTGCTTTTATTTCCAATATCCTGGGAGGTGGGTCTTGGAGAATCCTGCTGTGATTTATGTCGGAGAGTGTTTTGCCTATGTTCTCCTCTAGGAGTTTTATAGAATCTGGTCTTACATTTAGCTCTCTAATCCATTTTGAGTTTATTTTGGTGTATGGTGTTAGGAAGTGTTCTAGTTTCATTCTTTTACAAGTGGCTGACCAGTTTTCCCAGCACCACTTGTTAAGAGACTGTCTTTTGTCCATTTTATATTCTTGCCTCCTTTGTCAAAGATAAGGTGTCCATAGGTGCGTGGATTTATCTCTAGGCTTTCTATTTTGTTCCATTGATCTATATTTCTGTCTTTATGCCAGTACCATACTGTCTTGATGACTAGTCTTTGCAGTAGAGCCTAAAGTCCGGCAGGTTAATTCCCCCAGTTCCATTCTTCTTCCTCAAGATTGCTTTGGCTATTCGAGGTTTTTTGTATTTCCATACAAATTGTGAGATTATTTGTTCTAGTTCTGTGAAAAATATCGTTGGTAGCTTGATAGGGATTGCATTGAATGTATAAATTACTTTGGGTAGTATACTCATTTTTACAATATTTATTCTTCCAATCCACAAACACGGTATATTTCTCCATCTATTAGTGTCCTCAGAATGGGAGAAAATAATAGCAAATGAAGCAACTGATAAAGGATTAATCTCCAAAATATACAAACAGCTCCTGCAGCTCAATTCCAGAAAAATAAGTGACCCAATCAAAAAATGGGCCAAAGACCTAAACAAACATTTCTCCAAAGAAGACATAAAGATGGCTAACAAACACATGAAAAAATGCTCAACATCCCTCATAATCAGAGAAATGCAAATCAAAACCACAATGAGATACCATTTCACACCAGTCAGAATGGCTGCTATCCAAAAGTCTACATGCAATAAATGCTGGAGAGGGTGTGGAGAGAAGGGAACCCTCTTACACTGTTGGTGGGAATGCAAACTAGTACAGCCACTATGGAGAACAGTGTGGCGATTCCTCAAAAAACTGGAAATAGAACTGCCATATGATCCAGCAATCGCACTGCTGGGCATACACACCGAGGAAACCAGAATTGAAAGAAACACATGTACTCCAGTGTTAATTGCAGCACTGTTTATAATAGCCAGGACATGGACGCAACCTAGATGTCCATCTGCAGACGAATGGATAAGAAAGCTTTGGTTCACATACACAATGGAGTATTACTCAGCCATTAAAAAGAATGCATTTGAATCAGTTCTAATGAGGTGGATGAAACTGGAGCCTATTATACAGAGTGAAGTAAGCCAGAAAGAAAAACACCAATACAGTATACTAACGCATATATATGGAATTTAGAAAGATGCAAATGATAACCCTGTATACGAGACAGCAAAAGAGACACAGATGTATACAACAGTCTTTGGGACTCTGTGGGAGAGGGTGAGGGTGGGATGATTTGGGAGAATGGCATTGAAACATGTATGTTGTCATATGTGAAATGAATCACCAGTTCAAGGTCTATGCATGTTACAGGATGCTCGGGGCTGGTATGCGGGGATGACCCAGAGGGAGGATAAAGGGAGGAGGGAGGTGGGAGGGGGGTTCAGGAAGGGGAACTCATGTACACCCGGGGCAGATTCATGTCAATGTATGGCAAAACCAACCAATATAATATTGTAAAATAATTAGCCTCCAATAAAAAAAAAAAAAGAAAAAAACAAGCACACAAAAATAAATAAATAAAATTAATTTATTTTAATTGGAGGCTAATTACTTTACAATATTGTAGTGGTTTTTGCCGTACATTGACATAAATCAGCCATGGGTGTACATGTGTTCCCCATCCTAAACCCCCCTTCCCCTCTCTCCCCATCCCATCCCTCAGGGTCATCCCGGTGCACCAGCCCTGAGCACCCTGTCTCGTGCATTGCTGGGTGGTTTTAATGATCAGAAGTGTTTTCAGCTGCAGAGCAATGAATTAGCTGATGGTGAAGCTGTTTTCTCCTACTAACCATGCTATCAGTTGATGGATCAGTTCAGTTCAGTTGCTAAGTTGTGTCCGACCCTTTGTGACCCCATGGACTGCAGCACTCCAGGCTTCCCTGACCATCATCAACTTCCGGAGCTTGCTCAAACTCATGTCAGTTGAGTCAGTGATGCCATCCAACCATCTCATCCTCTGTTGTCCCCTTCTCCTCCTGCCTTCAATCTTTCCCAGCAGGGTCTTTTCTAGTGAGTCAGTTCTTCACATCAGGTGGCCAAAATATTGGAGCCTCAGCATCAGTCCTTCCAGTGAATATGCAGGACTGATTTCCTTGAGGATTGACTGGTTTGATCTCTTTGCTGTCCATCTTCTTCAACGCCACAGTTCAAAAGCATCAATTCTTTGTCACTCAGCTTTCTTTATGGTTCAACTCTGGCATCCATACATGACTACTGGAAAAAACATAGCTCTGACTAGATGGACCTTTGTCAGCAAAGTAATGTCTCTGCTTTTTAATACGCTGTCTAGTTTTGTCATAACTTTCTTCCCAGGAGCAAGCGTCTTTTAATTTCATAGCTGTAGTCACCATCTGCAGTGATTTCAGATAGTGAATTACTAACTTCAGATTTTTAAATGATGGAGTAAAAATGGTACGTTCTTCCTCTTGGGAATGATTTCAGAATAACAAAGAGGATGAGGATAAGAAATTTAAATTCTGCCTTCAGTGATATTAGGAGGCAGCTGCAACCCAGAATTACAATGAAAGTGTTTATCACTCAGTCGTGTCTTAGTGTTTGAGACCCTATGGACTGTAGCCCGCCAGGCTCCTCTGTCCATGGGATTCTCCAGTCAAGAATACTGGAGTGGGTTGCCATGCCCTCCTCCAGGGGATCTTCCCAACCCAGGGATCAAACCCATATCTCTTATGTCTCCTGCACTGACAGGTGGATTCTTTACCACTGAGCCACCAGGGAAGCCCAAACAGCAGAAATTTATTGTCTCAGTTCTAGAGGGGAAATGTCCAGGATTAGTGTATCAGCAGAGTTGAGGACTATGAGGAAACAATCTATTCCAGGAAGAGCGTATGTCTAAAAGGTGTTTTCAGTAAATTGAGAAAGCTTATGGCTGTGATGTGTGGGGTTATAGACTACTGAAGAGCACTTTCCAGTCTGCACTTAAGTTGTCTGACTTAAAATGGCTTTACTGAAGGTGAAGTACTCTTGTACAGGCCTACTAAATAGTTACTAAAATTACTTGCATGCACCTCAAGAACGAATGTAACTTCAGTTTTGTGCCACTAACAGTGTGCCCCTCTGGGGCTCTGGGATTCCTCAGGGTAGTCCATGAATCTGGGATTGATAACAGTGAGGATTACTGATTGCTCTCAGCTTCTCCTGTATCATGGTTTAATAACCACTTCTAACTCTTCATGTTTGCCATTTGAGACATTATGTAGTATGAAATGTGTTCTAATTGAAACCTATGAGTATCAGAGCTTGAATGTACATGTAAATAACTTCAAGCTGATCTTCCTTACCCTTTTATGAGTTCATGCTTTCTTAATGCACTCTTATCCACAGGGTGAAGATACTGGAATGAAACGTAAAGTCCATCATATTGCCAAGGAGATCATGAGCTCAGAAAAAGTGTAGGTATCCAGTTTCCAATTCAGAAGACCATTTGTTTCCTCATTGGTTCATTTAAACATGTCTCTCATTGCTGTTTTTTACAGGTTTGTGGATGTGTTAAAACTTTTGCATATTGTAAGTATCTGCTAATATTTTCTTGAAGTTTGACTATCCTCTTTTACATCTTTCCCTGTCCTTCAGTATGTTCAGTGTCAATAAATTAACATGTATATACATGTATGTGCTTTCTAATACATGGTTATATTAGTAAATTCACACATTTATGTGAAGACAGAAATTTTCTAAAGTGCATTAATCTCATGTATGTGTAGTATGCCAGATGATTTCTGAAAAATAGAGCCTTTATATCTGTATCTCCAAATCTTTAAACTTTTTATCCTCATAATAAAGAGTTATTAAAAGGTTAATATTTCTTCTTGGCCATTTGCAGAAGATCTCTGCTTCAGTAGAGTTCTAGTAAAGAATGTTGGTGTTCAAAACTGTTCTACATGAACAATCTCCTAGAAAGACACTTAAAATAGATATTTTAAAAACAAACTTTTTTAAAGTTCTGTTTTCAATTTTTGTAATTGTAAACTTGAACAAACCTGTTGGGAAACAGTTAATGTGTCCGGCTGCATATTCATTTTTCTCATGCACTCCTGCAAGTTTTCACAAGTTTCATTACTTATTGGCAGTTAAAGTGCTTTTGGTGTTACTTTGTTTTAGTTTTATTTTAGCAGGATATTAAGATTTAGAAAAGAAAAGTTTGAAATAGAGAAAACAGTTTAAAAGAAATGGAAGTGAATTAAGTTACCATCCAAGTTTACTTAGATGGTAATTATTAACTGAATTACTGAGGAGTGGTAGGTTTACAAAATATATACCCACTCATGTCTCTGAAAAGAGCATCATTTTCTGTTTTCTTTTATATAAACATGAAAAGAGGGTTACACTTAAAGGTGTGGGTAACATTCACCAAACAATCCCCTGTGCTCTGTACTTGGTACAGTGGGCACATGGAGACCTAATTCCTGTGTGGAAAATCTCTAGCTTTGGAAGATTTTTCTTAAAAATTTCTTAGCATTGCTAATTTGTCTTTCCCATGAATTGTTTTTCATGTGACTCTTGACTATATTGATAGGTTCCCTTTTAAAATTAATATATATATATATATATGTATATAGCAATATTTGGTCACCCTGAGCTGTTGAATGACAACCATATTGTCATTTAAAAAAATACTGATAAACTTGATAAATAAATGTCTTTTGAAAGTAAACTGCATATGCATTGGCTGCTGTGCCCCAACTGTTTCTATTGTAAACGGAATTGTAGAGGGAGAGGGAGGAGAAAATGCTAAACTGCTGTTTTCTGGAAAACTTAGAATTTATCTCTAGGATGAGCACATTATATCTATTTGACATATTTTCTGATAGCCATGTTTAAACAGACAGAGGACTTCCTCAAGGAAATCTGAAGCATCTGCAAGTGAATGAGGAAACTAGTAGAGGCAAAAATTGCTGTTTAACTTCACTGTGCTATTTGATCAAACCTTGCATGGAACATATGTTCAGGATGCCTGTAGTCTAATATAGTGCTTCTCACACTGCTTTAGTGAGCAAATGAATATTTAAATTGCACATCCATGGTGGACCGAAACTTTTGTAAAATGCAATATAAATTCATGACTTGTCAATTGGATAGAAAAGTTTCTAATCCCTTATTCTTACCTTTTTTGACTAATGTCTTTGTATACCTATAGCAATTTGTATACCACACTTGGAGAAACGTTAGTTAAGTAGATTCTGTTTCTTACTAGGTATATGAATTTTAGAAAACAGTTTGGGGAAATCCATGGCTGTCTAACGGTTAGAATTCTGAACTTTCACTGCTGAGGGTCCAGGTTCCACACCTGGTCAGGGAACTCAAGGTCTCACAAGCTGTGGTGTGGCTGAAAAAAAAAAAAAATCCATCTCTCAGGTCATGAGGAATCAGTGAAATAAAGTATGTGAAAAAACCTAACATTATAAAATATACAATAGGATCTCAAATTGCTGTTGTATTTTCTTCTTCTCCTTCGTCCCATGTAGAGCATCAGTGAATGAAATATCCATTTTAATATTACCAGGCAGTGCACTTTTCACAATTCTGATGCTTTCAAATGCCTTTTCCTCTACTCCTGAACTAAAATTTCATTTTCATGAAGGAAGTTCTGATTCCAATAGGTAGAGAAGCACTTAAAAGCATCGAAATGAAGTGAAGTGAAAGTCACTCAGTCGTGTCCAACTCTTTGTGACCCCATGAACTATACAGTCCGTGGAATTCTCCAGACCAGAATACTGGAGTGGGTAGCCTTTCCCTTCTCCAGGGGATCTTCCCAATCCAGGGATTGAACCTAGGTCTCCTGCATTGCAGGCAGATTCTTTACCAACTGAGCCACAAGGCAGGCCCAATAAAAGCACTACCAGAGTGTTTGATTTTTTTTTTTTTAAATATGTATCCTGATTCTTACCTCTGTGTTTTTTGAACAAAACAAAAGCACCATAAGATTAGACAATTAGACCAAAATGTTTCCGTTATCATCTCAGATCTGATAGATGGCCTTGGCTTCTTCCCCACTGATGCTGAACAGAGTGAGTCATCCATAACTCACCTTGATTTGTACATCTTCAAAACCTCCTAAGCTTTTAATGTAGGAGTGAGCATAGATCATCTGCCAACCTTATATTAACATCCTGTCTGGTATGTGCAAAGGGTAACTCAGCAGAGCCCAACATTAGTGGGTGTCTTAACAGCCAGGCATTAAAACAGATTCTGAACCATTGCTAGAAGGGCTTTGTCACCAGGATAATGTGGGTAAAGCCAAAAGCAGCTCTTGTTTCAATCCAACGCTTCGATCATGCTATTAAGGCTCATGTTTACTCTTCTACCACAAAGGTAGCTCATGGATAGTTGTAATCCTGAGTGCTGCTGCTATCTGATTTCATCTAAATAAATTAACTACTGTGTTATATGATAGAATATGACTGCTTTAAAATATCTAACAGGCTTTAGATAACCCAGTGGGTATTTCTGGAAATCAAATCACTATATTAGTGGCTTGGGAGGAGCTATTATTTCAGTTATATATGATTTCCCATTAATAGTTTTCTATATTCGAGACTCTAGATTAGCATTAATAGATCTCTCTCTGAAACAGAAATGTTCAATATCTGCACTGTCTGGTATAGTAGTCACACTCAAAATTTTAATGTATCACTGTAGTTCACCAGTGATAGATCACTTTATAGATCACTTTAATATATCACTGTCGCTCACTATCATTTCTTTCAAATTTGATGAACTAGGTGGCATAGCTCATAAAAGTGGTTTTACACCTAAACTAATGAATTTTATCATATTACATTGGAACGAATTAGATTTGGGTAGAGATCATGTGATTTAAAGTATAGTTAAAATTCTAAGAGTCGGTGTACTCAGTTGAAGGCTTAGATTCTTCTGATGTTGGCGAGAAAGAATTGGGCCTGCAGAGGCAGTAGCAAGACTTTAAAGGTAATGTTTTATCTGGCCCTTACTCTGCAGTATCTACCATGAGCACTTTGACTTTGACCTGGATTTGAAAAAATGGTCCAGTATACCCATTGTCTCTAAGTCAATACATTATTGAGTCCAAAGATAAAAGAGATTCTCTTTTCAAAATAGTAATGACATCCATATAGCTGCCAAAGCCAGAAAACTAGGATTTGTTCTTCATTTCTCCCTCTCACCTCTCTTGCCAAACTGTCAGCAACCCTGCTGATTTTATTTCCTCTTTGCTGCCACTGTCCTAGTCCAGAATATCATCTCTTACTCAAAACAGCATCAGCCTTTTAACTGGGCTTCCTATTTCTATTCTTACCCCGCTTCAGTCTGTTCCTTAAAATATTTTTTCATGTGAAGTATTAAGGGTGATTTTCTTAAAATACATTTTAGGTCATGTCACTCTCCTGCTTCAAGCTGTTTACATGATTCCCATTGCATTAAGAATAAAAACTGTTACTTAGCAAGTCCAAGTCCCGTAAGTAGGATGACGATCTGTCCTAGTCTACTTTTGACCACCTTGGTTATTGTCTTGGTATAATATTATTAACGGGCTTCTCAGGTGACTCAGTGGTAAAGAATTGCCTGCCAATGAAGGAAATGTAGGTTTAATTGCTAGGTCAGGAAGATCCCTTGGAGAAGGGAATGGCAACCCACTCCAGGATTCTTGCCTGGGAAATCCCATGGGCAGAGGACCCTGGCAGGCTACAGTCCATGGGGTTGTAAAAAGAGTCAGACATGACTTAGTGACTAAACAACAGCAATAAATATTATTAATAGAGCTTCCTTTTACTGTCAGAAATGATCTAATTTGGATGGTAAATTATGGTTCCCTGTGCCTGTAAGGTGCTCTGTATTTGGCTTCTAGTAATGAGATGAAAAGGTAGTGAAAGAGAGAAAGGCCTTCTCTCAATTGTAAAAGACTATGTTCTGTCCCATTGTGGCTTGCTTTCAGTTTTTAGTTCAGTGCTAAGGTTATTTCTGCTGAAAGATTTTGCCAGTGCCATTTCCTGGAATATTTATTCTTCCTTCATTTGTTCAAGCTATTTCTTTCTTTATCCTTCCAGTTTAAGGTGACTTTAAGGTGGGCTTAAGGTGACTTCCTCAAAGAGGTCTTCTTTGACCATCCTTTTCAACTTTCCTGTATTTGTTTTCTTCTTGATACTTCACATGTATTGTTTATCTGTTTGTTTACTTGTTTGTTTTTAGTCTCTTCTTCTAAAATGTAGGGCTTCCCTGGTGGTTCAGATGGTAAAGAATCTGCCTGCAATGTGGGAGACCTGGGTTCGATCCCTGCGTTGGGAAGATCCCCTGGAGAAGGAAATGGCAACCCACTCCAGTATGCTGGCCTGGAGAATCCCTTGGACAGAGGAGCCTGGCAGGCTACAGTCTGTGGAGTCACAGAGTCAGACACGACTGAACGACTTTCACTGTACTTCACTTTCTAAAATGTAAGCTAGGTGAGGGCAGCGATCCTATAGTTTCAGAAAAGAAAAAAAGTGAAAGTGTTAGTTGCTCAGTCATGTCCAACTCTTTGTGACCCCATGGACTGAAGCCTGCCAGGCTCCTCTATCCGTGGGATTCTCCAGGCAAGAATACTGGAGTGAGTTGCCATTCCCTTTCCCAGGGGATCTTCCCAACCCAGGGATATCTTCTGAGTTTCCCATCATTCCTCTTGTGTGGAAGGCCCCCAGTAGATGTTATTGAGTGAATGAATGTGACTAATGGCTCGTGGTTAAGAATTGTGCTTCTGCCACTAACTGTGCTCTTGGACAAATTAATCAAGCCTTGGTTTCTTCTTGAAAATGGGAATAATAACCACATTTGGTGTGATGGTTAAATGTGATCATACAAAATAAATGTTCAGTTCAGTTCAGCTCAGTCGCTCAGTCGTGTTCGACTCTTTGCGACCCCATGAATCACAGCACGCCAGGCCTCCCTGTCCATCACCAACTCCTGGAGTTCACTCAAACTCATATCCATTGAGTCGGTGATGCCATCCAGCCATCTCATTCTCTGTCGTCCCCTTCTCTTCCCGCCCCCAATCCTTCCCAGCATCAGAGTCTTTTCCAGTGAGTCAACTTGTCGCATGAGGTGGTCAAAGTATTGCAGTTTCAGCTTTAGCATCAGTCCTTCCAGTGAACACCCAGGATTGATCTCCTTTAGAATGGACTGGTTGGATCTCCTTGCAGTCCAAGGGACTCTCAAGAGTCTTCTCCAACACCACAATTCAAAGCATCAATTCTTCAGTGCTCAGCTTTCTTCACAGTCCAACTCTCACATCCATACATGACCACTGGAAAAACCATAGCCTTGACTAGACGGACCTTGGTTGGCAAATGTTAGGCACTTAATTAGTGTTAGCTGCAGGTGAAGTGGACATTCTTCAGGTTAATGTGCTGTTATTTAGAATTATTTGTATCAGTTGAAATCTGTACTATTTAATTTTGTTGTTACCAAGTAAGCTTTTACTCAAATCAATCAAAATAGAATTTGTTCCTGAAAAATACCCTACTAGGTTTCTTTTTCCATTAGAAAGTAAGCTCCGTGAAAGCAGGGATTTTTGTCAGTTTTGTTTATTGTTATCCCACTAAATTAATATCTATTAAATGATAGGAAAATGATGAATAATTCTTGGTTTGGTAGAGCTCTAGTTAATTATATTTCTTTTCCTTTTTTGTATCAGAAGTTGTCCAATCCAGAGGTTGCTATAATATTGTTTATAAGTACCATTTTCAAGATAAAACACCTTAGACATCTAATATAATTAAGTACAAATGATACAGTGTCTTTTTGGTTTTGTTTTGTTTTTGTTATCTGATTTGCTCTCTGCTGGGAGACTGGTTTAATAGATGTATCTATAAACTTATTTTATAAATGTCTAAACAGCATGATTTAAATAATACATTTTAAGAGAGAATGATCAGAGACTTTGAGGTCTTTCAAAGATGAGCTGGTTAAGTTGTAGACAAGTGGTACTTGTAATGAGGCGTCTTTGTTCCACCAGTTTCTTAGGCTGGGATATACATTACCCTGAAGATTTGAGAAGACTCCCAATTAAAATCCATAGAGTTAGAGGCAAAGTTACTTTGGACATTTAGGTGTTTGTTAGTAAATAGAATATATCTTTTTTTTTAAAAAAAAAGTGCATTATAAAAATAGAAGACTTCCTCATAGAAGCCTCCAGTTGTTACCATATTAAAATGACCATCTTGTTTTACCAAATATGCTGTCTCTTTTCAGTCTTATGAACTATTTATTATTTGTGTTTTAGTTGTGAAGCATCCTCCTGTAGTGTATGTTGACTTGGACACCAAACCTTCAGTGTAGAGTGGCTTCCTTCACTGAATGAAGTTCACTGTGGAACGTGTCTCTGTCTTGCCCCTGGACTGTTGGTTTTTCTCACCTCGCTTTGATGTTTCCTTCTGTTTGTAGACCTCTGTTTGAGAGCTCTTTTTCCAGCTTCCAGGGACTTGTGATTGTAAATGGTGGTCATGTGATCATTTAAAATAACTGAATCTCCTTTAATGAAATAAATGGCCGTCTACTGAGTGCTCTCCGTGCGCCTTGCAGCATGCTATGTTACATAAATTATCTGTTTCAGTCCTCATAACAACCCTGTCAAACGGGTGTCATGTCTGTTTTTTTAAGTTAAGAAAGTGACCTAACTGCTAAAAGTACCCCATTACTAAATGGCAAAGCCAGACTTTAAATTCTGGTCCCTTTGAACCATGTGCTAAGTGAATGTTCAGAAATTGATTAAAAGTTGTTACTTGGATTATCTGCTGTGCTGTATAGGCTCTGGTGTATCTTTGAGTTCATTGGCTTGCTTTCAGATTGTCACCAGGTCTGAACATAGAGAAAGGGAGGAGTAATTTACTTCCTTGGTCAAACATTTTCATTTTAGAACAAAATCGAGTTATTAATGTGGAGCCTACCCCCCAACCCCACTTTTACTTCATAGCATCACACTGCCTTTTGCTTATTTATCATAGCTCTCTGATCTTAGCGGCTCCTTTGCTTTTGCTTAATATGAACTGCTAAGTGCCCTGCATATAGGCAGGAAGCTCTACAGAGCCCCTTGTCTGCCCATATATCCATTTGGTCTTTGTAATTCACTGTGTCATCATAGTGGTTAAGTAATGCCCTAAGGTCAGGTCATGCCAGTCAGGACAGCTGGTCATTAAGTCACTTGCTTCTCTTTGGCCCTGGGGATATAAAAAGTCTGACTGATGAACAAGGCCATCTGTTTTGTGCTTCATTACGTTAAAATGTTCAGTCTCAATTTTGTTTGCAGTGATTTTTGCTTGCTTTTGTCCAGGAGATCAGAGGTGGTAAGACTAGTATGTTGGGGCTTCCCTGGTGGCTCAGAGGTTAAAGCGTCTGCCTCCAATGCGGGAGACCCAGATTCGATCCCTGGGTCTGGAAGATCCCCTGGAGAAGGAAACGGTAACCCACTCCAGTATTCTTGCCTGGAGAATCCCATGGACGGAGAAGCCTGGGAGGCTACAGTCCACAGGGTCGCATAGAGTCGGACACGACTGAGCGACGAAACGGAACGGAACGGAAGACTAGTATGTTAATACCTCACAGGAACTGAGTATTTTTTTTTTTTAAGTTGATCTGGTTGGAGGTTTTCTTCAAATTATTAAGAATAATGTTATACTACACTTTTTAATTGAGATACCCATTTCTATTTCTAAGACGGCCAGGTTGGTGATAATTAGGAACTAAAGTATAGGTGGTTTAGTTTTGCATACAGACTCTTTAGTAGGTAAGGCAATGGCAACCCACTCCAGTACTCTTGCCTGGAAAATCCCATGGACGGAGGAGCCTGGTAGGCTGCAGTCCATGGGGTTGCTGGGAGTCAGACACGACTGAGCGACTTCACTTTCACTTTTCACTTTCGTGCATTGAAGAAGGCAATGGCAACCCACTCCAGTGTTCTTGCCTGGAGAATCCCAGGGATGGGGGAGCCTGGTGGGCTGCCATCTATGGGGTCGCACAGAGTCGGACACGACTGAAGCGACTTAGCATGCATGCATGCATGCATGTTAGAAGAACAGACTGAAGTATATGTAGTTGATATTTTAAAAAACTCACTCATTTACCTAACTTTAAAATAATTTTATTTTTATTTATTTATTTTTGACTGTGCTGGGACTTTGTTGCTGCATGGGCTTTTTCTCTAGTTGCAGCAAGCGGGGGCTCCTCTGTACTGGCTATATGTGGGCTTCTCTTGTGGGACATAGGCTCTAGAGCATGTGGGCTTCAGTAATTCTGTCTCCTGGGTTCTAGAACACAGGCTCATAGTTGTGCATGGGCTTAGGTGCTCTGCAGCATGAGACCAGGGATCAAACCCCTGTCTCCTGCATTGGCAGGCAGATTCTTTACCACTGAGCCACCAGGGACACCATCACCTAACATTTTTATACTATAGCTCCCCTCATCCCATTTATTTTAATTACTCAGCTTTTCCAGTGTGAAAAAGTATATTCTGGATCTAATTGAAAGTACCAGTCCTATGGTTTTGTGTCCTCACTGACTTAGTCAAGGGGGTGTTGGTGACTTTAGATTCTTCTGCCCCAAAATAGCTTTGCCTTGGCTCTTAAGTGTCATCACACTCTCCCGAATTACCCTGGCTGTTAGCATTTAGAAGAATAACCAGACATATGTTGTTATCATCCTTTCTATTAAATAAATTTTTTTTTCCTCCTTCCAGTGGCACATGTTTGGCAGTGGTTGAGGTTCATGAAGAGCTGAGAAGTTAGACTGTGTATAGTTCCTGTGAGACTTAGTTACATCTGGCACTGTGGCCCCTGCACATGGCTTTCAGGGGATGGCAGCCCACAGGGTGGGGAAATGCGATGGGGGCCAGGGTTGCACTGTGTAGTTAAGAAGGCCATCAGAAACATTCTTCTTTTGCTCTTATAATTATTATATTTCTCTTTTATTTTGACATGCTGTCATAATTTTAAAAAAATACATCATGGCGGACTTCCCTGGAGGTTCAATGGTTAAGATCCAGTGCTTCCACTGCAGGGGTCACGGGTTCAAGCCCTGGTCTGGGAACTAAGATCCTACACGCCTCACTGTTCAGATCAGTTGCTCAGTCATGTCCCGACTCTTTGCGACCCCATGGACTACAGCATGCCAGGCTTCCCTGTCCATCACCAACTCCCGGAGCCTACTCAAACTCATGTCCATTGAGTTGGTGATGCCATCTATCTCATCCTCTGTTGTCCCCTTCTCCTCCTGCCTTCAGTCTTTGCCAGCATCACGGTCTTTTCCAGTGAGTTGTCTCTTCACATCAGGTGGCCAAAGTATTGGAGCTTCAGCTTCAGCATCAGTTCTTTCAATGAATATTCAGGACTGATTTCCTTTAGGATCGACTGGTTTGATCTTGCAGTCCAAGGGACTCCTAGAGTCTTCTCCAACATTACAGTTAAAAAGCATCAATTCTTTGGTGCTCAGTTTCTTTATGGTCCAACTCTCACACCCATACATGACTACTGGAAAAACCATAGCTTGGACTAGACTTACCTTTGTTGGCAAAGTAATGTCTCTGCTTTTTAATATACTGTCTAGGTTGGTCATAGCTTTTCTTCCAAGGAGCACAGTACAACCCCCAAAAATGGCATCTTGGGCCATTCGTTCCTGCAGAACTGCTGGCATTACCCAGTAGTACTCAAAACAAAAACCACAGTTTTGCCAGGTGTGTGTCAAGGACCCCCAGTTAGAGGTGACCACCTTACTCATCAGCACAGCATACTATCTGATCTCTGTTGACTGTGTCTTAAATAAACCAGTTTCCTTTTTGGCAGTGGTGGCAGACATGGAATGCAGAGTCTAGCAAAAGCTGTGTCAAACAGGTCCTAAAGCTACTTAGCAGCTAATGTCTTCTGTCATGGCCCTGGCTGAGGAAATGCCTTCTAACTGGAAAATAAAAGTTATCCTCCTGCCAAGGGACAAACATATCCATCATTTAACCTATCAGAAGAAAGGACACTGCTTCTTGTTTTGCTGAAAAAGGAACTCTTGCATCTCAATTACATTAGTTGTTAAACTGGGAAAATGAAAAATGCCATAGAAGATGTTTAACTGTAGTGCTTTGAGTATATTTACAGTTGAGGATGTTATTTGTGATATGTAAGTACATTCTCTATAGTTCTGACTGATAGAAATCCTGATGACTGTCAAAAATGTTAAGTTAGCTCTATTTTCTCTTACTATATGTGAGTGCTGATAAAAACAAGCTGTTTGGAGGTGGAATTTGGCCCCAATCCATTTGGTTTGTGGAGTTGTTTTGTGTGGTTTTCTGGATTTTAGTTTATACAAGTAATGAATTCTTATTTTATATTACAGTAATTAGTTGTAAAAGTAGTTCTTTAGTTACTGGTGGAAGAAGTTTGGTTCCTGTGGGTTAATATGACTATTTTGGAATGATAAAGTTAGTCCCAGGTACTGAGGGCTTCCCAGGTGGCTCAGTGGTAAAGAATCCACCTTTCAATTCAGGAGACACAGGAGACGCGGAAAGATCCCCTGCAGGAGGAAATGGCAACTCACTCCAGTATTCTTGCCTGGAAAATTCCATGGGTGGGCTACAGTCCATGGGCTCACGAAGAGCTGGACACAACTTAGCAGCTGAGCACCCTGAGGACCTGACTTGTCTAAAATATACCTTAGAAGAGGAGTCATTTGTTATTTCCCTTTGGTTGTACAGGGTGACATGCAGAATCACCAAATCTGGTTCCTCAACCAGGGGTTGAACCCTTGCCTTCTGCAGTGGAAACAAGGATCTTAACCACTTAACCACTAGGGAAGTGCCCTCCATGTCTTGACTATTGGCAAATAGTGCTACAATGAACATTTGCATGTATCCTTTTGAAATGTGATTTTCTCCTGATAGATGCCCAGGAATGGGATTGCTGGATCCTATGGTAATTCTATTTTTAGTATTTTAAGGAACGTCCATACTGTTCCCCTAATAGCTGTACCAATTTACATTCCCACTCACAGTGTAGGAGGGTTCCCATTTCTCCACAGACTCTCTAGCATTTATTATTTGTAGATATTTTGATAATGCCATCCTGACGTATATGAGGTGATTCAGTTCAGTTCAGTCGCTCAGTTGTGTTTGACTTTTTGTGACCCCATGGACTGCAGCATGCCAGGTCTCTCTGTCCATCACCAACTCCCGGAACTTACTCAAACTCATGTCCATTGAGTCAGTGATGCCATCCAACCATCTCATCCTTTGTAGTCCCCTTCTCCTCCCACCTTCAATCTTTCCCAGCATCTGGGTCCTTTCCAGTGAGTCAGTTCTGCGCATCAGGTAGCCAAAGTATTGGAGTTTCAGTTTCAGCATCAGTCCTTTCAATGAATATTCAGGACTGATTTCCTTTAGGATCCACTGGTTGGATCTCCTTGCAGTCCAAGGGACTCTTAAGAGACTTCTCCAACACCACAGTTTAAAAGCATCAATTCTTCAGCGCTCAGCTTTCTTTATAGTCCAACTTTGATTAGACGGCCCTTTGTTGGCAAAGTAATGGCTCTGCTTTTTAATATGCTGTCTGGGTTGGTCATAGCTTTTCTTCCTAGGAGCAAGCGTCTTTTAATTTCATGGCTTCAGTCACCATCTGCAGTGATTTTAGAGCCCAAAAAAATTAAGTATGAGGTGATACTTCACTGTAGTTTCGATTTGCATTTTTCTGATCATTGGTGATGTTGAGTGTTTTCTCATGAGCCTCTTGGATATCTGTATGTTTTCTTTGGAGAAATACCTGTTTGGATCTTCTGTACATTTTTTGAGTGGATTGTTTGTTTTTTTTTGACATAGAGCTGCGTGAGCTAGTTGTATATTTTGGAGGTTAATCCTTTGTAGATCACTTTATTTGCAAATATTTTTCCCCATTCTGTGGATTGTTTTTTCCTTTTGATTATGGTTTCCTTTGCTTTGCAGAAACTTTTTAAATTTAATTAGGTCCCATTTGTTTACTGTTGTTTTTATTTTCATTACTCTGGCAGCTTTTGTTTACTTTCAAATTAGATATGAGTTTGTTGTCCTTCACAAGAAGCTCAAGAAATACTGATACTAATGGTTCGTGTATGTATGTACAGGGTAGACATTAAAAGAGATCAGGGAAGAAATCAGGGTCTTCTTTGTTTTGTTTTTTGATTTGCCCAGTGAATTCCTAAAGGGCAGCAGTTAGAAAGGAGAAAAAAAGTAAAGCCTAGTAAAGAGTGTGTTTTACCCAACCTTTGCTTTAAGGTTTTTAATTAAATTTCCTTTCTGAGAAGGAACAATCTCTTTTTGAATCCTCAGGACTCTGGTACAGTTTGCTATTGTCTTACTTATCCCCTGAGGGTAGGCCTTGAGATATATTGAATTCTGGCCAGGTACCATCTCCAGCCTCACCCTTTCCAAGTTCTCTGGAGAGAGAGGGTGGGGTAGGGTGGACCTGTCTTAAAACTTGGTGTAAATAGTCTTATTATAGGAAAAAGTCAAGGGAAAAGAATGTGTGATGAGAAAAGTTTTTAATTTCTATAAAGTATAAATTCTGGCGAATTTATGGGGAGGTTGGATAGAGGGAAGGGAGAGTTTCAAGTCCAGAGTTAAAATGTTTTGTTGAGTCTGTGTGCCAAATACATTGCAGAAAGCTTTGTGTGCAGTTATCTAATTAGTCTTTTTTTTTTTTAATTAGAGTCTTATAACCCGTTTCACAGATGAGGAAAATGGAGCTAGCTCAGTGAAATACAGTAAAATAGGAACAAGGGCTTACATCCAATATTCTCTGATTATCAAGAATGTATCACTCTCCAAATGCCTCAGTTAGAATGTTCCAGCAGTTGGCAAATAATTACTGAAAGTGGACAAAAGGATGCTCCCAATGTAAAATTTTGGGGACTTTTGAATAAATGGATTTTCTTCATATAGCAGTATTGGAATAATTTTGAGGACTTTCTTAGAGTTCCAGTATAATTTGCAGATACCTCCTTAATATAATTGCTAAGTTTGGAGATCAAAAGATTTAAGAGAAATATCACATGTTCTGTTTAAAAACCAAATATCCACCCCAGCCACTGGGCGGGGGGTGTGGCGGGAGGTGGGGGGTGTGTACTTTCCTATCCAAGTAGGTGCGGTAAGAGGAAGTGGGTGCTTTCGATTTGAATTCTACATGAGAAATACAGTTTGCAGTTCATATTGTTGTGGTAAAGAGAGTGACTAGGGGGAAAAGCTTTTCCTTATATTAAGTGGTATGTTTGTGTACAATGTTTTTCCTCCTCTGAACTGTAACAGGATTTCCGGGATGCAGTAGCCCATGCTTCCAGGCAACTTGGGAAACCAGTTATTGAGGACCGGATCCTAAATCAGATCCTGTACTACTTGCCTCAGCTGTATGAGCTCAATCGGGATCTCCTGAAGGAACTGGAGGAAAGAATGTCAAACTGGTAAAAATGGGCTGACCAGTTTTCCCAGAGTTTCCAATTTTAGATAAAGGCAGAAGGGACCTGCATGTGACAAAGATTTGTTGTTCCTTACATTGTGTTTATTCAATATATTGAATTTTCTTGGCAATGCCTGTAAATTGATCACTTTATTTATTTAATTATTTTTGGCCACACAACACATGGTGCATGATCTTATTTTCCTGACTGGGAATTGAACCTGTGCCCTCTGCATAGTGGAAGCTTGTAGTCTTAACCATTGGCCTGCCAGGGAAGTCCCCTAGATTGATCACATTAGATGGTCAGAATTCACTGGTGTACTGAGCTCAGTACTCTACATTTTTAAATTCTTTAGTAATGTTGTCTCAAAAGCAGGAAGGACCAATATTTGGCCAATTTAACTTTCTGTAGGTGCCCTTTGATGATCAAGATTTTTGAGACTGGGAGGAGGGTTTAGTTGATATATTCACGTTGGAAACATTTTTAAATGTCTCTTTTTGGAGCCTCAAAAAGAGGAAACTGCATTTTCTAAAGGAGGCCGTTAACCGGGAGAATAGGGAGATTTTGCTGTTTGGTTTAGAAAATTTACACATATATGACATATGTGTAATATATACATCTACATACATATATATGTAGATGCTGTAGATTTCACAGCTGGAAAACAGTACCAAAGGTTGACTGCCATTACCAGTATTTGTGTGTTAGTCTCTCAGTCCTGTCCGACTCTTTGTGACCCCATGGACTGTAGCCCACCAGGCTCTTCTGTCCATGGAATTCTCTAGCCAAGAATACTGGAGTGGGTTGCCATTTCCTTTTCCAGGGGATCTTCCCAACCCAGGGATCAAACCCCAGTCTCCCACATTGCAGGCAGATTCTTTTTGCCATCTAAGCCACCAGGGAAGCCCGTTATGATATTTAGACAGTAATAGAAAGTTTGGTGACATCTTTGGAAATGTGTGGCGAGTTTGGTTTAGGGGGTTGGATTTACTGTTGAAGTTCACGGGTAACCCCCAATTATTAAAACAACAACATGGTGTATCACCTACTTTCATGATAAAAAAAATTTCCCTCTAAGCTTTATTTATATATAATCCAGGAAAATACCTCTGCCTGTTTTGGAAATATCTTGCCTCTGCATGTTGGGAAGATATGCTAAATAGTGATTAATACTTCACTACAGTCTAAGTATAAAATTTATACTTATACAGTTTAAGGGCTAAGGAATGACTAAAATTATAATTACACAGTTTAAGGACTGAGGAGTGACTAAAAGCTCTCTTTTAAAGGCATGCTAAAATAAAATGTAATTACAAAGAATTTCCGTGTCCATACTTTATCATTCTTCTTACAAAAAATTATCTTAGAAATTCATCTGAATTTTCTGAAGTCTCTGGCTATACAGAAGCAGGAAATGATAAAAGCAGAGAGACCAGTCAAGACTGGCAGAGTCCGGGCAAAATACAGTGGTGACAATCGAAATGGGAAGGAGTGGGCATTAGAGGATATTTCTTACAAGAAGAGGAAAAAAGATAAACTGATGGCTTGGAAATGGGACTCTGCTTATCAGTGGATATATTTTGGATAGTGTAATGACTCTTTCTTGTCTATCCCTTCTCACTCCTTAGGATGGAACAACAAAGAATTGCTGACATCTTTGTAAAGAAGGGACCATATCTAAAAATGTATTCCACATACATCAAAGAATTTGATAAGAATATAGCTTTGTTGGATGAGCAGTGCAAGAAAAACCCAGGTTTTGCTGCTGTTGTTAGAGAATTTGAGGTATTTTTGCTACCATCCTCTGTTTTGCTACCAGTTTCTCTGTTTTGAAGCTAAAACTATCAGTAAATTCCATTTACACCAAACTAGAAAAGTTTTAGAAGTATTAAGATATTGCTGATTTCTTCTAATTGGTATGGTAATTAAACTTTGAAATTATGTGTCGACTTTTCTTCCCTCTTTTCCTTTCTTCTGAAATCTTCATGCTGTTAAGAATGGAAGTGTGATATAGATATATATAGCTGTGGCCCAGGTTCTAATCACTGTCCAGTGAGTTGTTCTGTTGCCTTGGCAGCAAAAAAAAAACATAAGACGGGAAAGTTAGCTGTCCAATGTCTAATGATGCTTGCACAACAGATGCTTTCTTAGCATGCATTATCATTATGCTTTCATAATTATTCTGCATACCAGATCCTGGAGGTATATATTTAGAAACAAATAGAACCCTCTGAACAAATTTGAAAAAACTCTTCCCTTCTCACTTGAGCTGTGTGAGAACCCCAGGACATCTTAGGATGCAGGGACGTTTTCCCTTGGCCGTTTTGTTGTCGCCCCACAGTTAATACCTGTTATGGAGACTGAAGGTGGGGCTCAGAATTGGGCACCAGTATCTGCTATACATACTGCAGAAAACACTTTAAAGGCAGAATCAAATGTCCTCATGGTCAAGTCAAAAGGGTTCCAGAATCGAATGTTTCCATAGACATTGTGATTTGGGGCTGTCCTTTGTAGCCATTCATCTGAGAAAGTTTACATTCTTAAGGCTTATAAGAGGTTTGTTTAGCAAGGCTGTTTTTCAGGTTGTCTTTAATTTCTGCCTTCTCCCTAGTACCAACTGTTGTTATTATGAGTATATTGACAACAAGCTCTGATGTTTATTTGAATCCAGTTCCCAGTAGTTTTATTTCTGGGCTGTGAATCTCCTCCTGAGTCAGTGATTTCAGAGACCTACCTGCAAGAGAGGGTGGGCTCCATGGTGAGTTGGCTCTGGTCTCCCTCTCAGCGTAGGAGTTGTGCCTTAAAATAAAGGGAGTATCTCCATGAACCCCCTCCCGGAGTTGCTGGCTATTTAAAACTTGGCTTCCTGAGCACTTCCATCTGAGTCTCTTGCTTTGGAGGAAAATGTTCGTGTTTACTTTGGATGCCTTTCCTTTCAGATGAGCCCACGGTGTGCTAATCTGGCCCTCAAGCACTACCTGCTCAAGCCGGTTCAGAGGATTCCCCAGTACAGGCTGCTGCTAACAGGTGGGCTTTTCTTGGAGATTACCAACCAAGGAACTCCTGTCACACTGAGGACACCCTGCCTTTCCTGAGAACACTTCTGTTTTTCTATCTATCCAGTAGCTGCTTTTCCTAACACAGGCATTTATCCATTGCTGCTGGCCTCACATAGACATCCCCAGAACTGAGCTTCTTCCAGTTCTTCGGTTATCCATGTGCATTCTCTGCTCTGGGCATTCCTACATGTTAGTTTGTTTTGCTCAGGACTTCTTTTACTGTCCCAGCCCCACAGCCTTGGGTCATTTTACCTGCTTAATATTATTAATTCCTAGAAGGTGCTTTTCCAGCCACTCAAGAATGAGGTTTAGAGGATAATTCCCACATATTTGAATATCAACTACCATGACCCTGGGGCTTACCTGGTGGCTCAGATGGTAAATCTCCTGCAATGCAGGGGTTTGATCCCTGGGTTACAAAGATCCCCTCGAGAAGGGAATGGCTGCCCAGTCCAGTATTCTTGCCTGGAGAATTCCATGGACAGAGGAACCTGGCGGGCTACAGTCCATGGGTTCACGAAGAGTCAGACACAACTGAGCGACTTAAAACACTTTCACTTTTTCACCATGGTCCTAGTCACTTACTTCAGAGGATTGTTATAAGGATTGATTGATGAGCTATGTGCTTAGAATAATGCCTTGCTCATAGTAAAGTCTAAATAAGTATTAACTGCTATTATTAGATCCTTATCATCATCATCACCACTGTCACTATGTCGGGCCATTGTCTGTATCTTCTACTGGAGCTTCAAGATTACCGGGCTGTGTGTCTTGTTTACCAATGTAATCATTTAAAAAAGAAGAAGGAAAAGAAAGCTCTGATTTGAATGGAGGCTCAGGACTTTATATTCATTGGCTCTTTAAATCTTCACCCTAGCTATGCATATTTCACATATTAACATAGATGAAATAACGGGTTTATAGTGATTAAGTTGTCTGGCATCACAAAAAAGCCAATATAGTCTCAGTACCAAGCATAGTATCAAACACATACTATTAGGTCCTCTGGTATTTTCTGAAATGTATTGGATGTGCAATGACTTAATATATATATAGTACCATTAAGAGTTGTTTCTAGGACTTCTCTGGACGTCTGTGGTTAAAACTCCCTTCTTCCAGTGCAGTGGGTACAGGTTCAGTCCCTGGTCTGGGAACTAAGATCCTGCATACCAAAAAAAAAAAAAATTTTTTTTTTAAGGAATTATGTCCAAATCCACAAGAATATTCGAATGCTTCCACAACTCTAAATTCAGTCGGTTGTAATTTTATGTAATAGGTTTTGAGGTAATTGGTTCCTGTTAGTGTTCTTAAGAAATGGCATGCATGCTTTTATCCTTAATCACTTTCTCTTAAGCCAAGAGCTTAATGGAATGAAGGAAGTGAATTCTGGAAAGCCAAGATTTATTGATTTCCCTTTAGGCAAAGCCATCCTTCCAAGCTTCCCTGGTAAACCACTGGTGAGGAATGCCTGCCTTCAGCCCCAGGACTGGCTACCCTAGATATTTCTACTTAATTTGAATTTCTCGCTGTGAATCAGGCACTGGATTTCTCTCTGGAGTGACATAAGGCAAACCAAATAATTTCAGGATATCCTGTCCATCTGTACTTTCTTTCCTCTGCAATTGGCAGAGATTTAGAATACACAGGGCAAAAGGAAGTGCCCATGCATGTGTTGTGTTTTTGCTAGATAAATTCAATGCTTTATCATAAATGAGCTATTGAAGGGCTCAGGCTATTTCTACAGCTGTCGAATTAAGTACTGTTTTTAGTGGCAAAAGACAACTATGGTTTTCAAATGGGAGAAGAATGGAGCAAGGTTCTGAAATTTTCATGTGAAAATATTTTTCCCACACTATGACTGATCTAAGTAAAAGTTACACATGTGTTTAATGTAGGTTTCACACTGGGTTTGATTTTAATTGGTGAATGGTGAAATAGCAAGTTTTAAAAATTCTCTTTAAGAGAACAGGTTTCGGTTGTTTCATTGTTTTATAACCAAGATGATGTGAGATTGGGGTTAGTTTTGAGCTGTGTCTTCTTTAATCTTAAAGCCCTCCCCGCCCCCCCGCCATTTCTTAACTTGGAAAATCTACATTATTTAAATGATGTACAATACTTTATATATAGTGGACTCTTAGTAATTGTGGACGGAGAAGGCAATGGCAAGCCACTCCAGTACTCTTGCCTGGAAAATCCCATGGATGGAGGAGCCTCGTAGGCTGCAGTCCGTGGGGTCGCTAAGGGTCGAACACGACTGAGCGACTTCACTTTCACTTTTCACTTTCACACATTGGAGAAGGAAATGGCAGCCCACTCCAGTGTTCTTGCCTGGAGAATCCCAGGGACGGGGGAGCCTGGTGGGCTTCCATCTATGGGGTCACACAGAGTCGGACACGACTGAAGTGACTTAGCAGCAGCAGCAGTAATTGTGGATTTATTGAAAGGTAAAGGTTATAGATGACTTGTTCAAGGTTGCAAAGTCAGGACTAAAGTTAAAGGAAGAACATAGGCTTTGTAAAGCAGAGACTTCATATTCATTCTGTGGCTTTTCTTCACTGATTCAGATCCTTCCCTTCCTCCACCCTGACCTGAGTGCCCCATCCCTCCAAAGCCATCTCTGATTACTTCAGTTCTCCTTGATCCTTAGTATCGGTGCAGTGTGACTTAGTAAACATGTATTTGGTGTCTTGTTTATTTGCTAATATTTGTATGACTTGACTATTGATTCCTTAATTTGATTATAAACCCCTTGATGTCAATGAGTGAGTTTTTGTTGCTGTTGTTGTTCTGTGGCTCCTCTGGGCCTTGTTGCTGCCCACGAGCTCTCTCTAGCTGTGGCAAGTAGTGGCTACTCTTCGTTGAGGTGTGAGGGCTTCTCATCACAGTGGCTTCTCTTGTTGGAGCACAGGCTCTAGAGTGCAGACTCAGTAGTTGCAGCACACAGATTTATTTCCTGTGCAGCATATGGGATCTTCCCAGACTAGGGATCAAACCTGTATCCTCTGCATTGGCAGGCAGATTCTTAACTTCTGGACCACCAGGAAGTCCTGACAAGTGAGTCTTTTAATTAATAATTTATAATTTAGTGTACCCCAATATATCTGGGTCAGTTTGGGATTGCTTGAAAGCTATTTAGGAAATAATTTTTGTTGATTTTAAGCTACATTTAAAGCATCCTTTTAACCAAAATATCTTTAGGCTAAAGGACAACATTGAGAGAAGGAATTTCAGGGATGTTCTCTTCTCTAGAGAACTGAAATGTCCTGCCCCAGCAACACAAATAGTATTAACTTAAGAATCTATGATCATATAATCCTAAGGACATATGGAAATTGATGCCAACAGTTTGTTTTATATGTCTTTTTATTTAAAACTCTGATTTTCCAATACTCCTTTTTGTCATGTTCTGATTTTTCTTTTCCTTGCTTGATATTTCTGCGTTAGTTATCAAAGTGCCCCTGTCTATGCATTTAGATTTTTTAGAAGTTGGACTTTAGGTCTTAAGTTAGCATCAATTCAGATGTGTGAATTAGCTGGATCCTCATCTTTGGATAAACAAATTCAGTGATTTAATCCTCCAAACAAACCTATGAGGGAAGTACTTTTATTTCCATTTTAGAAATTCCAGGGGCACAGAGAGAAAGAGTGAGACTATTTGAGGCAACTCCTGACAACTTTGATTTATTGGGCAGAGAAACGGAAGGATTCCTGCCCGGCTTGGTGTAAGTAGATTTGTGCCCACTTTGGCTTCTGGGGAAGGGAAGATTGAGAAATGCAGGGATGAAGTGCAGATAAGATAGTTTCTTTTGGAATTCTTTTAGAGAGAGCTAAGTGGAAATCCCCAGATACAGCAGTCCTGCCCTGCTGTTCAAACAACCATCCTATTGTCTTGCAGTGTTTTCTTCAGGACCTAATTTGGGGTTTTAGTGGGTATTGTTTTTAGGCTCTCTCTTCCTTCATTGTAGTAAAATTTCCAACTAAATTCTTGATAATGTTTTTTTAAACTCAACTCAAAATAGGATCAAAGAAAATATGTCTGTTGTACAATGAAATGCTTAAGATCAGACTTTTTTTTTAAGTAGTAAAATAAAGTGACTTAATTTAAGAAGAGAAACCTGTAAATTTTTTCTTTATTTTGGCCACTTAAGACCAGTGGATCTGGCCAGATCTTTATATCTGTGGGGCCCAAACCCTGTTTGGAGTTAGGACAAAGAGGGATCTTGAGGCAACAGTGAGGGAGCAGTTTTTTTTAAACACACAGATGCTGCTGAAGAAACAACATTAATTTTTATTTTCTACCTCCTCATCAGTTCAGGGTAGAGACTATCTTTTTTATCCTAACTCAGTGCCTGCATCGATTCTGGAACATAACAGGGACTCAATAAACTGAAAGGGCTCCGAGAAATAAGCAGCGTTGGTTGAGAATTCCGTAGTGCCAGTGAACATTTCCTGGATGGATGGATCGATAAATTGCTTTTAAGAGTAAAAACGGTCTTCCAGTTATCCAGAAACAAACCTGTGGAAAGGACTGAAGTGCTTCCCTTTCCCCGTCTTGCCTCCGTCGTAGGATTTGCTGACTAGTTTTCCTCTGCTCTGCTTCCTGTTCTTTCCATTTCCCTTTTTATGATCCAGGCCAGACCTTTCTAAACTCATGCCAAGTTATGGCAGTATCTTCCTACTGGTCATGCTGTTCTTATCAGACCTTGGGAAAAAACACACTCCTCCTGTGTCTCGCATTGGCTCTCACACCACCACACTCAACACTACTAACACCAGATATATGAGCTTTTTTCCCCTATACCAAGCGATTCTTTTCAGCACCAGCTCAGTGTCTTCTAATTCAGGGGTCCCCAACCTCTGGCATCTAACGCCTGATAATCTGAGGTGGAGCTCATGTTTAATAATAATAGAAGTAAAGTACACAATAAATAAATGTAATGCACTTGAATCATCCCAAAACCGTCCCCCCACCCCTGGGCCATGGGAAAATTGTCTTCCACAAAACTGGTTCCTGGTGCCACAAAGGTTGAAGACTGCTGCTGTCATTTAATTCAGTTCTGACACTATCTGCCTAGACATAGTGGGCTCAGTCCCACAAGACTGACCCTTCCAAACTTCAGGTGCCATTCACAAGTCTCAGGCTGCAACCTCTGTCTGACTGATGGACTGTAAATCTGGGTTCCCATGACTTTCTCCTTAGGTTTCACAATTTGCTAGAATGGCTCACAGAGTTCAGGGGAACACCTGTTTACATTTACTGGTTTATTGTAAAAGGGGGCTTCCCTTGTGGCTCAGACGGTAAAGCGTCTGTCTATCAATGCGGGAGACCTGGGTTTGATCCCTGGGTTGGGAAGATTCCCTGAAGAAGGAAATGGCAACCCACTCCAGTACTCTTGCCTAGAAAATCCCATGGACAGAGGAGCCTGGTGCAGGCTACTGTCCATGGGGTCGCAAAGAGTCAGACACGACTGAGCGATTTCACTATATCACTATGATAAAGCATAAAAATGAGCTTCATATGGAAGAGATACTTAGGGCTAAGTACGTGGGTTGGAACTGCAATGCCCTCTCTGGGCACTCCAGCTCCCTAGAACCCCACCAAATCCTGTCCTCTGGTATTTTTATGGAGGCTTCATCATGGAGGCATGGCCCATCATTAACTCCACTTCTAGTCCCTCTCCCTTTCCTGGAGGATGGAGAGTGGTGCTCAAAGTTTCAAGCATTTAATCATGGTTTCATCTTTCTGGTGACCCATCCCCATTTAAGAGCCCACTAAGAGTCACCTTGTTACAACAAAAGATACTATTGTCACCTAGGAAATTCCAATGCAGCTTTGTGGGGAGTGTGTGTATGTGTGTGTGTGCACGCGCACACGTACTTGTGCATGTAAGCACTAAGTCGCTCCAGTCATGTCCAACTCTTTGTGACCCTATGGACTGTAGCCCGCCAGGCTCCCCTGTCCATGGAATTCTCCAGGCAAGAATGGAAGTAGGTTGCCTTCCCCGCCTCCAGGGGATCTTCCAGACCCAGGGATCGAACCTATGTTTCTTATGTCTCCTGCATTGATGGGCGGGTTCTTTACCACTAACTTATCCTGGCAAGCCCATTTTTGTCAGAACTAAGGTCAAAGAACAGAAAGAAAGAAAGGGAAGTTGCTCAGTTATGTCTGACTCTTTGTGACCCCATGGACTGTAGCCCACCAGGCTCTTCTGTCCATGGGATTTCCCAGGCAAGAATACTGGAGTGGGTTGCATTTCCTTCTCCAGTGGATCATCCCTACCCAGGGATAAAGCCAGGCCTCCCACACTGGAGGCAGACTCTTTACCATCTGAGCCACCAGGGAATCCAGATATTAGGACAAAAGATGCTCCTGCTGTTTCTGTCATTTAGAAGATTGTAAAGATGTGGGGAGCTTTGGGCCAGGAACTGGGAGCAGAGACGCTGCAGTTGGCCTCCGGTGTCTGCAGACTCACAACCCACACACAGCGAGGGCTGACTGTACTGTACCATCTTATATAAGCGAATTGAGCATCCAGATTTTGGTATCTGAGCAGAGTGCTGGAACTAAATCTCCCACAGATAGCTAGGGATAGCTGTATATATTTTCTGTCATTTCGCAGACATACTTTTTTTGCTTTTTTAGGAAAGTTGAAAACTTGCTTATCCTACCACAATGATGGATACGTGTCATTACACATTTATGCAAAGTCAAGAATGAACTGTAATGGAAACTGAATTTGAGGTGATTATGGTGTGTCAGTGTAGGTCCCTCCGTTGTGTGATACGTACCACTCAGATCGGGTATGATGATGATGGGGGAGACTGTGCATGTGTGAGGGCAGGGAATATGTAGGAGGTCTTCACATCTTCTCCTTAGCTGTAAATGTAAAACTGCTCTAAAAAGTTAAATCTTACTTTAGAAAAAAAATTGTTTGTCCACAGTATAAAGACTACAGCTATTAAACGTGTTCTTTGTAACTGAAGAATTGTGCAAGCCTCACTTTCCTTTGCTCTGGCTGCATTCATTATCTGACTCTGTCCTCAAACCTAACTGTCAAGGGCAGATTTTCTCCTCCATTCATCGACCGCGTACTCATTCAACCAGTATTCACGTGGCTGGCACTGAGCTGGGCACCTGTATGCACAACACAGTGGTGGTCCCTGCCCTTATGGAGCTTATAGTCCTATTCATTGGGAGCCACACCCAACCCCTCAGGTTCCCTCCCAGCTCTTCCTCTTCTTGCCTAGAATTTATATTGATCTGGTCATTTGTTTGAGTGAGAAGATTCTGAGGATTTATTTTTGTAAGCATCACCTTTTCTTTTTCGAAGGAATCTTTCCTGGCTGACTCGGTGGGAGAAGTGCACTTTTGGGCTTCCCTTGTGGCTCATTTGGTAAAGAATGTGCTTGCAATGCAGGAGACCTGGGTTCGATCCCTGGGTTGGAAAGATCCCCTGGAGAAGGGAAAGGCTACCCACTCCAGTATTCTGGCCTGGAGAATTCCATGGACTGTATAGTCCATGGGGTCACAAAGAGTCGGACATGACTGAGTGACTTTCACTTTTCACTTTTGTGTGTGTGAAAAGTATGTTACATAATACAAAAAAAAGTCCCTTTTCATCTTCTACCATTCAGGGATGACTATCATGTATCATTTCAGGATTGTTTTTGCTGCTGCTGTTAGGATTTTGGAGTTTATTTGTTGGGGCAGGGAGGTCTCTATTGTGTTATATGCACTATAAAAGTTTCAGTAAAAAACCTTTTATTTGTGGAAAGTTACTACATTGGCGTTGAAACAAGGTGAATCATTGGGGATAGTGGAGAAAATATAATGAAAAGTATAATTTAAAAATTCCTCTGAAGTATTTTTTTCCATTTCTGTATGTGGCGGAGGAAGCAATCCTTTGAACTTTGATTAAATTCAGATCAGGTAGTTTCTTTGATCTTGTTCAAGATATTTATGTTATACTATAAGTGACTTTAACAACGTATTATATTACTTTTCCTATAATCTTGGCCTTCAGTCTAGGATGGCATTAACTCCCTCGAGGTTTTAGAAATCCAGGATTTCCCATTTTGATAGAAAAATGGGATATTGAAAACATCTGCTGTAGTGTTCTGAAGCTATAAATTTGAGTTGTGAACAGGCTAGTTCATTGGAAGGACTGATGCTAAAGCTGAAACTCGAATACTTTGGCCACCTCATGCGACAAGTTGACTCACTGGAAAAGAGTCTGATGCTAGGAAGGATTGGGGGCGGGAGGAGAAGGGGACAACAGAGAATGAGATGGCTGGATGGCATCACCGACTCGATGGACATAAGTTTGAGTGAACTCCGGGAGTTGGTGATGGACAGGGAGGCCTAGCGTGCTGTGATTCATGGGGTCTCAAAGAGTCGGACACGACTGAGCCACTGAACTGAACTGAACTGAATAAGCAGATACTACAAAAGATCAGAATCAGATTAATGCGTGACTTTTAAAAATCCCCACTGAATATTGAAACTTTTGCTTCTGAAAATTCAAACCTCTGCCTAGCAAGTGTTTGTTTGAAATCCATGGGCTAATTTTCTACATCTAAAATGATTCTAACATTTTCTCTAGAGCAAAGCATGATGAAAGGCAGGGCTGTCCTGGACACCAGCCAAAGAATTTCGTCTCTAAGGAATCCAAAGCCCTTGATATAAGGCAGCTCCATCCTTGTGAAATGGGAGGGTCGTAACAGTCAAAATTCCTATTGTAATTAGCTCAGCTCTTGTTCTTTTGCAGTTCAAAATACTTTATTTGCAACTGTGATCCTTTGATAACGGGTGGTGGGGACCAAATATGAATAAGGTTCTTTTAGTGGGCCTTGGCCTCAACGAAGCCATTTCTGTATATTTCACTTGGTAAACTTGGTAAACTGTATATTTCACTTGGTAAACTGGCAGCCTTAATGCTTGGAAAACCTTGTCCACAAAGAAAAGCAATCTCGGTGAAGTAAAAATAATGGATGTTTACGTTTGTTGAGAGACTTCCCTCTGGGGTTGACTCCTCTAAGGGCATTCTGGATATGCCAAGCCAACCTGTCCTGCTAAAAAGGAACTGAAGGGAGAGTCTGTCCATTATAAGACCTGCTCTAAAATTTTGCCCTACGATGAGCCTGACATCAGGTTTGGTTTGTGAGTTCTTTGGGCATGCCCCTCTGGACCAGACTGATCAAAGTATTAAGATAGGCCAGTGTTGCCTCACGTGGCTATGTCCTGATGGGCTCCCCGCTGAGTTCCAAGTCCAGCCTTCACTCTGCTCACCTTATTGGGTACCCTGGTGAAGGACTGCATCAGCCCAGGAGAATCGGACTTTTTAATTTTTTAAAAAACTTTTTGGCTGTGGCATGAGGCATGTGGGATCTTAGTTCCCTGAGCAAACCCACAGCTCCTGCATTAGGAAGCACTGGACCATGGAGGAAGTCCTGAGAAATAAATGGTCCTTTTAATTCACAGAAAGGCATTGTCAGCTTTCCAAGAGCAAGAATTTGTGAGCTTGAGAGCCTGGAAAGGTCACTTTCCTATCTTCGGCAGTTCTGGACCACATACTGAACTGAGAAGGGTTCCCAACTGAGTTCTCCATATTTGAGAAGCAGGAGAATTAGAGCAAAGACTGGAACACTTTTTAATTAATCAGACCCTCCGAGCATCATCTCAGCTGCTTAATAAAATACAGAGCAAAAAGTGGTAAACCCTAAGTGAATGTCATTTAGTCCATCATAAATTCAGGAAACATTTGCTGAATATGCAATTTTATTGCATATTATTTTAGATGCTGGTAATATAAGGGCTTCCCTGGTGGCTCAGAGGTTAATGCATCTGCCTCCAATGCGGGAGACCCGGGTTCGATCCCTGGGTCGGGAAGATCCCCTGGAGAAGGAAAGGTAACCCACTCCAGTATTCTTGCCTGGAGAATCCCATGGACGGAGAAGCCTGGTAGGCTACAGTCCACGGGGTTGCAAAGAGTCGGACACGACTGAGCGACGGAACGGAACGGAATATAAGAGTAATTAATTAGGCGCCTGGTCCTCCTGCAATCCATAGTTTAGCATTTGTGTTTAAAGCGATAACTGACAGCATAGAACCATGTCCTCAAAATCGAAACACTCAGCTTTGGAACGCTACCCTTCCTACATGCTCATTTCCTCTGTTCTTTGCCGTCAACCGTTTCTGAGCAAACAGTCCAGGAATCTGACTGGGTACTGTTGAATTAAAAAGTTCCCGATTCTCACAGATGACTCTTCTTTAGGAAATGGTTACTATACCTCTGAATAGTTTTCTGCTTTAAGTTCCTTATTCATTGATTAGGCAATCAAGGAATGGTAAGGTTTACTTAGTTCAGTTCAGTTCAGTCGCTCAGTCGTGTCTGACTCTCTGCAACCCCATGAATCGCAGCACGCCAGGCCTGCATGTCCATCACCAACTCCTGGAGTTTACCCAAACTCATGTCCATCAAGTCGGTGATGCCATCCAGCCATCTCATCCTCTGTCGTCCCCTTTTCCTCCTGCCCCCAATCCCTCCCAGGATCAGGGTCTTTTCCAGTGAGTCAACTCGTCGCATGAGGTGGCCAAAGTATTGGAGTTTCAGCTTCAGCATCAGTCCTTCCAGTGAACACCCAGGACTGATCTCCTTTAGGATGGACTGGTTGGATCTCCTTGCAGTCCAGGGGACTCTCAAGAGTCTTCTCCAACACCACAGTTCAAAAGCATCAATTCTTCAAGCTCAGCTTTCCTCACAGTCCAACTGTCACATGCGTACCTGACCACGGGAAAAACCATAGCCTTGACTAGATGGACCTTTGTTGACAAAGTAATATCTTTGCTTTTTAATATGCTATCTGCTGCTGCTGCTGCTAAGTCGCTTCAGTCGTGTCCGACTCTGTGCGACCCCATAGATGGCAACCCACCAGGCTCCCCCGTCCCTGGGATTTTCCAGGCAGAAACACTGGAAATATGCTATCTAGGTTGGTCATAACTTTCCTTCCAAGAAGTAAGTGTCTTTTAATTTCATGGCTGCTCTCAGCATCTGCAGTGATTTTGGAGCCCCCCAAAATAAAGTCAGCCACTATTTCCACTGTTTCCCCATCTATTTCCCATGAAGTGATGGGACTGGATGCCATGATCTTTGTTTTCTGAATGTTGAGCTTTAAGCCAACTTTTTCACTCTCCTCTTTCACTTTCATCAGGAGGCTTTTGAGTTCCTCTTCACTTTCTGCCATAAGGGTGGTGTCATCTACATATCTGAGGTTACTGATATTTCTCCCAGCAGTCTTGATTCCAACTTTTGCTTCTTCCAGCCCAGCGTTCCTCATGATGTACTCTGCATATAAGTTAAATAAGCAGGGTGACAATATACAGCCTTGACATACTCCTTTTCCTATTTGGAACCAGTCTGTTGTTCCATGTCCAGTTCTAACTGTTGCTTCCCGACCTGCATACAGGTTTCTCAAGAGGCAGGTCAGGTGGTCTGGTATTCCCATCTCTAGAAGAATTTTCCACAGTTTGTTGTGATCCACACAGTCAAAGACTTTGGCATAGTCAATAAAGCAGAAATAGATGTTTTTCTGGAACTCTCTTGCTTTTTCGATGATCCAATGGATGTTGGCAATTTGTTCTCTGGTTCCTCTGCTTTTTCTAAAACCAGTTTGAACATCTGGAAGTTCACGATTCACGTATTGCTGAAGCCTGGCTTGGAAAATTTTGAGCGTGACTACTAGCGTGTGAGATGAGTGCAATTGTGTGGTAGTTTGAGCATTTTTTGGCATTGCCCTTCTTTGGTATTGGAATGAAAACTGACCTTTTCCAGTCCTGTGGCCATTGCTGAGTTTTCCAAATTTGCTGGCATATTGAGTGCAGCATTTTCACAGCATCATCTTTCAGGATTTGAAATAGCTCAACTGGAATTCCATCACCTCTGTTAGCTTTGTTCGTAGTGATGCTTCCTAAGGCCCACTTGACTTCACATTCCAGGATGTCTGGCTCTAGGTGAGTATTGCTGCTGCTGCGTCACTTCAGTCATGTCCGACTCTGTGTGACCCCGTAGACAGAAGCCCACCAGGGTCCCCCGTCCCTGGGATTCTCCAGGCAAGAACACTGGAGTGGGCTGCCATTTTCTTCTCCACTAGGTGAGTACTAGGAGTCCATATATTGAAAACTTAGAGCTCTAACAAGATATGGTGTTTTTTAGATTCTCACTCTTTTATGAGAACATGAAAGAATATGTCCTTATATATGAGGACAAAATTAACTTGCTTAATCCTTGAGGCTGCACATGCTAAATTATAGTTTTGTGCTGCTACTGTTGGATGATGGTGATTATGGGGATTAATTAATCTTTATTAATCAATGGTGCCACCTGGTGGCCAGAAAGTACATTTTGTGGTGCCCATGCAGACCTCACCAGCCTGTTTTTCTTTGACATAAATAACTTCAATAGCATTTGAGGCATTTTTATTACTGAAGTTTTGAAAAATGCTTTACTTGATTTGTTGAAAACTGGAAAGTCACGGAATACTATAAATCCAGTGTGGCAAGTCAAAATGACTCCTGTGTTCTCATTTTTTAAAATGATCTCCAACAGGATCAGTTCAGTTCAGTTGCTCAGTCGTGTCCAACTCTTTGCGACTCCATGGACTGCAACACACCAGGCTTCCCTGTCCATCACCAACTCCCGGAGCTTACTCAAATTCATGTATTCATGTCCATCGAGTCGGTGAGGCCATCCAGCCGTCTCATCCTCTGTCATCCCCTTCTCCTCCTGCCTTCCGTCTTTCCCAGCATTAGGGTCTTTTCAGATGAGTCAGTTATTCTCATCCGGTGGCCAGCAGGATACTAGGACCTAAATGATATGTCGTGAACAATTCCATATGACCAGTGCAGGCATGTCTGTCTGGCCTCCCTTCCTGTGTTTCACCTGGGTTATGACAGTCACTGGGACAGCTGCTGATTTCATTGCTCCTTCCATTTGACTCAGAGGGTGATCAGTCTCCTGCTCATTCTGTAGTTAAGGCATGGAGTGATTCTTAACTGAGGGGATCATGGTTGGGTCTTCCTAGAAAACGTAAAAGTTCTCAAAAGGAAGATGTACTGCAATGAGATAACCTGAAAATACAGATGAATACATTAGAAAGTTGAAATTCTAAAATTCACTTTTGGAAAGCTGAATTTTGAAAGTTGAATTTTAAGTTGTTGTTGTTTTTTTTAATTGGCAAGGAAAGTAAACTTAACCCCGTTATCTCCTTGATTAATAGTATGATTTTGCAACAGCTTCATGGTGGGGTTTTTGCTCAGCCAATTTGTGTCTTTCCACTTTGTTCCTAAAAGTTTAGGTTGGCGAGCAATAGCTGAACTTGAGTACAAGAGAAGAAAATGCAACTCAGAAGATTATCAGGCTCAGCATAGTGATTCTGAGGTCAGGATTTCCTAATACGGACAACCTCCAGTGACCTCTTTTGGTTTAGAGAAATGTGTCAGTTTGCATGGATATGTTTCTATATTAAAGAACAAGAATCAGAGACAAAATAGGAACTTGTTGTGAATCTGATGCTTAGGTAAATCTGCTTTCATTTCTGCACTCTTCTGCTCTCCCAGGCTTAAAGGAACATCCCTTTTGATTAATGAGGTAGCCTAAAAAGAGTATGTTTTTCTTCCTAACCCTGTCACTCATGGAAAAGTTAAATATTTGAATTCACAAAAGATAACTTATACAGGGAATGCATTCTGAGTGGGGTCAGAGTGAGATTAAGTTCATTTTTCATCCCTGGATGAGGCTAAGTATAGTATATGGTCAATATATTTTGTTAGTTTTGGAGATTTTCATATTTAGTTGGAAGAATGCTCTCCAATGTATGTTCGGATTAGTTTTGGGTCTAAATTGCTTGTGATGGCCTCTGGTGAGATAGAACCTCTGCTGTGGCTCACAGAAGCTTAATGCCGTCTCCCACAGTATCTCACCGTGACATACTGCCAGGGCTGGGTCGTTACAGTGTTCATGTCTAGACTCACACATGTTCTTGGATCAGTGTCTCAAAGACGTATAGTTTCAACAGTTGGGTGTGTATGTTTATGTCATATATTAAGTTTGAAAAGCTGGCACCAATGTCCAAGTTTCTCTTCGTGCCTTTTTGAGGATGACTTCATAAATCCATGGGATGAAATTATCTTTGTTCCATAATATTGCTAAGTGGAGATTGCATGCTACTAACTCACTTCAGTCGTGTCTCTTTGCAACCCCATGGAATGTAGCCTGCCAGGCTCCTCTGTTCATGGGATTCTCCAGGCCAGAATATTGGAGTGGGTTACCATGCCCTCCTCCAGGAGATCTTCCTGACCCAGGGATCGAAATTGCATCTCTTATGTCTCCTGCATTGGCAGGCGTGTTCATTACCACTATCTCCACCTGGGGAGCGCAAGTGGTGTGATGGTCTCTGGCAAGATAGAACCTGTGCTGTGGCTCACAGAGGCTTAATGTCATCTACGGTATCTCGTAGTGGAGACTGGATCTGATAAAATGCATTCAGTCTTTTAATATGCCTTTCCTCTTTCCATTTCCCAGCTCCCACAGGAATTAGGATTGATTTTAGCTTTTATTGCCTTTTACCTAAACTAAGACAAAATCCTATATGAAAAAAATAATTAAAAAAAATTCATTAAGTATTTCTTGTCCCTTTTATGCCAAGTCTCTGGCTAAATGGTATGAGAAATAGAAAGATTACGTCAGATGTGAGCAGGCCCTGCCCACAAGGAGCCTTGAATCTAATGAAAAACAATATGATAGGAGGCATACAGTAACTGCTGTGTTATGTATTATTCAAAGGGAAAGAATATTTCTTTCAAATGGAAAGTTTGGTAGGGGAGGAGGAGTTTGAGATGAGCCTTGATGAATTATGAGTAGAATTTATATGCAGAGACAGAGAAAGGATTCAGAAGAAGCGTTCATTAAAGACAAAAACTATAGAGCCAGGGAACACATAGGAAGTGTTTAAGAAATTGTGCAGAATCAAACTTTAAGAACAAAGGGCTGGTGTAAGGCAGTAGCAAGAAAGAAAATCAGAACAGTCAACAGGGACCATGTAGCAGGGTCTTGAAATTACAGGAAATGGGATTTATTTTAATTTGATAGTTAAGTCATCCAGCATTTCTCAACAGAGAAGGAAGTGTCACTTTGAAATTCATCAATATTCCTTGATGCTAAAAGGCTTATTAAATATAACCTATCGCCTTAATTTATTTTGTGTTGCAAGAGCTGCTGTGTACCGTGTTTCTCATTTACAGACCATCTTCATCTGGACCAGGGTTTCTTCACTGCAGCCCTGTTGACAATGTCGTAATGTTGACATTAGGAAGATCGTGTACATTTGGAAGGTGTTTAGCGGCATCTCTGGCCTCTAACCCCTCATTGCCAGCTGTGTCCCCTTTCACCCACTTGTGATAATCAGAAATATCTTCAGTTCAGTTCAGTCGCTCAGTCGTGTCCGACTCTCCGCGACCCCATGAATCACAGCACGCCAGGCCTCCCTGTCCATCACCAACTCCCGGAGTTCACTCAAACTCATGTCTATCGAGTCGGTGATGCCATCCAGCCATCTCATTCTCTGTCATCCCCGTCTTCTCCTGTCCCCAATCCCTCCCAGCATCAGAGTCTTTTCCAGTGAGTCAACTCGTCGCATGAGGTGGCCAAAGTATTGCAGTTTCAGCTTTACCATCAGTCCTTCCAATGAACACCCAGGATTGATCTCCTTTAGAATGGACTGGTTGGATCTCCTTGCAGTCCAAGGGACTCTCAAGAGTCTTCTCCAGCACCACAGTTCAAAAGCATCAATTCTTCAGTGCTCAGCTTTCTTCACAGTCCAACTCTCACATCCATACATGACCACTGGAAAAACCATAGCCTTGACTAGATGGACCTTGGTTGGCAAAGTAATGTCTCTGCTTTTTAATATGCTATCTAGGTTGGTCATAACTTTCCTTCCAAGGAGTAAGCGTCTTTTAATTTCATGGCTGCAATCAGCATCTGCAGTATCTTCAGTCATTTTCAAATGTCTTGGGAGGGGGATGGGTCAAAGTCGCCCCCATTTGAGAACCACTGGTCTAGACATACATACTGCATTTTTTTGGTATGTATTCTCGGCATTATTAGACTCTTAAGATTGATGAGTCTGAGTCCCTTAGGCATTCAGTTTATTAATGCTTGAATTTTGGAACTAGACTTACAGCTGATCTTGGGATTAAGGTATTTCCTGTGTGTTGGAGTAAAAGTGTTGAGCTGGTCATTAGGAGAGCTGGATTCTGATCCTGGCTCTGCCACAAAGAAGTGGGATTACTTGGGTGAGACGTGTCCTCAGTAGCCCGATTACTCATCTCTAAAATCACCAGTGCAACCTCTAGGCTCTTTCTTAGCTCTGATTCTGTGTCCTCGTTTCAAATTTGACCCCAGGGCTTTATTCTTTCATTTTTAGAAAGTTGGCACAACCAGAATGAATGTGTATATTAACCAATAAGGCTGACTTATTGGTCTGACTAATAAGGCTGACTAATTTTTTTTTCCTTAGTGCTTTATTGTACTAAATACTATGTATATATATATATTTTTTTTTTTTTCTAGATTATTTGAAAAATCTCTTAGAAGACTCTGGAGATTACAGAGACACTCAAGGTAAATGATTTCTGTGGTCTCATGTGTTAGAAGTTTTTATGTTACATTCATTTGGACCTAGAAAGTAAAAATGTAACAAAAGCCATATACTAAACTGTGTTTTATTCATAAGAAGCCTTTTTAAACTCTGTTTTGGACAGATGAAGATAGAACTAGATAAAGTGTTAGTGGCCTGGATGCAGGTGAAATTATAGGGACCAAAAATGCCCATGGTCAGTCAGCTGTGGGAGCCAGCCTCCTGAACGGGTGGTCCCAGTATAGTGTGTGGTCAGGAAGTTTTGTCCTCCTGGGCTCAGTCTGTCTGTGCCAGGGTGCATTCACCTTCACTAAATGTCCACCAGCTTTCGAAAGCAGAGGCTGAACCAGTTGATCTGCAGCGTCCTTTCAGGCTTTAAAATCATGAGTCCATGAAGTGACCAAACAATACAAATTAGAGGTAAGGTCTAAAATAATCTATTATTCTGGGACTGTTTAAAGATGGGCATTAGCTTTGCCATCCTTCCACTCCTTACCCCAATAGTACTTAAGGGAAATAGTCCAGTACAGTACCAGGGATTCATTGATATTCATGGGATAATCCACTCTGTGTGTGTGTGTGTGTGTGTGTGTGTGTGTGCATGCAAGTATGTCTATCTCTCTCCCTCTTTCTCTCTCTCTTTCACACACACACACAAGGATTTAATTCCATTTGGGATAGTAGTGCTTTTTTCTATTTATTCCCAAACTACCTCTTTTAAACGTCATAGGTATATCCCTGGTTCTAATCTACAGAAACACCCTAGACAAATCCATCTCCACTCCATACATCTTATGAATTTTGATCACGTTCTTGTGCATCCTCCTTTACATTATCAGATTACAAAGCTGAAGGGTCTTTAACCCATTTTGTAGAGATGCTTATTCATTCTGTTCATCATTTTGCTTCTTTTTCTCTAACATCTTCTATTCACAAGCGTTATGCTTTAAAGGATGCTTTTTTTAAAGGAAAAGATTGGAGTGGGGGATAGAACATGCTTCTTGTCTTTGGTGAACATAATTTAGTTGAAGAAGGAAGTCTGTGATACACTTCAGGTAAAGAACAAAGCGGATAGCTTTAAAGTAAGAATGCACTGAGCAGTATAGAATCATTTGAAAGAGGGAACAAAGTGTGAGAATTGAAGAGGCATAGTTCTACTTAAAGGAAAGTGGAACCAGAGATGAATTGACTGGAGATGGTGGATGAGAGGAAGAATGGACATCAGGAAGATAAATATTTTAGACAGATTTAAATAGATCAGGCCTCAAGAAAACATCTGTCCCAGGGCTTCTGCCTTCAAAGAAAATGCATTGTTAACTCCATTTTGCCGGTAAAACAGATGCAGGGCAGAGATTAAGGAGCTTGTTTAAAGGAAATTACACACTTCAGCAAATACATGGCTTAGAATAAGCAGTGAACAGTGACAGGCCCTGTATGGCCAGAGGCAATGCAGTACAGTGATGAGATTGCCCAAGGGTGAGAGAAAATGAGACTGTTGATCATATAGCTTTGGAAGGTGAGCAGAAGAGTTAAAGGAACAGAGTCACACAGGGCCTTGTAAAGGGATGGACATGGGAAAAGTAGGATTGCAGCATGGGTGAGAGAAGTCAGAGCCTGGAGGCCAGGTGACCAAATAGCAGCAGCTTTAGTACTTCATCCATTCATTAAATCTTAAAGCCTTTGTCCCTGTCCACTGGGAATTCAAGCAGGTCAGAAAGCAGGGAATGTGTCCAGGCTCACCTCTTGATATCTTCGATGATGAGTGCCAACTGCAGTAAATTCCGATATGTGGTTGGAAGAAGATACTGCTTTCCTTGAATAAAGGTGACGGTAACACATTTATTTTTGGTTGCACTGGGTCTTCGTTGCTGTTTGTGGGCTTTCTCTAGTTGCAGTGAACAGAGCTACTTTGTTGCGGTGAGCAGGCCACTCATTGCGGTGGCTTCTCTTGTTGCAGAGCACAGGCTCTAGGCGCGCAGGCTTCAGGATTTGCAGTATATGGGTGGTGGTACACAGGCTTAGTTGCTTTGCGGCATGTGGAATCTTCCCAGATCAGGGATCGAACCCATGTTCCCTCCATTAGCAGGTGGATTCTTATCCACTGTACTGCCAGGAAAGTCCAATAATATATTTAAAGGCTACAGAAACCTCCAGGGTTGATACTAGAAAGAGTATCCCTTGGAAGGTATAATTAGTCCCTCAGTCATGTCCAACTCTTTGCGACCCCATGGACTGTAGCCCAGCAGCCTCCTCTGTCCATGGAATTGTCCAGGCAAGAATACTGGAGTGGGTAGCTATTCCCTTCTCCAGGGGATCTTTCCAATCCATGGATCAAACCTGGATCTCCTGCATTACCGGCAGATTCTTACCATCTGAGCCATCAGGGAATCCAAGTAGGTATAGTATAGCTGGTCCAAAAAAAACCTCAAACCTTTTCCAGAAATTGATTTTTCTTTTTTAAATATTCTTTTCATTGATAATTACTGTCACTGCCACACCAGGTTCAGGAGAGTATGCTTCCCTCTTTAACACTCTACCAGTTTTTCTCTGTGGAAGTGCTGCTGTCATATGGGATAACTTTCTTTGTGTGGGTTGCTAATTAGCACTGCAGAATATTTAACATCCCTGACGCCTTCCCACTAAAGGCCAGTGGACCTTCCCATCATTGTGACAAACAAAATTTATCTTACACATATCCAGGCATTCCCTTGGGGAATACTGCTCTTTTGTATTGAGAACAGCCGTGGCCAAAAAGGAGATAAGGGACACTTTTTCCTTTATATGTATAATGAAGATGGTAAGACTGAGATGTTCAGAAACATTTGATAAAGGCAAGAAGTTAATAAAAACAATAAAACACAGGTGAGGCTCAGTAACCCAACTCACAAAATAATGTGTGTAATTTTATAAGATACAGTATACTTCCTTGTGGCATTTTTCCCTCTTGGGATCAGACTAAGAGAAGACAGCTAAGCCCTGACCTTCTTAAATCGAAGGTTCTTATAATTCTGGTTTCCTATCCCAGGATCCTTGTCTGTTAAGGCAGTTTATCCTGGAATGGTCCTCAGCTTCCAGTTAAATCCTATTCATATCCTTGTAGACTCCAACAGCACAAATCTCAGCGCAAAACAATCCTGACTTCCTACTGTTGATATGCATGGTCTAGAATGTGTCTTTTTGGTTTTGGCCAGATTGCATGGTTATCGGATCTTGGCTCCCTGATCAGAGGTTGAACCCATACTCCCTGCAATGGAAGTCCTAACCATTGGACTGCCAGGGAATTCCCTATAATGTGTCTTCAGAGTCTGTCTTTGGCTCATTTCTTTTCATAAGTACTGTTTTTGCCTGTTTTTCCTTGGTTTTGCTCTCATCGAACTTCACCGTGTGTATTTCTGCCCACACACAGTTAACTGAGCTCTTCCACTAGCCGTCTTGTTACCTGGAGTTGCTCATTGTTGCATTTCATTGGTAATGATAGTGATCAAATGCCACTTCTGTTCCTACGTATTTTAGATGCCCTTGCTGTTGTTATAGAGGTGGCCAACCACGCCAATGACACCATGAAGCAAGGAGTAAGTATCTTCCTTTCAGTGGCTGGTGTACTGTTGTACCTGGGAGCTTGTGCCTTCATATGCTCTGCATTCTCTTTCTGTAGGACAACTTCCAGAAACTTATGCAAATTCAGTACAGCTTAAATGGACACCATGAAATAGTTCAGCCTGGACGCGTAAGTGTTTGAGATTGCCTTTTACAAGCTTAATACAATGGATTTAGTCACCGTTTGTGACTATTTTCATTTGAGTTATGAAAATACATTTTTTGTTATTGTTAGTCTTCAGTGACCCTATCTGGATTAACTGCATTCATTCTATCCTTTCAAAACATGCATGATTTAAGTCACTGTAATAAGAAGTCCAATTCAATTAGGAGAATGGCAATGGACCCCACAGAGTATCTGATTAAATAGGATCATTTTATTGTGTAATACTAGCTGACCTCGCACAGCTTTAAAGACAATTTCATTTCAAATCTTTAATGTAAGAGTGAATTTTGAGAGGAAGGGGAAAATTATTGGTATTTTGATGCTCTTCCTGGAGCACAAAAGTGGCCGAGGGAATGAATTCAGGAAATTTACAAAGTGCAATTGTCAGGATGTTGACTCAGCCTCGGGATGAAGTACACACTTGGTCAATTACATTTTAGACCACATGGTACCCCTGGGGTCAATATTGGCTTTATAGAATTCTGCTGGCTTATCCAATTCCTAAATTACTTTAAGGGTTTTAAAAGAAACCATGGCTGTAAAAAGCCACAAGGAAACTATGCTATCCAGCCTCCACACAAAAAATCTGGGTAAAGAAGGTTGAAAAGGAAATTACATGTATACATATATTGTAGTTGTGATGGTACTAAATGGGTATTTGTTTGGATGAATCAGGTTTTTCTCAAAGAAGGAATTCTGATGAAGCTATCTCGGAAAGTCATGCAGCCCCGAATGTTTTTCCTGGTAAGTGGCCATGTGTGTTGCTGTTGAGCCCAAGGCAGGGGTAATTGCTTAGTGAAAGGAGACCTTTGTTCAGACCAGATAAGCTTGGCACATTCAAATAGCAGTTTTAGTGGGATCTTTGACTGTGTGGAGTGCTTATTTGCATGTCAAGTATAGGAAACAAAGTCTTGTATGGTGCATAACTAGAAATTTACTTCCTTTTTGAATCTAGTTTATTTCATGTCTGATTTGGAAAAACTGATTCTGTCGGTGTTTTGTTTTGGCAGACGATAGTTCCTTAGAGGGATTTAGAATTCAGAAAATGTCAAATTTCTTATAGAACTCGGAAAGAAAGTGCATTTTCCAGAAATTGCCTTCCAGTAATATTCCAATAGGACATTCTAGGTGGTTCTGATTTTATAAGCAGACTCTAAGTATTTTACTGAGAGAGTTTGAAGCAAAGAGGTAATTTTGTTCCTTTATTCCTGTGTCTTACCAGTATCTTTGTAGCTAAAATATCTTGCTTTACTTTGTCCTATGAAATATTTCTACTTTCAGTTTAATGATGCCCTGTTGTATACAACACCAGTGCAGTCTGGGATGTACAAACTGAACAACATGCTATCATTGGCTGGAATGAAGGTCTGTGCATCTGCTGGAAGATATATATGTATTTTTAACCCAGATGTATTTAGAGAAAAATCCCTACAATGATCATTTTCTCATAATCCTCTCTTCTGTCTCCATGTGTTCCTGTTCATGTGTTCACTTATTCATTTTTTCCCTCATATATTAATTTAGTTACAAGATATTTCCTGAGAACTGCTATAAACAAAACGTGTTAATGACTGAGTGAAAAATACAAAGATGAATTGAAGCAGGATCCTTTTGTCTCCACCTTTGCTCTAAAGCCCCATGAGTTTAGCAACTAGTGGGGAAGCAAATACACTGCATATCAACACCTGTAAAATAGATGGTAATAGATAATCACTATAAAGGCCAAAGTTTATGGGAACTCAGAAAATAAAGAATGTGTAGCTTTTCATGGGACATGGTGGCGGGATAGTTGGCAGTGAGAAAAAGAGGGAGACTTGAGGAAGTCTTTTTGGGGGAAGAGCCAAGAATCTTAACAGAGTAGGTCACATCTGGCCACACTGAGATGTGGGGAAAGGCATTCTTGGCAGAGGGAATAGTGTGAGCAAAGGCCTGAAGGTGGGAAAGTTTGTCTTTGAGTATGTGGGTGTTTAAATTCATCTGGAGCATAGAGCAGATGAGGGAGAGTAATGTAGATCAACCTGGATATGAAAGTTGGGGGTTGGTGTCAGCAGCACGGGCATTGGGCAGTTTTAACTGCACATCAGAGATGAGGTTTTCCATAGGATGTGTCTGCTCAATTCGTTTTGCTTTCTTCCAGGTCAGAAAACCCACGCAAGAAGCATATCAGAATGAACTTAAGATCGAAAGTGTAGAACGTTCCTTCATCCTCTCAGCCAGGTCTGTTTTACAAATACATATAAACATTGGTCGGTGTTACAGGCTCAGATACCTCCAACATTTTTCATATTTAGGTCAACAACTAGACTTATTTCCCCCCCTTCTTTTCTCTCCTAATACCATGCAGTTTACTTTTTCTTTTTTAAATTTATTTTTATTAATTTATTTGACTGTGCCAGGTCTTAATTGTGGCATGTGGGATCTAGTTACTTTACCAGAGGAATGAGATCCCAGCCCCTCAGCATTGGGAATGAGGAGTCTTAGCCACTGGACCATCAGAGGAGTCCCCCATGCAATTTACTCTTGATTTACCATGTAGGGAGAATGTCTGAGAGCTGATGCAGCAGTATGCTAGAAGCACAAATATTAAAACGTTCCTCTCAATGGAGTAATAATGCTAAAAAGTGCTTTGCCAATCATTGTTTTTGAAGTGGGTATTTCAAATCCTTCTACAGTGATATAGAATGTTCTAAAAACATCTAGCGCTTTATATTATACAGGGAAGTTTTTGTATAATATCCAAGGTCATAACAAATCTATTGAGGTAGGTGTCATAAAAGTGAGGAAGACCACATTACAGAAAAAATTGAGTTGTTTCCTTAAGGCTGCATTGCTGGCAAAGTCAGGATGTGACTAGAACTTTTTTTGGTTTTAAATCTGTTGTTATTATAATACCACGTTGCCTCCAGCAGAAACCTACAGTGATTTATGTGTACAGCAAAATATATGACCATAATGTAAATCAAGTGCTAAGGAAACCTGAAACTGTATGACTCATACAGGTACATTATTCAGGCTTGGCTAAGAGCCAGGAGTGGATATATGGCAAGATTTGACTGGTGAAGGGAGAGACACCAACAGCCCCAGCTTCCTCTACTGTCAGATCTGGATAACAAGTCTGGCTGGCTCTCAGACTTCACCTTTGATGTAATCAAAATAGCTGCAAACCCTTACATGGTGTTTACTTTGTGCCCAGGACTATCCTGAGTACTTCTTGTGTGTTAATTCATTAAATCTTCACAATAACTTTTTTAGGTGAGTTACTACTATTATACCCATTTTATGGTGAAAAAAGTCAACCAGCTATTAAGTAGCAGAGCCAGTGGAGCTGAAATTTGGATCTGACACTAAAATTCATATTTTTAACTGTTCTAATATTGCCTATGTCCATGGATGTCAAGGCCTCAGACCAAATCTGCTGACTTCCCAAATCAGACCACAGGAGCAGCTCCCTGGGTCATGTCACTCTTCTGAAATAGAAAGGCCATGCTGTCTGATACTAAATCTCAGGATGACAGGAGAAGACAAATTCTTGTATTCTGGGTTTGTCACGTGCTTCCCAGCTACTGACTAGAGCAAGCAGAGCTCTGTCAAGGGAGGGAGTACTTGAAAAATCCTTCAGATCAGTATTTAAAATGTGAAAGTAGGGGACTTGCCTGGTGGCTCAGTGGTTAGGACTCCACGCGTTCACTGCCCAGGGCCCAGGTTCAGTACCTGGTCGGGGAACTAAGATCCCATGAGCCGAGCAGTGCAGCCAAATTTTTTTTTTTTTTTTTAAAGAAAGTGAAAAAAAAGTTTGATCACCTGAAACTGTGATTTTTCCCCTTTGTTTTCTTTCTTTCTTGAATTAATACAAAAAATGCAAAGAACATCAAGTCCCGGTATATCAGGTTCCTGGCAAATACTTCAGCTTGGTTCTTAAAATCAAGAAATTTTTTTTCAAAGATTCAAAGAGGAAATGCTTATAGGGAAGTTAAGTTTTCAATTGTACTTAAGTTTTCTAACTAAAATGTGCTTTGATAAACAAACATTCTGTTTATTAAAAATTAAGCAATTCAGAAAATGATGGTCAATCTTTCTTTCTTTGGTTGCCTATCAATTAAATATCTAGATGTTGTGTGTTTTTTCAGATCTGGCTCCTAGACTGATCTAGTAAGAGCATTGAATTTTTAAATGTGATGGGAAACTATCCAGAGGTTTTTAAGCTAAGAATTGGTGTGACCTCATTTTTTATTTTTTAAAAAGCACACTATCTGCTCTGTAGAAGACAGACCACCAGAGACTAGAGTAGAAGCTGGAAGACCAGGTAGGAGGCTGTCGATGGTGAGGTCTGGACTATGGTTTTAAGACATGGAGCTGTCAGGTAGAGCTAGTAGGACTGTGGATGGATTGAATGTGAGGTATGCAGAATAATGATAAAAAACTGGAAAGTTCTTGAAAAAGGAAAAAAAAATTTCCAAGGGAGGGTTAAGGTGGTGTGGAAGAAAGAGAATAAACATATACCGAATGCCACCCCTGTGGCAGGCTTTCCATTCTGAATTCCCCTAATCACAGCGGGTAGCCATTCCCTTCTCTAGGGGATCTTCTCAACCTTGGGATTGAACCCAGGTCTCCCACATTACAGGCATATTCTTTACCATCTGAGCCACTGAGGAAGCTAGGAGGCCTCTTGTGATCTGGTTCCTGTCTGCCTCACCAGCTTGATCTCCATTCACTCTCCTTATCACCAGCCCCACCAAAGAATGACATGTTCTATCTGTGTGGATCTGCTAGTGATTCTCCATGCATGCCAGCTCATTTCACATCCTTCTGCCTTGCACAGGTGGCTACTTCCACCTAGAATTCATCCCTTTGTTCAGTAAATAATAAGGAGCTTCTACCCTGGGCCGGTGTTGTACTAGGCATCAGAATACAATGGAGAATGGAAAGGGGGTTTCCTTCCCTGCACTGCAGTCCATTGGGAAAGTCGTACACGAATTATTAGCACAGTCAGTTTATCAGCGTGATTCAGTAGTACACAGGAAAACTACCGGTTGCTATGAGGCTTCAGTTAGATTTGATGGAGAAAGGGCAGTTAGGGATAGCTTCCCTCAAGTCCTGTGTCTGTTGAGTTATGAAGGGTAAGTAGGAGGTGGATAGCTTGGCAAAGAGAAAAGGAGGAGGCTCTTGGCCAGTAGGAGTGGTGTGTACGAAGATCCTGAGGTGGAAGGCAGCATGGCATGTTCAAAGAACTGAAAAGCCACTGTGTCTTAAACATAGCAAATGAGAGGGAGAGTGACCTGAGATAAACCTGAAGCGACAGGGAGAAAAATTACGCAGAACTGTCTTGTGGATTTTGGTCTTTAGCCTAAGAGCCACAGGAAACCACTGAAAGGTTTATACAAAGGAATGATGTGATCATATTGGCATTTTAAAAAGAATATCTGGTTACTCTGTGGAGATTAGTTTGAGAGGGAACTGAAGGAGGTGAGTAGTGGGACATAGGAAATGAGAGACGCAGTAAGACTGAGTCTTCAGCCTGGACAGTGTATCAGGCTATTGCGATAGGTAACCGGGAGCTTTGGGGAGAAATCAGGAATTTAGGTTCAGATGTGAATGTGGAAGATCCCCTGGAGAAGGAAATGGCAACCTACTCCAGTATTCTTGCCTGGAAAATGCCATGGACAGAGGAGCCTGGTGGGCTACAGTTCATGGGGTCTCAAAGAGTTGGACACAACAGAGTGACTGAACACAGGCACACAGGTGCGTATTGAATATGAGGTGCCTATAAATCATTGGTCAACACGGAGGTAGTTTATTCCAGGAGCTGGATGTCAGAAGGGAGACTGGACTAGAGTCATGTCCTAGGGAGTCAGCAGTTTAGAGGTGATGACCGAAGGCAGCAGACTGACTGGGAGTGCACAGGGAGACCACAGAGTTCCCTGTTTAAATCCTGTAATTCTTCCAGTGGCATGTTAGTCATCACCTCTGCAAAGCCTTCACTGCTGCCCAAATAAGGTTGTTCACTATTTCTGCATTATTTAGCTACTTTACCCTTGCTGTATTATATGGTAATTACTTGTTCTTAGGTCTCACCTCAGTTGGGTGTCAGCACTTGGAAATGAAGTGTACTTTTGTGCCTGGTTCACAGCATCGTACCTGGCCCATAGAAGGCTTCCAGTAAATGTTATTCAAGTGAACTGAAATGATGTGGCCTTTGGACCCCAGAGTAGCGTCTCACGGTTAACACGGGAAGGTCATAGTGTGTCAGGTCTGGCACACCAGAAATCCCTTCTATTGGAGAACTTTTTCCCTCAGAAATTCTTTCCAATCAGTGGTGAAAGGTGCTTGCTTGATGCAAATTTGCTTTCTGATAATGTCCACATTCCATACAGAAAAGAATACTTGGCTTAACTGTGTTTTCATAGGAGGAAGATGCTGATTCTTCTTTTAACCATGTCACAAAAGCAGGGCTAGAATGTCTGCACTTGATGCTCGAGGCAAATGTGTGTGGTCTCTGAGACATGTTTTATCAAGAGCTGATAAACATTGTTTTGGCAGAAGCCCACACAAGAAAAAGCCAGGAATAATGAAATGAAAGAACAGCATATGTGACATGATTTGCAGTCGAATCACATTCCACATGCTCCCAGGGCTCCAGAAAAATCAGACAGCAATCCTCAAATTAGCCATCTGCCTCTCTGCTTTCTGTTACCTTTTCCAGGGAAAAGTTGGGGAAGGAGAGAAGGCGGGGGGACAGTAATAGTTTATGAATGTTCACCCAGAACCTGGGCCCATGTTCTCATAGCGTAACTCATCAGAGAACAGGAACAGAGGCTAGAGATGACCTGGTGGTGAAGGGTTCCATCCTTAGCCACACTTGGGCCTGGTACCAAGTCACCATTTCATACAGCAGCCTGCTATCCAAGGCATCGCAAGTGATGCAGCGGTATAGAATCTGCCTGCCGATGCAAGAAATACGGGTTTAATCCCTGGGTCAGCAAGATCTGTTGGGAAGGAAATGGCAACCCATTCCAGTATTTTTGTCTAGGGAATCCTGTGGACAGAGGAGCCTGGTGGGCTCCAGTCAATGGGGTCACAGAGGGTCAGACAGGAGTGAGCACTTGAGCATCCTGAGCATCATGTTATCTAAAGCAAATTATCTAATGGTTCAAATCTTCACATTGCTTTTCTATAGAGGGAGATGGTGTGTGAAATTGGGATTGGGGGAAAGAGATATTCCTTTGAGGATATGAGGTGTGACAGCATTTGCACAGAGAGCATTCAGCACAATTGGCTGATAATGTGGTAAATGTTAAATTAGCGGCAGCTAGTTGGGACAGTGATGGTGGAATAGTAGAGGTAACTGAGGTGGGTTTTGTTTGGTTTAGAGAGATAGGGGCTATTTCTATTTTATTTTGGTTTTGATTTATATAGATACTTTGAAAAATACACTAGTTTAAAAATTTTGTTTGTAAACTGGATGCCTTTATCCATATGAGTGCATTTTCTAAATGGTACTGAAGCCATTTAGTTGGACGGTTCATTTCTGAGAACGATTATGGTGGGGAAGGTTAAAGTATCTCCTTGATGTGCTCTGGATTCATCAAAATATGCCTGTTTGTATAATTTTTTAAGATGGAATTTTTCCTTTTAAAGTCATTACTTAACAGTTACACACTTAAAATTAGAATGAAGACTACAATGAACCTGCATATTTGGTCACTAAGACTCAAAAAATTACCAAGGTTCTGCCACAGATTTTCCTTTTTTCTAAAAGTACTTTAAAACAAATGTCAAATATCAGGTCATTTTACTCCTGCATACTTGAGTATGCGTCTCTTAAAAATAAGAAAATGCACATTTTCTTACACAGTAACATTCTCATTGTTATAGTGGATTTTTATTATGATAGAGTTTTTACATTTATTATTAAATTCTCTTTCTCTCTACAAAGACACACACATACACATACAATACCTAATACGTGTCTCCCCTCCTGAGTTTGCAAAACAAATGCACTGATACCGGTGATGATTCTGAGTTACCACAGAATTTTTTTAGAAGGCCTCTTTGCAAAAACGTAGAACAAGAATGCATTTTTCTGAGCAGGCTGTCCTCCTATTTGGCTCATTTCTGTCTATATCTGAGTCACACACTTCCTGATGAACTAAGAGTAAGAACAGAGGATGTGATGGACTGAATTGGTAGAGGAGCCCTAATTAGCCATGCCTCCAGCTTCTGTTTATGACACCAAAAATATGTTTCCTTTACTCTAGTGCCCTTTCTAGAGTATTTAGTAGCCTAAAAATATTTAGTATTCTGTGTTGTAAATTTGAATTTGAAACTTGATTCCTTGGAATATTTTTAAAATCTAAGATTATATCTCAGGAAGCTCCTTGGTTATGTAAGTAATCATAATTATTAATTGCATGAATAGCCCTTAAATCGAACAAAAATATCTCCAAATTTAGGAGACTTCAAAAGCCATTCAGTTTTAGAAAGTGGTATCTTTGGAAAGAAGAAAAGTGTTGTGTTTGCTCAAATGCCATGTGTTCTTTGAATGCCCACTGGTTATTTGTGCCAGAAGGCTCCAAGTTGTTGCCTGTGACTCACATTGTTGGAGGGTGGTGGAATCTGTTGCCATGGCAGAAGGAGAAAAAGTAAGAAAAAGGCAAAGAATAAGAGCTGACATCTGGCTGATAGAACCTCTTTTGCCCCCAACAGTTCTGCCCCAGAAAGGGATGAATGGCTCGAAGCCATTTCCAGGTCAATAGAAGAGTATGCCAAGAAAAGAATCACATTCTGTCCTAGTCGGAGTCTTGATGAGGTATTGTCTTTTCCTTCGTGTGTTTTTTAGGTGCATTTCAAACCATTTTTGCCTTAAAGAAACTTTTCCCAGGGGTTTAGAAAAGCAGCATTTGCTTCACAGAAGGATTGGGTATGTGCATAATTTCAGAGCCTAAATGTTTACTCTATTAATGTCTCCCTACAAGTCTAGGATAGTATATAGTGCATTCATATTTTTTCTGGTTGTAAAACCTCACTGTAGAAAATACAGCAGTGTAGTTTGAGGAAGAAACTAATCAGCTGTCGTTGCACTACCACAGGCAATGGTAGCACAATTTTGCACTAGAGGATTGTTGGAATGTAGCTAATCTTAATATCCTGAGAAGATGAAAAATATGATTGTTCCTGTTTCATCCACATCTTTAATGATACCATCAGCATTGTGAGCCGCCGGTGCAAAATAAAAAGATTTGAGCCGTAGCGGGCAGTGTGCCTAGAAATAATCAGAAGTCATTCTTCTACAGGCTGACTCAGAGAGTAAAGACGAGGTTAGTCCTCTTGGATCTAAGGCTCCCATCTGGATTCCTGATACCAGGGCCACCATGTGTATGATCTGCACCAGTGAATTTACTCTGACCTGGAGACGACATCACTGCCGGGCCTGCGGAAAGGTTGGAGAGGATCACACTCACTTCCCTTGTGGTTTTCAGTAGCTCCACGCTGTGCACAGTGAAGAAGTGTATTTCCCCTTGTAAACCGTCGTAGGGTAGGGAGGAGGGGGATACTGACTCATGACTGGTATCCCCCGCTCAACATTTAGCATGAGGCAGTCTTGTTAGGGAACTTACTCCTTCTACCCCAAGATTACTTTAGGATGTCAATAATAGAACATGTTCATTAAAAAAAAAAAAACTACCAAATTGACAATTAAACAGATGCTCACATTTATAGGTAATTTTTGAAACTACATTTGTCCCAATACTACATTCTTAACAGGAGGAAACTTTCAGTGTTGAAGTTATCATTTGTGATGTTTCTAAGTTTTCATAACTTTATCAGTAAAATGTGCATAGTAACAGTGAAATCAGAGAGTGACTGTAAAGATTTAACGGATGTTATTTAGAGAGCATTTAATACAGGCCAGACACTAGGAAGAGGTGCAGCAGAGGTGTTCATGGTTGCCGCAGTGATGATGGCAATGACAGTGATGATGGTACAGCTGACACAGGACTTACTGCCCCCCCGGCGGTGTTCTAAGCACTCTGCATCTGTTACTGCCATTAGTATATTATCTGTCATAAGCAATCCGTGATCATCTGTGGCCTCTTCAAATGTGGTACTGTGTGTGAGTTCCGTACATACCTCTGCTGAGTTGTTATTGAGACTCAATGACTATGAACAGGTTTTGAAAAGTAGACTGGGCTATGAATTGTAACTGACGGTTTAGATACAAAGGTTATTCTAAATGAAATGAAATAATTCCTATGTGTTTTGCAGATTGTATGCCAAGCTTGTTCATCAAACAAGTATGGCTTAGATTACCTGAAAAATCAACCAGCAAGAGTATGTGAACACTGTTTCCAAGAATTGCAGAAATTAGGTAATGTATAAGTAAAGATTTAACTGAAAATTCGTTTATGTCCCAGATGCTTGCAAAAAACCTTCTAAAAGAATCGTCATAGGGCCCATTAGCAATATAATTGGTGATGCTTCTCTCAAAATATTGAGTATCTTGCTTTCTTAACTTAGTTAAGCTTTCTTTTTCTTTTTTTTTAAATGTATTTATTTTTACTTGGAGGATAATTGCTTTACAGTTTCATGTCGGTTTCTGCCACACACCAACATGAATCAGCCACAGGCATACATATGTCCCCTCCCTCTCGAACCTCCTCCCAACCCCCTCCCCTCCAGGCGTCACAGAGCACTGGGTAGTTAAGCTTTCTTCACTCAAATTTTGTGATGGTTCTAGGAAGGGTTGCACTGAAACTTATTTTTATTCTGAAAAAGGTTTTGCTAAGGATTCTAATTGTAGAAGTATAACCACAGGATGAAATGCTTAGAACAGTTACAAGGGAACTTTAGCTTCTAAGTAATTTTCAAGTTTCTAGTTTCACGTCTACGTGTATTACAAATCATTTTATCAATCAGTCAAGTAGTTCTCTATGAAAACATACCAAGTGGCACTTTGTTAGCCTTATTCTAATCACTTGGACTGATGTGTGAGGTTTTATTCTACATCTAAATGTGCAGCACCAGCTACAAAATGATGAGTTATATCTGCCTGCAAGTATCCATTCCTCCAGTTAAGATGAATGCAGCTCAGGTCTACATGTTGAGAAAAGATCCTTAGTTAAAATTCCTGAAACTTAGAGGATCTAAACTTTTAAACGGAGAAGGCAAGGCACCCCCCTCCAGTACTCTTGCCTGGAAAATCCCATGGATGGAGGAGCCTGGTAGGCTGCAGTCCATGGGGTCGCTAAGAGTTGGACATGACTGAGTGACTTCACTTTCACTTTTCACTTTCATGCATTGGAGAAGGAAATGGCAACCCACTCCAGTGTTCTTGCCTGGAGAATCCCAGGGACGGGGGAGCTTGGTGGGCTGCCATCTATGGGGTTGCACAGAGTCGGACACGACTGAAGTGACTTAGCAGCAAACTTTTAAAAAATGATCCTTCATGGCAATGAAGAATAGCTTTTCATTAGCAGATGAGAATGTCTAAATGAATAAAACTGGATGACATGCTATTTCAAAATCCATACATTAATAGAGAAATTGTTATTTTCTGTACATATTTTCCAAAAAGAAACATTCCCCTGATCTTCTGCCAGCCTTATGTTCTTCCCTTTGTTCTCTGAGTATCTAATATAGGCTCAAACATTCAAAATCCATTGTTCAATACTCCTTTGTCACCCATTTGGTCAATAAATCTTGTCAAATTTATCTTTGAAAACTCTGTCCTGTTCTTGACTTCTTCATCTCCACCCTAACAAAACCTTCAGTATCTTTCATCTGGACGACTGTCCTAACTTTCTGAAGGTTTTTCTCTTACAAATCCTTCCCCTTTCCTACTGTCAGATTTAGTATTCTAAATTGAGTCTACTTCCCAGCCCAGAAGGCTTTTGATTTCCCACTGCCTTAAAGACAGTCCTTAGAACCAGTCCTCTTTTTTCCAGCTTCACCTCCAAATAGATGATCTAATTTCATATCTCTGTGCTTTTGCTGACTTTTCTTCACGAAGTGTTCTTCCTCCTCTTTTTTGCTTGCCAGACTCCTACTTGTACCTTGATGCCAACTCAAAACTCTCATTCTTTTCCCAGCTTTCCTTAAACCTCTGCAGTCAAAATTAATTACTGCCTCCTCTTGCCTTATAGTCTCTTTTCGAAAATTTTATTCATTGTAATGTTATTTGGTCATGTATTTAGATACTAAATGATGTTAGTATTTCAATTAGATGTTTTTCAATTTAGTTTTTTAAGTTTGTAATACATGAACATGTTTCAGAATACTACAGGCATAAAGGGGCAATTCTTTCATATGGTTTGCAGTTGAAAAAAGTAAAAAATAGACAGTGGAAAGTCTTCCTCCCACTCAACTTCCACCCATTTGGCTTCCTTTCCCAGGGGCCTCAGTGACACAAGTTTCTTAAGTATCCTTGCATGGATATTTTGCGCAACAGTGTTTATTGACTTGGATTAAATTGAATTGCAGAATGTTTACCGTCGGTTCCATAAGTGTACCTGGTTTGTTTTAGATCACCAGCACTCTCCTAAGTTTGGATCCCCTGGAAATCACAAATCTCCTTCCAGCACCTTATCATCAGTCTTACATAGTATTCCATCAGGGAGGAAACAGAAAAAAATCCCAGCTGCTCTTAAAGAAGTAAGTGTTTCCATTAAACTTGCAACTTGATAGAGGCTGAATTATTCATACTCATATAGTACTTTAGTTTTTCTCTCATAAAGGAAGATGTCATTTCCCACCACTGTTAAGACATGCATTTTAATTCTGAAGATGGATGTGGCTGAGGCCTCCCTTATCTCCCTTATGACCGGAGTCATTTAGAAAATGACTGTTGAAAGGTTTGGGGAGCATTTTATAGCAGTGATAGAAAGTAAAGGTAACGTGGATTCATGTTAATGTTTAAAATTACTTTGAGGAGACCCCTTATCAGAGGGAAGAAGTATATAAACTATTGGGGGCATTTTGTTAGCATTTACTCATCTGCATGGCTTATTTTTTTTAGGCACTAGTAGGTTATATACAACTGATATAGTAGGTTGTTCACTGACAGTAGATTGTTCTTCCTTCAACTTAACAGAAAAAATTTTAAGTTTAAATAACCTACAAAGCTTGACCTGCCCCTGGAGTAAATCCATATGCATCACTGATATCCTGTCCCAGTTCCTCAAAGTCAAGTGTTAAATCAGCCAATGTCAAGAAATCAAATAGTCCTGCCTTTCTAGTCACTCCTATTTTGGTTAGTTTATTAATTGGTTTTGTGCCCAGGAAAGTAGCGTTTTAAATTTTGTTCTCTTGCTTGTTTGTTGTGGAGGTGTTCCATCATGAAAAGTTGAAGAAAGGAACTCTAAAAATTTTACCAAGATCATGTTCCTTATGTAAAGTTGAGCATATTTCATCATGGCTGTTGAAACACTAGGAAGTGATTTATAGCCAGTCTCATGAAATAGTAAGAATAGGATTTACAGTTCCATTTGCCAAGTTTCATGTGGAACTGTATAAGCCAGCTGAGTGAATACCTCTCAACTCTTTTTCTTCTATCACGCAGTTCCTGAATCTAAGTCTACATTCAAAAACTTTGAAGTTTTTAACCAACTGAAATAATTTTCAGTTCTCTGTAATTTTTCACTTCTCCATGTTGATGTCACTATTTATAAATATGATTCTGACACATGCTTCCCTCTTTAGTCAGAACTCCACAGAGTTTTTGGCTGCAGAAACTCCTTATCGTCTATAGATTAGACTCAACCTAATTCCAGTCCTCTTTTGTACATCTTTCTACCCAACCACACAAACAGGCCTTCCACTTTCAAACCTCTGCTTTCTCCCCTGACTCTGCTGGTTCTCAGTGTCCTCCAGAGTGGCAGCAGCACCACGATGGAACTTACTAGAAATGCGGATTCTTGGGCCCAAGCTGTGTGGAATCAGAAACTTTAACAAGCATTCTCAGTGATTCGGGTGTATGTCTCCTGAAGTTTGAAAACCATTGCTTTGTTCCTCTGTGGCCACACAGGAGAAATTCATTTTTCCAATTAAGTTCTATACAAGTCAAAGTAGTCTCCTTGGAAACCTGTGTTTTTTTGTCTTTTGTTTTAAACGGGGGTGAAATTCACATAACATATAATTAACTGTTTAAAGATACACAATTCAGTGGTATTTGGTGTGTTCACAGTGATGTGTAACTGCTGTATTGCTCCAGTTTCAAAACTTTTTCATCACCTCATAAGAACACCCTGTGTGTGTTAAACCATCATTCCCCACCCCCACCCCCCACCCCACCCCCTGGCAACCATGAATCTGCTCCATGTATTCGTCTGTTCTGGATCTGTCATGTAAAAGGAGTCATTCAATATATGATCCTGAATGTTTGGCTTCTTTCACTTAGTACAATGTTTTTGAGGTTCAGCCAAGTTATAGCACTTTCTGTTTTGTGTCTGAATAGTACTCCTTTTTAGATATATACCACAACTTAGCCATTTATCTGTTGATGGACACTGGTTGTTTCCACCTTTTGGCTATTGTGAATAATGCGGCTATAAACATTGGTGTACAGATTTCCATGTGGACTTACGCTTCCATTTGTCTTGGTTATATACCTAGGAGTGAAATTGCTTGATCATACAGTTATCCTATGTTTAGCTTTTTAAGGAATTGGGAAGTTTTTTCTTATTCCATTGATGTTCAGTACACTTTTAGAAATCCATCTTTTAGAATTACATACATTCAAAACTTTAGTACCCTCAGTAATGGCAGACTACGTCTCTTGAATTGATCATTTCACGTATTTTTTAAATAAATCATTCGAATGAAAGTTTTGTGAATTAGGCAATTAAGCTGGTTTAACACTAATTTTTCTTTTAAAAAGATAATAGAGGACTATGTATGATTATTCCGTATTGTGATTAGTCTTATATGGCTATTAATTGTAAAATATTCCAAAAGAGCAATGTACAAAATATTTCAGGCAATGATAGTAACACTTAACCTAGGTACATAGCATCAGTGGTATCACAATCTAACTGCATTTTAAGAGAAACCTCCTTTGAATGTAAATGTTGTTTTCCCTTTTTTTAATTACCTGGTAGTCTTATATAGGATGTTATTTCTGTATACAGATTTACTTTCACTTACTAGACATTCTAATTTAACATTAGATATAAATTTTCCACTTGGGACTTTGCTGGCAGTCCAGTGGTTAAGACTCTGAGCTTCCAATGCAGGGAGCAGGGGTTTGATCCCTGTCCAGGGAACTAAGATTCCTATAAGCTGCATGACCCCCTCCTCGCAAAAATAGAATTTCCTGTTTACTTTTCTGTTGATATAATTTATAGAAATCCAAAGTTATCTCAGGAACAAAGTTAAAGGTTTAAGTAATTTTCCCTAACACCCCTAAATGAGAGCAATAAACAACATATATTGTCCCCAAAACACATCTTTAAAAAGGCATTTTTGTCATTTGAAATTATTATTCATCTCCTAGCAACCCAGAAAACCTAGTGGAACCCACTAAGAAACCTATACATGCAAACACAAGTAAACCAGGTAAAATTCTGGAATTGCTTCTAAAAGGAAGGATTTTATGCTCATGGTAATGGCAATATTCAATCTATACAGTAGCAGATTTTGAATATAAACAGTTTCATTCTTAAACACAATATTATTATGTGTTATTGCTTTCAGCATCAATGATCAAAAACAATTTTGTTATTTTAAATTTTTGTTTTGTCTAAAAACTATTAAACTGTATGGGGTTTGCTTATTTAGGTATCAGCAAACACAGAAGATTCCTCTATGAGTGGCTACTTGTACAGATCAAAGGGCAATAAAAAACCTTGGAAACACTTGTGGTTTGTCATAAAAAATAAAGTACTATACACATATGCAGCAAGTGAGGTAAGATCTGAAATGTAAACATGAATAATTTGGAGTCTTGTTTTATAGTGCCACCTAGAAATAATTAGTGTTTGTCTAATCTATTTGTCTATGCTTTTGCTTTGCTTTGAGAAGGGGAGATATTACTGTTGTTTTTGACATGAACAGTGTCCTTGTTTTGTACCTAAAGATACTCATAAAGATGTTAGGAATTTTCCATAGTGTTAAAATGTTAAGTTTGGGGGATATCATGTGACTACTGACTACTTCACTAAAGGCAGAAGTTTGGTGAGACTGGGGTATGTCACCTTTCTGAGCTGTGTTTTTTGCATCCATAAAATGCAAGTAATGTAATTATTCACTTATCGTGGGTATAGGGAATAACATGAAATCAGTGAATATGAACACATTGAAAACTGTCTACTGCAGTATCTGTCTGATGGGTGGGGAGGGGGTGGCCCAATAAATATTGTTGAATAAATGAAAAATGAATTAGTTGCTAGAATTACCATTGTTTTATATGTGTGTGTTTGTTTGAAATTAGATTAGAGCTTTGCAGATAAAAAGTTGCAGGTCTGAATTTTGTATCATTTTATAAGTCCATCTTCCTTTGTGTCTTTGTAAATGTAGGATGTGGCAGCTTTGGAGAGTCAACCTTTACTAGGATTCACAGTCACTCAAGTCAAAGATGAGAATTCAGAGTCTAGAGTGTTTCAGTTACTGCACAAAAACATGCTATTTTATGTATTCAAAGCAGATGATGCTCACTCAGCTCAGAAGTAAGTAATTTAGGCTTTTCTTTTCATACATGAGATTTCAAATTGGTACTTTAAATGATTGATTTTAAAAGTAACCTACTTTCATGCATGGGATCAACGGACAATATAAATCAGAAATCCCATTTAGAAAGATTTAACACATTATTCAAACTCTTTAGAATTGTTTTAAAGATAGGCAAGAGTATCTGGAATATTTTCAGGAAGCAGAGAGGAAAAGAAAATAGGTAGTTCTGTCCAAAATATTTTGTGTACACTTGACCTCCGAGGAAGCAGCATGAAGCTGCTCTGCTGAAAGGAAGGGAAGCGGAGGTATTTGACCTCTCCTCCAATGAAGTCAAGAATTTTCTCTTGAAACATTCTGGGATTTTGGCAATTCATTGAGTCAGTCGTGCCATGGAACGGCAGGAGCTTAAACAGCTGCTTGCCGACTTACATCTTTGGGGAGAAGGTCAAACACATTAAGAGTCTCTAATATTATTCCCAGTGACTGAGTAGAAGGCAATGTATATCATTTTAGATGGAAGTGGTTGAAATATTCTCTTCAAAATTCCAACAAAAGTATTTATTTAGATGTCATGAGATTGCTTGACATAGAGAAGAGTATCTCTGTGAAATTGAGGTCCTCTGTGAACAAAACAGTTCAGTTCACCTCCCTTTCACTAGATTTTTATTTTGGCCTCACAAAATATGCATTTTTATTCTCACTAAGTGGTGCTCATGTTTTCTGACTAGGCCCTCAAAGAACACGCAAATCTAAAAGAATGCTTTAAGTGAGGCTGGTCTTTTATTAAGGTAGTTACAACTAATGTATCAGAATTAAACATGTTCCCCCTCAACAATAATCAGATACTATATCACAAAAACTCTATGAGCCTTTTTTTTCAGTCTGTATTAGGATTTCCAACCATATATAGCTGTTAACCCAAATGATTACTTCTGGGTACTGAAGAATAAAATTATGACACAGCTGTTTTTTCTTTAAAAAATAGTTATTTGGATAAAACAGTAATTGCCTACAATTCTGTTAGATATTATATGTCTCATCATTTTCATTTGTGTTCATGATCAAACTGTTGAACTTTTGAATATATATCTTCTCCTTATATAGTTGACAAGATAGAAATCCCTTCAAGAAAGTTGAATGTAGTTGGATGAAAAGAATCAGCTTATTTGTTATTTAGAATTAATACAGGCTAATTTATAAATTTCTCTTTGAGTTTATTAATATTACATGGGTTGCTATATTTTCACATTACGGAATATTAAAATGTGTTAATTTTAAAGAAAATTTTTGACTTTTAAAAAATCTTTTTATTATGGTATGTATAACTTATATGCCATTTGCATTTTAAATTGACCATTAAAAAAAAAATAAGAGATGCACTCTTCAGGCCAAATTTTGGTCCAAGTTATCAGATAAAGGGTAGTTTCATACATACAGAATTCTCGTTTGCTATAGAAAAGATCTTATACTGTTAGGATGATTGGATCCAAGGTAATAGCTGTGGTCTACAGTATTGTCTTACCATATGTTGGATGACTGCATTTCACAAGTCTAACAAATTTCTCTTACAGGTGGATAGAAGCATTTCAAGAAGGCACAATATTGTAGTTGTGTTAGTTTCACCTCGTGTGATTCCAAAAGGGTGGAATTTCATCAGAATAAATGCAGTACAAACATTTTATATAAATGAACAGTGCCAAGATGAATCCAACTAAAATCTTCATCAGAGAAATTATTTTATTAGGTATCAGGTAATTTTTTAAAAAATGTTTGTTTTTCATCTATGCTATTTATTAAAATTTTAATGTTTACTTAATGGTCAGAGTTATTTCTGAGACTCACACTGTATTCTGAAGTACCTTTTCTTTAGAAACCAGAAAACTTAATACTGTATTAACTGTTTGTGACACAGTCTATCCTGTTTTCTCAGTGTGTTTTACAATGTTACTTTGTAACATTCTCACCAGTGGTAAGTCATGGTAAATAAAAAACACACATCGAGGAGTGAATTTCTATACAGTCTTTGAATTGGAAATTATGATTAAACAGCTGATGAGAAAAATGTATGTCTTTGAATCCATACATTTAGATGAATTTTTGTATCTTTTAATGGAAAAACACATGGCCAATTTCTACCTCAGTAACGGAAACAAAATTCCAGTAAATTGTCTAAAGTATTTCTACTGTTGCGTACCTCTTGTGCCATGAGATAATGTTATATCATCAAGGAATTACAGCAAAGGGATAGAATCTGAATTTTCATCTAACTCAATTGTGAGCAGGAAAAAGAATATTTCCATTTTCAGGGTAACACAAATAATTAACTCTATGGCCTTTACATTAAGTCTAAAAAAACCTACCATTTCAACACAAACATAAATGTATTATTTCTTTAAAAAGCAAAGTATGGCGAGTATTATATTATATAATGTCCCTTGCTCTTCTAAGGGTTCTGAGCCCAAGGTAGTAGAGAGGTATTTGTATATAAAAAGAATGTTACATTTTCTATAATATTGTGATTTTTTAAATGAACTGGAATTACCATATCAAAAAGCACATGTTCTAAGCCAGTATTAGAAATTGTGTAGTAATCATTTTTAAAAGATTTTTAAATACCACTTTGTGTTATGTCCTCTCTGGTAATTAAAGTATATTTTTTTATATTTTCCTTTAATCAGCTGTCAGCATACCTCATTAGAAAGGACTTATATTCCTGTTTTGGTTCACATATTGTTTAACATATGAACGGCTTTGTACATAAAATTGATGAGCAGAAGTAAAAATGAAATTAACACTATGATTAAAGTCATTCCTGATGTTCATAATATAAATTTATTGACTGAGCTTAAATGAAATATAAAGTATCTTCAAAGGCAAGAAATTTCTTTGAATAAAAGGCACAAGAAATTTCCCTTCTGCTGTTACATAAAAAGAATTTCCTATTTCAGTATTATCTCTATGATTGCCAAGAGAATTACTGAGTGCCTTCTGAAACCCTTTGAATGTTTGTTGCAGCACCAGGGTCTCTGCATCTCGAGTCTGACTGCTGTAGTTTTCTGGCTATTGCTTGCTGTGGAATCATTTTAAACCCTCTTGCAACCTCACATACAATCCTTACATGTTAACTTCCAAGTCTTTGTTAGTTGTAGGTAAACTAACATTTCTTTGCATGTCATTAACTTTAACCAAGATAGCATAAATAAGGCTTCCATGTTAAAATCACTGCAGTTTTTAGTGTGTCCTTTTTAGAGATCAAGTCATGCCTTATGAAGTGTTTCCCTTGGTTTCACAGGACCAGCATTTTGTGAAACAGGTTACTGGGGTTCCTCTCTCCTCCTCTTGAGCTTTCAACCTTCTGACTGCAAGGTTTGGTCTAATCAGAATCTGAAAATTATCAGCCAGTGGCTATTCTATCTTTCTAACAGTTGGCTGAATCAAGAATCAGTTAAATATTTAAGAAACTGCACAGACTTCTAATAATTCTAATTACATGTGAAGTGCATGTATGATTATGCTAGTGTTGGCTTAGCCCCATGGAGGGCTTTGAAAAATATACGATGCCTTTTGAGGAAGCTATCAGATTACCAGCCCCCCCCGTATGTTTTAAATGTGGAATAGTATTACATTCCCTTTCTCCCTTATCCTTCATAACTTCACTGAAGCTGATCAATTATTTAACCTTGCTCATTCAATGTCAAATGAGAAGCCTGATTATATATATTTTGTTATAAAGCTGTCGATACTTTTAAAACCACTCTTGAAGCTAACATTTTAGAAAAAAAAAAAGATGTTGCATGCATTCTGTAAATGAGAAGAAAGCATAAACAGTACTTAGATTCCAATAGTACTTAGTGTAGTTTCCACATTGATACATGTGCTTCCATCAAATCCTTTTCAAGTGTCTCCTTTTATTCATAAGGAGAAAGAAGAGTAGTTCTAAAGTTAAGTCCAAAAGGATGCTTAAGAAAGCTAGACAAGAGATGCCAGATCAAACTAGGGGAAGGCTGGCCTTAGTATGTGTCTCTAGGCAGTGCTGCTCCTTTATCTGTGGCAGCTTTAAACATAGAGGACCCACCAGAGTCTAAGAACATGAGAAAGTTTATCTTTGGCATTTCTGAACCTCTTCCCAATCTCTTTCCTCTTGTTCCCTAATGTACCCAGTATCCTGCTATTGTCTTTTCCCAAGATACATCTCCCTTTTAATAACTAAAAGCTTGATTATGTAGTAGCATTTCTTAAAATGAGATCATCAGAGCAAACTTTAATATAAAGCTGTAATGAAACAACTGAGGACAACTTTAAAGTATAGTTTTGTTAGCCAAAGGTGTATTTTATATTTGGATGGTAAAATATATCCAGAAATAGGGAAAGCCTACTATTTAGTAATTCAGTTAAAATGTAAATGTCATCACAGCGTATCTTGATTCATGTCTTTGAGTGTGCTTTCATTGTACTTGGTTTTTGAAATTTGAGATCTGTTGTAGTCAGATGTCATCACGGGGACTTCCAGAGAGGTAAATCCTGTTTCTCTTACTATACTGAATACTCCTTGAAAATGTACTATTCTATTCCTGGTACATCAGTTTCTCACAAAATACCTACTTTGCATCTTTCAAGAGAAAATATTTGTTGAAGAAAGTAAGGACAGGGTTCTTAGCATTTCGAACTCAAAAGTCCCAGAGGGCCCACATTATAACTCAGGTCTTAGACCTGCTCTTCCCACCGTCCTGCAAGGCCATATTAGCAAGTACCTGTTGGACATCTACATCTTAAGCATTTTAAGCTTTACATGTCTAAAACTCAATTTCTTTTCATTCAGATCTGTGTATTTTCTTCTGCAATGGAGAAACACCATTCTTGGCTCCAGAATCTGCCTCCAAGTCTCAACAAGACCCTCTACAATTGCCCTCGTGTCCTTTCCATCTTCTTTGTCCTTCTGTTATTGCATACACCCTAGCTCAAGTCCTTGTTACCTCTTCCCAGTGATGGGCATAACTTTTCTTCTAATTCCAGTGCCTTTGCATGGTCCCATTTAAACACTGCCAGACCCATCTTGTTAAGCATAGGTCTAATCTAGTTTCATTCCTGCTGTTTACAACCTTCACTGGCTTCCAAGTGGTTTGGCGTGAACACTTTTGCTCAGGTATCAAATGTGGCAGCTAACCCTGACCCTACCTTCCTCTCTTCACACCGTTTTGTCTTTTCTCATCCTCCCTCCACCCCATTTTTCTGCCTATTTACCTAAGACTTCTCTATAACAGTTGATCCTAGCCTCTCCCCATTCCTGCAGATTAGATCTAGTCTCTCCTTCCTCTATGCTCCTGTAGCCTTTGGCTCCTAAACAGACTTTTTTATGGTGCTTATCACATTCTAGCCTTGAGAACAGCAACTGTATCTTGTTCCTTTGAGATTCCTCCTCAGCACCTGGCAGAGTGCCTTGCATTCACTGGACACTGTTGTGAATTAAATTAATTCAAATGATCTCTAGCTCTTTTTTGAATGCCTCTAAAACACAAATATTCTGGAGCCTATGCCATTTCTAATGTTATTTTCCAATTGAAATGTTCTAGTTGGATTTTTTTTGTTAAGATAAAAGTAGTAGTTAATGTTCAAAAAGTCTCAATATTAAATTCCCCCCTGTTTTTGAGGGGGTGGTTAGGATGAATGGTGGCAACTTTCTTTTATATGAGTTCATCATAGCATGTTCAGAACCAATCTTGAAATACTATTTTATCAAATGACATAAATTTATAGAAACACTTTTTACTTTAAAAATGTTTGTATCTTATTGTTCATATAGAGATATAGATCCTTTATAAAATATTAGCAGTGTAAATAATGTTATGTATTATATTTATACAAAATAAATTTACTAAATCTACTTTCAGTGTGATGCTGTCTTTTAAATCATTTTTTATAGTCATGCAATTAGAGATGAACCACACTGATCTGTTTTCCTGAATCATAATTAGGGGAAGCTCTTTTTCACCAACAAAATATATTCGCCATTTGGATGGTTTCTACATCCAAATGTTATTGTGACCTAAGCAAATTAATTGGCTGAAAAGGGGATGACCCCAAGCATCACTATGGGTGTGCATATTAGGCACTGAGAATAGAGAAAAGGCCTCAGATTTGCCTTTTTCCATGGACCTATATGTAATATACTTTCTTAGCTTTCATCTTTGGGACAGACTCAAGGATTTTATCCCAATTTGGGTAGATGGAGTATCTGTTATTCAGCTGCTAAGTCGTGTCCAACTCTCTGGGACTGGATGGACTACAGCATGCTGGGCTCCCGTTCTTTGCTATCTCCCTCAGTTTGCTCAAATTCACGTCCATTGAGTTGATAATGCCATCCAACCATCTCATCCTCTGCTGGCCTTTCTCCTTTTGCCTTTAGTCTTTCCCAGCATCAGGGTCTTTTCCAAAGAATTGGCTCTTCACATCAAGTGGTCCAAGTACTGCAGTTTCAGCTTCAGCATCAGTCCCTCCAATGAACATTTCAGGGTTGATTTCCTTTAGGACTAGACTTCAAGGATGGATGGAGGAGGGCTGCTTTAAAACCACCAGTAACACAACAGATGATACTAAAAGGAAGAGGGTGACTTCTAGACAATAAGACATAAAGAGTGTTCACTTGTCAGGGGTTGTTGCATGCCCCTTTTCTTCACCCAGCTGCCTAGTTCCAGGGGAAATGACAGAAGAGATGTTCTCCTTATCAGTGTACCTTGTTTTTTCTGACTTGGGTTTCCGGCCTGAATCTGTGACGGCTTTTTGAGGGCAAATCAAAACTAAGACATTAAAAAATAAATAAGACGTTTTGAGGACCCCTTCTCTTCAAGACCAAACCACACAGCACTCTTTGCAAACATGGTGGCTCTTGCTACCACACCTTGGTGCTTCAGGGGCCACTATCAGAATGGGATGTTCTGTCAACACCTTATTTCGCAAATCTGTATTGACCATTAGGCACTGTCCCATAAGCCTGGGAATACACCAGTGAACAAAACAGACTAGAGCCGGTCTTCTGGAAGTTTTCATTCTAAGTGATTCTACTCTAGCTCCATTTAGCCATTATGCTATTTACTCACAAGTTGATCAGTAAAACTTAGCCTTACTCAACAGGGCTATGCTCCAGCTTATTTAAGGAAATTTGAATATTTTATTGGGATCTACGCAGTTAGTGTTCTAATAAACCGTTTAGTCTAAGCCAAGAGCCTGTGACAAAGCCCAGTTTCCCACAAATTAGAGACCGAACTGTCTAAAACTGATTAGGTCATCTATCTTGGCTCCAATCTGAACAGTCTCAAAGCTTCCTTTAAGGACCGCCTTTTGCAAACAGGATGCTAAGCGCACGCGGCTTCTCCAAGTCCCAGATAAGGGAAGCGCAGCTCTGCCGGAGCAGTCTCCCTCCTACGCGATAGGGGGCAGTCGACTTCCAGAGGCTGGGTTCTCTCATCCCTCCACCCGGGGAACGTCACGACCGCCTCGCCACGCCACTGGTGCGCAGGCGCGGACGGGAGCGCGCACCGAGCCGCTGAGGGAGGGGTCACGAACTCTGACCTTCCCCCCCCCACCAAATACACAAACCCAGACAGCTCCGTCTCCACTTTTTTAACCCTCCCCGCTTCAGCTTTTTCCAGTCCGTTTGCCTGGAGGCCCCCCACCCCATCCCGCCCCAGCCGCCGCCGCACGGGACGGCCCGGTTTACGCCCAGCGTAGGACGCCGCTCGGCAGAGAAGCGCCGGTAAGGAGGGACGGGTGAGGAGAAAAGCGGCCGCAGCGGCGCCCGGGAGGAAGGCGGGGGCCCCGGGAAGCTCCCTTCCACCCAACTGCCAACGGGCGCGCCCCCCAGACCCCCACAGCAGCCTGCGGCTTCGGCCGGCAGAACCCGCACTTCGGCATCCGCGGCGCGCTACTCGGGGCGGGCTGGGAGAGCGGCCGGAGCAGCGGGGCCGAGTGCGCGGGGCACCGAGGGAGGCCGAGGCCGGAGCCGCGAGCGAGGTCCGGAGCCCGGAGCGGGGCCTTGGCGGCGGCCGCGAGAGGGAGTCGGCGCGCGGCTCTGCGCGCACGGCGGCCTCTCCGCGGCACCTCTGACCTTTCACCTACAGGGAACGCTTCCGTCGCGGCGCGGGCGCCGCTTCCCCAGCCTCCGGGAGCCGTGCGCCGCCGCCGGGCCCGGGGTCAGAGTGGGCTCAGCGCCGGCGGGACGAGGGAGAGGCCGCACTGGCGGCGAGCCGAGGCCCGGATCCCTTTCACCACGAGCCTCTGACTTGTTCCTGTGCTTTTACTGGACCGACGGAATGACGCTCTCTACTTTCACAACCGATGGCGCGGGAGCGGCCGCTGCCTTTGGATCTCTGTCTTTAGAGAAAGAAAAGGCAACGGCCGAATGTCCTCACTGCAGTGCACGTCCAAGCTTCCTGCATCTCTTTTGTTAAGAAAGTCTGCTTCCAGCTCTTGCAGATACCGTTTGATGAATGGCAAATGTTGCCAGGTTGTTCTGTAACCTTCGCTATATAGGTCAACTGTTAAAAAGTAATTGCTGGAAAGGAAAAACAAAAAGGCTTGAAATTAAGGCCTTTAGGGTTTTTGTGCCTCGGAACTTAATGGACCTTCGACTTTGAGGGTTTTAGAACAGTGCGTGCTGTGTGGTTGGTTTTAGATTTTAATTGTATGTCAGTTTGGTAGATATACGATAAAGAAGCTATTTCTGCTTATTTTTAAAATGGATCGCAGAAAATGTAATTTCATCATTCTTTGTAGGAGCATTTCAGCTTTTTTAAAGGAAATAACGGCAGAAAACATTCCCAATATATCTACTCTTTGTGTGTGCTACACAATGTAATTCCTACTATTGTTGGAGAGAAGAAAGGAAAGAAATCATATATAAGAAAGGATTAATAGTTTATATAATCATGTACCTTTTTTGAATCATAGAACCCTCTGCAACCTTTTTAAATCTTTTATGAAAGCCATAGACTGTCTCTAGAAAAATGCACCCTTGCGTAAAATTTTGTAAGTAAACAGAAGTTTCACAACTGAATTTTAAAGGTAGGAGAATTTAAATGAGGGAGGAGGAGCTTGGAATTGTATATTGGGAAATAAAAAACGTTCTAGTTTGTCCTGAACAAGTCCCCTCCGGGACTGGTAGGAGATAATATAGGAAGATGGGGAAGTCAAACTATAAAGGAATGCTCCTTTGTGTCTGTAGTGGCAGGCGTGTTTATAAGTACTTAGTAAATACTGAAAAAATACCAGAAGGACTGAAACTTTATTCTTTGACCATTAAAGAGGCACTGATACTTATGAAACAGGAGAATAAGGATGTGTTTCAGTTCTGTAAGCATCCCGAGATTTTGCTGTTGGTCAGAAGTGCTAACACATAGATGATTCTTGCCTTCTAGGGATTTTTAATACACACAAAGTTGAATATATTAAATATTCAACCAGGAAAGTTATTTCTTGCAGTAGCTGAAATTATACTCAAACGATTCTTAACCTGAAGGCCTTGGGCTGGCCATAGAGTATATGAACTCCTTGAAATTCAGCATATATTATCAGTTGTAGAGCAAATGAATGCGAACCTGTTTTCTTGGAGGGAAACCCTAACTTCCATCAGATTTTTTTAAATTTTTGGTTGCATTGGGACTTCATTGCTGCACCTTGCTTTCTCTAATTGCAGTGCCCAGGCTTCTCACTGAAGTGGCTTCTTGTTGCAGAGCGTAGGCTGTCGTTGTGCGAGCTTCAGTGGTTGCAGCACACGAACTCGGTAGTTGTAGTTAATGGACTTAGTTACTTCATGATACGTGGAATCGTCCCAGACCAGGAATCAAATCCACATTCCCTGTGTTGGCAGGTGGATTCCTATCCACTGTACCACCAGGGAAGTCCCAGGTTTTCAAATCTATGTTTGACCCACCCCAACAGAAAAAAAAAGAAAAAAAATTGTTTTGCATCATATTTTCAAGCATTTTTTCACTGCTACACAGAAAAATATGTTTTCCATCATGACTTAGCACACAGATTAAGTTGAAATAAGTCCTCACCCTCACTATACTTGATGCAGTATTTTCTAATTTCTTTCATTTTCAAAAGAAGAAAATTCTGACCTACTGTATTTCCCCATCCACAAGTGGCTTACAACAAGGAGTTTGCAAAATACTACTTTGTAACATGAGCCTGCAGTTGGTTGATGGGGAGTAGGGCTGGTGGGGAAAGAAAATGAACTGTTTATGATGTACTCAAAGAGCGCAGACTTAAAATTTTGAACCTGAATGGAAGGAGGGTGACACCACTGTTGTTGTTCAGTCAATAAATCATTTCTGACTCTTTGCAACCCCATGGACTTCAGCATGCTAGGCTTCTCTGTCCTTCACTACAGCCTGGTGTTTGCTTAGATTTATGTCCATTGATTCAGTGGTGCTGTCTAACCATCTCATCCTTTGCTACCCTCTTCTCCTTTTGCCTTCAGTCTTTCCCAGCATCAACGTATTTTTCCGTGAGTCGGCTCTTCGCATCAGGTGGCCAAAGTGTTGCAGCTTCAGCATCAGTCTTTCCAGTGAATATTCAGGGTTGATTTCCTTTAGGATTGACTGATTTGATCTCCTTGCTGTCCAAGAGACTGTCAAGAGTCTTCTCCAGCACCACATCTGGAAAGCATCAATTCTTTGGTGCTCAGCTTGCTTTTGGTCCAACTATCACATCTGTCCTTGACTACTGGAAAAACCATAGCTTTCATGGGTCACAGCCCTGTCATGGTGAAGGGGCTTGTGTAACTCAATAAAGCTATGAACCGTGCCATGAAGGGCCACCCAAGACGAATGGGACATAATGGAGAGTTCTGACAAAACATGGTCCACTGGAGGAGGGAATGACAAACCACTCCAGTATTCTTGCCATGAGAACTCCATGAACAGATTCAAATGGCGCCACTGAGGGTATATTTTTTCCTGTGGGGAAGATACATAGAAGTGAGATTGAGGTAAATGTGAAAAAAGAAGAATCAGAGCCAAAAATATAAGACTATATGTTTTCTGTATATTATTAGCTCTAGAGCAGTAAAGGCAGCATCCTCCTGTTTTTTTTTGCTTTGTCCCTCAGGTTGATAATAACGCTTATCCATCAGTGCCTTTCTCAAATGTCTCTTCTATAAGATTTTCCCAGACCTTCCCTCTCCAGTGTGATGGTTCTCCTGACCTGTTGCTCATTTATTGAGCACTTTGTTTATTCAGCTAACTTTCAGGGAATACGTTTTACCTGTAAGAGACCACTGTACACTGATACATATATGTGTGTCTGTGTCTGTGTGTGTGTAGATGTTGATATATTGGCAAATAGATGGGTGAAAAGTGGAAACAGTGTCAAATTTTATTTTCTCGGGTTCCAAAATCACTGCAGGTGGTGACTACACCCACAAAATTAAAAGATGCTTGCTCCTTTGAAGAAAAGCCATGGCAAACCTAGACAGCATATTAAAAAACAGAAATATCACTTTGCTGACAGAGGTCCATTCAGTCAAAGCTATGGTTTTTCCAGTAGTCATTGACACAAATGTGAGAGTTGGACCACAAAGAAATCTGAGTGCTGAAGAACTGATAATTTTGAATTGTGGTACTGGAGAAGACTCTTGAGAATCCCTTGGACAGCATGGTCATCAAACCAGTCAATCCTAAAGGAAATCAACCCTGAATGTTCTCTGGCAGGATGGAAGCTAAAGCTCCAATACTTGGGCCACCTGATGGGAAGAGCCAACTCATTGGAAACGACCCTGATGCTGGGAAAGACTGAGGGCAGGAGGAGAAGGGGGTGACAGAGGATGAAATGGTTAGATGGCATCACTGACTCAATGGATGTGAGTTTGACCAAACTCCAGGATATAGTGAAGGACAAGGAAGCCTGGCATGCTGCAGTCCATGGGGTCGCAAGGAGTTGGCCATGACTTAGCAATTGAACAACAGTATACAATGACAAAGATATTTTCACAAACTCAATTTTTCAAGAATATTTTGAGATAGATTTTACTGAATCCATTTCATTTATAAGCAAACAGCCCTAAGTGACTGACATGTAGTTAAACATTTAGTAAATAGTAAAAATGGGATTGAAAGTCTGATTTATTGACTTGACTTTGGGGTACTCTACTACCTTTATAAACCCCCTCCTATATTTCTCTGTTTTTCCCTTTATCACTACTTCCTAGTTTACTTTGTAGCATTTAGTACATGGTAATTTAAAAAATCTGTTTCCTCATTAAAATATAAGTTCCATGCAGCAGAGATTGTCTCTGTCTTATTCACCGTGAAGTCCAGTAGTCACACAGTGCCTGGTAAAGATACTTTCAGTAAATACTGATGCTTTCTGAGTTCAAACACAAACACCAGGCAGTGTTAAATGCTACAGGTTCATTGGAAAAAATTAGTCCATTGGAAAACTACAAGTTCTTTTTCTTTAGAAGTTTTTTATCATCTACACAGATAAAGCCAGATGCATTAGAAGATAAATAGGCACACAATACAGTGGATTACAGATGAAGGAATGTTTACTTTTCTAATTACCCATTGAGTAGATACCCATTCATGGAGAAGGCAATGGCAAGCCACTCCAGGACTGTTGCCTAGAAAATCCCATGGATGGAGGAGCCTGGTAGGCTGCAGTCCGTGGGGTCGCTAAGGGTCGGACACGACTGAGCGACTTCACTTTCACTTTTCACTTTCACACATTGGAGAAGGAAATGGCAACCCACTCCAGTGTTCTTGCCTGGAGAATGCCAGGGACGGGGGAGCCTGGTGGGCTTCCATCTATGGGGTCACACAGAGTCGGACACGACTGAAGTGACTTAGCAGCAGCAGCAGATACCCATTCAAAAAGCAGAAAGTAAGTGGCCTGTAAATCTCCACTTAGAGAAGTCATCATTAATATTTGAGAATGTTTGTATATTTTATTTGTTGTCTGTTTCTCCTACTATACAGTCCGTGGAATTCTCCAGGCCAGAATACTGGAGTGGGTAGCCTTTCCCTTCTCCAGGGGATCTTCCCAACCCTGGGATCAAACCCAGGTCTCCCACATTGCAGGCAGGTTCTTTACCAGCTAAGCCACAAGGGAAACCCAAGAATACTGGAGTGAGTATAGCTTATCCCTTCTCCAGCGGATCTTCCCAACCCAGGAATCAAATCGAGGTCTCCTGCATTACAGGCGAATTCTTTACCAACTGAGCTATCAGGGAAGCCCTTGTTTTAATACTCCCTGACATTTAGAAAGATGTATCCCTAACATTTGGAAAACTGCCTGGCTCATAGTATGCACTCATCAATTATTGTTGAATGGAAGAATATTGAATGAATTATTGGATCAATGAGTAGGAAAAGTTTTAAGGCTTTGATAAACATTGGCAAATTTCTGGGAAGTTTGTTTCAATTTAGACTTACATCAACAGTATGTAAAGAATGCTTATTTTCCTCAGTTTTTTTTAGTTAAATTTAGTCTTGAAAAACAAACACATGTTGATTGAGTGATTCCTTGGCGATTGTGGTAGAGAGAAGCCATTAGCAGAGACATGGCAAAATGAAGCAACATGGTATTAAATTCATGGAATTACAGATAGTGCATATGGCTAAAATGTAAGCTTTAACCATTGGCACTTCATGTCCTATAGGCTTTGAAGAATATTAGGAGGTAAAATAATGTTAAATATATACGTTAGAGCAGTCTGGCACCACAGTATTAAAGTATTAATAGCAAGTGGGTGAATGTTATTGGACCTTGAGGTCAAGAAACTGGGATAATGGCAGGAATGGGACAACAGTCTGTCAGTCTTTAGTGAGTAATGCAATTGAAAGAGAAATGAATGAATGACATTAAAACCTGGTATAACTCGCTTAAGTGAGTCTCAGAGGAAGAGTGTTTTATGTAGGAAAAGTAAGCGGCTTTGTTCAGAAGACTGCATTCACAGTGTCCTTGAGATCCATACACAGCACATGGTGGGAATAGAGATGCAGTCACCCACGAGAGATCTGTGCAGTACTCTCGTGTCTGGTGGCATGAACCCGCATGAATTGCATGGGAGGCAATGAAGATTTCTGAGAATTCATGCCAGCAGAAATGGCTGCCAGCTTGGGCTGAAGGGGACATAAATGGGATGAAATGAATGAAGGTTTCTGGAACTCTGGAATACTGGGTGGGTCAGTAGCACTGTTCTGTTTTGAAACTATGCCACTGCCAAAATGGAGAGTTTGGGAGGATTGCCATTCCATCTTGGACCCAGAGCACACAGGCTTTGGCAGTAACCATCTCTTTGGTTGGATTCCAGAGAGGTTGAGGGCACTTAACTGGCACTACTTTTCATGTGGGAGATAGTTGAGTAATTAATCTAAATACTGTATATTTCTTTCAGAACAAGTAATTGAAACATTTAAAACAAGTGATTGAAAGACAAGTAATTAAAACAATTTGGTGATTAATATTATAATTGTAGAATATTAGTGAATTTATGACGGTATATAATATGATAAAGTCAAATGGTTTTTGTATTCTTGACTACCTGATATAGAGAAAAAGCAAATGTCAAGGTCAATCTGTTAATCTTACTGACTCTCAAATCTGTTTGAAGACAGTATTATGTTAAAATTCAAATCAAACTTAACATGTAAGAGCAATCACAAAATTCTGGAGAAATCTTCTAGTCTTCTGAATGAATATACTTATTTTGTCAGCTTTTACAGTATACCGATTAAAAAGTGTGTTAAATGGCTACAGTGATGTATTTGTTTATAGACTGGGTTGACCTTTAATTAATAAACCATTCCTGATCTATATCGAAAGTCTGTGGTTTAGTCTTCAGTAACTTTGAAAAGTGAAATTGTTTGGTATTGAATAAGTTTTTTTTAATAGACATTTTCAAAATTTGTAAAAGCAGAGAGAATAGTTTTATGAACTCTTGTATAAACTTCAGCGGTCTTTGATAATTGTCAACACACAGCAGATCTTAAGTTGTTTATTCCTTCCCACCTCTACCCACACAACCAGATTATTTTGAAGCAAATCCTGGCTATCATATAATTTCATTTGTAAATTCTTCAGTTAATATGTTTTGTGGGTATAACTGTGAAAAAGCATCTTTCTGTTTTTGGCAGGACACTGGCAATCAAATCATGGCATCCATAGAAGAAATTGCACATCAAATTATTGAACAACAAATGGGAGAGGTATGTCTAATTTACTGTTCATTAACTGCTTAACCAAACTGATTTATACAAATAAGTTTGCTAGGTTTTGGTGGCACAGAGATAAAAGATACCCTCAATTGTTAGAATCAAAATTGCCCAGAGAAATATCAATAATATGCAGATGACACCACCCTTATGGCAGAAAGTGAAGAAGAACTAAAGAGCCTCTTGATGAAAGTGAAAGAGGAGAGTGAAAAAGTTGGCTTAAAGCTCAACATTCAGAAAACTAAGATCATGGCATCTGGTCCCATCACTTCATGGCAAATAGATGGGCAAACAGTGGCTGACTTAATTTTGGGGGGCTCTAAAATCACTGCAGATGATTGCAGCCATGAAATTAAAAGACGCTTACTCCTTGGAAGGAAAGTTATGACCAACCTGCTGCTGCTGCTAAGTCGCTTCAGTCGTGTCCGACTCTGCAGCCCAGTAGACGGCAGCCTCCCAGGCTCCTCTGTCCCTGGGATTCTCCAGGCAAGAGTACTGGAGGGGGTTGCCATGTCCTTCTCCAATGACCAACCTAGACATCATATTAAAAAGCAGAGACATTACTTTGTCAACAAAGGTCTGTTTAGTCAAGGCTCTGGTTTTTCGAGTAGTCATGTATAGATGTGAGAGTTGGACTATAAAGAAAGCTGAGCGCCAAAGAATTGATGCTTTTGAACTGTGGTGTTGGAGAAGACTCTTGAGAGTCCTTTGGACTGCAAGGGGATCCAACCAGTCCATCCTAAAGAAGATCAGTCCTGGGTGTTCATTGGAAGGACTGATGTTGAAGCTGAAACTCCAGTATTTTGGCCATCTGTTGTGAAGAGCTGACTCTTTTGAAAAGACCGTGATGCTGGGAAAGATTGAGGGCAGGCGGAGAAGGGGACAACAGAGGATGAGATGGTTGGATGGCATCATTGACTCAATGGACATGAGTTTGGGTGAACTGGGAGTAGGTGATGGACAGGGAGGCCTGGCGTGCTGCGGTTCATGGGGTCGCAAAGAGTCGGACATGACTGAGCAACTGAACTGACTTTCAGTTCACTTTGATCTAGTGAGAGATGATTGAATAATTAGACAATAAAAATAGAATATGTTCAGTGCTGTGATAGGTAATTGTGTAGAGTGTAATTGGGAATTGGGAACACGGAAAAAAAACAACTGATGAAGAGTTGTGGGGTGTGAGGATCTAGTCAAAGATTGTTTCTGGAGGGTGCAAAATCTGAGGTTTACTGGACCGTTAGAAGGAGATCTATATCATATAAATAGTTGTGTTCTAGTAAGAGGTTCCATAGTCCAGAGGTTTTCAAAATATCATCTAGGGACTCAGAGAGTCAGCAAGGTCCAAACCCCTCTCATAACAATACTAAAATGCTGTTTGTTTTTTTACTGTCATTCTGTCACAAATATGTGGTGTAATTTTCCAGAGACTGCCTGTTACATGATAGGTTAAAATATGTCAAAATTTAAAAGGTGTACGTAACTCATTGAACCAGCGTTTTCCGAATGACCAGTGCACGATGTAACAAAATCACTCGTAAGTGACGGATTCACATTGCAGGATAGACCAATAGATTTTAATATATTGGCTGGCTCAGAAGTTAGTTCGAGTTTCTTATGTCATCTTACCGAAAAACCCAAATGAACTTTTTGACCAATCCAGTAGTTTCTGATTCCACATTGCAGCTAATCTCTAAAAAGCTCTCACTTTTCAAGTTTTGATGTCATATCAAAGAACAGTTACACAATTTGAAGACGCAATTAAGATAGTCTTCCCCCTTTTACCCAGAAAATATAAGTCTGGATTTTCTTTCTTTCTTTTAACCAAAACAGCCTTTGCAGCAGATTGAATGCACAGGCAGGTATGAGTATCCAGCTTCTATTAAGCCAGACATTGAATTTATTTGCAAAAATGTAAATCAGTGCCTCTGTCCTCCACTAAATTTTTTTTTGTTTGGAAAATATACTTATTTTTCATTAAATAAATATTATATTACTTATGTTAAGATTTAATGGTTTATTTTTTAATGAATTAATAAATATTTTAAATTTTTTCTATTTTAATTTCAGTATGGTAAATATCAATAGATATAACCTACGTAAATAAAAGCCGTTTGGGCTCTCAGTGATTTTTATTTATTTATTTAGGCTTGTAAAGAAATCCTAAGACCTGAGAACTGTTTCCATAATCTATTTACTCTTCTTTATTGAAGGCCACTTGGATCACTTCAGTTTCTAATTATAATTATTGTGCTGCAGTAAACATACTTTTACCCATCTAAGCAAAGTGTTTCCAGGCAATAACAGTTGGACCCTGCATGTACCTGATGCTCTTGTTTCTAAGAAATAAGTGTGAGCCATTAGATTTTTATTCAGTTTACAATTAATATTTCTGATAGGAATATTCTAAAATGAAATGTATAACAGCATAAACTTTACATGGTAAAATTACAGATGAACTGATTCAAAACTCTTATAGGTATCATTGAAAATTGCAGAAATTGTTAGTGGAGAGGATGGAGACTAGACTTGGTAGAAATAACCTATGCAAAACAAAACTGACAACAGGTAAAACTGAAGCCAGGAAAATAGGGCATGGTAGAAATAATGGTCAACAAAGGAAAGTCAAATTGGTAGCAGCCATAATCAATACAGTGTGCTCTAGACAAAAACTAATTAGTGATTGAGAACTGTGCTGTAAATTTTTTTTAGAAAATAGTCTTTTTTTTTTCTACCACAAGTAAGATCTTTTATTTGTCATACAAAAACTAATTAGTGATTGAGAACTGTGCTGTAAATTTTGTTCATAAAATAGTCTTTTTTTTTCTACCACAAGTAAGATCTTTTATTTGTCATACAAAAACTAATTAGTGATTGAGAACTGTGCTGTAAATTTTGTTCATAAAATAGTCTTTTTTTTTTCTACCACAAGTAAGATCTTTTATTTGTCATCATTAAAAGTATGCATTTTAAACAGATTCTTGGACTGGTGGCTCATATTCACCGACTTATTTAACTTTAGCACCTGTCTCATCCCCAGTAGCTTTTCCGGAACTGCTACCTTCCCATGTAGCTCCTTGAGTTTTCCCAATTCAAACTTGGGCTCCTTTAGCATTTTTTGCTTTTCTAATGAAGACATCATGGAGTGGATAACTAGATTGGCAAGTCTTTTCCAGTGCTATCTGGAATCAGTTTATTGACCACCTCTTTCAAGTCATTCATCTGCACCTCTCAGGTCATTATTTTTATCATCTTCTTGGGGTTCTGGCTTACCTGCTAGTGCTGAGCATAAAAGGTCTTCCAAATCTGATGGTTGCGTTTTTTAGTTACCCACACAGAACCGATGAATCAAGTAACCATCGGTAGTCTTGACATCAACATGAGCTTCAGTCATGGTTTGCCACTTTTTGACCATGGAATACATTATGGATAAGATCCATGCCATGGAAATTAGTCAGGCAGTTTTTGCCCTGAACATTCTCAATAATTATCTTGAATTTTCTAAATGCTACTTCATTGTTCTGCAGATTAGCGAGACTCATTTCAAAAACATAATCTTTGAGGCCATCAGATGTGATTTTGGTTCCTTGAGTTCTTGTGACCAGTGTTTTCCCAGTATCCCTTATATAGAACATAGCTGGTGCCTTCACATCATACCTATCTTTTTTAGAAACTGGGTCAACCACTTTCTTCTTGGCTCTCTTGTTGCCTCCTTTCATAAGGCGCTTGTTCTTGACGACCACCATGGGGCTGTGTAGAGACCCAGAAAAAGTAGAAAATAGTCTTGATGAAAATAATTTCAGAGAAATAGAAAAAACTTGGGAACAAATCAGCTTTGACATTTTAAAATTGAATTCTGGGAATTTAATTGGCTTAATGAGTTTTTTTCCGTAAAATATTTGCTCAGCTACAGCAAAAACCCTCAATGCTAGGCTGTTCTTTTTATTCATGAACTTTTTCTTCCCCAGACTACTCTATCTCAGTAAATGACAGTTCTATCCTAATTGATCGGGCCAAAATTTCATAATCATCCTTGACTCTTCTCTTCTCATATTCCATATCCAATCCATCAGCATATCTTGTCACCTCTCCCTTTATAAAATATCCTAAATTGTTTTTCACCCCAGCATGGCTACTACCCTGATCTTGGCCTATATCTCTGCCTATATACAATACCCAAGTGCTGCCAGTGTTTGTGCAGTAGCATCCTTTCTGGTCTCCTTAATTCTGTTCTTAAACATTCATAGTCTGATCTTTACACTAAATCTAGAAAGATGCTGTTTGCAAAAGATCCTGCCACGTCTCTGCGCTGTAAGGCCTTCAGTGGATCTCCATGTCATCCAGTAGAAAATCAGGTGTTGTATGGCCTACAAGAACCTTTTCAGTTTGGCCCTTTTTGTCTCTCACTTCCCACCTCCTACCGTAAATCTCTCTCCCATCCAGATTCACTCACACAGCTCTCTGGCTGTGCCTCTTGCCTCAGCTATATCAAACACACTCATCCTGCCCCACAGGCTGCTTCCTCTACTTGGGATGCACTTCCCCTAGCTAGTCCTAAGCCTTGGTCTGTTCCTTCACTCAGGTCTGTGCTGAAATGTTATCTCCTCATCACTCTCATTCCATCAATAACCCCCAGCTTACCCTGCTTTATTTTACTTTGTAACACATAATACCACCTGACAGTATTATTTGCTTACTTGTTTTTTATCTGCCTTTCCTCACTAAAGTAAAAGCTTTATGAGAATAAAAATTTTGTTTTGTTTATTGTTGTATCCAGGGACCCAGAACAAACAGCAGTTGGCAAACAGAATACACCCAGTGTATGTTTATGTATATGGAACGTAGAAAGGAGGGGAAGGGATATTTCTATAGGGTAGGATGTCGTGGAAGTAGGATTGCTAGATTAAATGGTATGTATGTTATGTGTATTACATTGAATCTATGTATGTAATGGTATGCTTTCTAGTCTAGCTTTGTCTGAAGAAATGAGAAAAATTGTCCTTGGAGAAGGAAAAAGATTAAGTTGACTTAATTACTAATGACATGATTGTATTAGATTGTTACAGAGCAGCCTACTGGCCAGAAAATCCAGATCGTGACAGCACTTGATCATAATACCCAAGGCAAACAGTTCATTCTGACAAATCACGATGGCTCTACTCCAAGCAAAGTCATTCTGGCCAGGCAAGACTCTACTCCAGGAAAAGTTTTCTTCACAACACCAGATGCAGCAGGTGTCAACCAGTTATTTTTTACAACTCCAGATTTGTCTACACAACAGCTCCAGGTAAATTCATAGTTTCTCTTTAATCTTATCCTTGAAAAAAAGAAAAAGCATATCATAAAATAAGTCCTGACATTAAGACTTTATATCCTGCATGTTCAGTAGGAAAAGATCTTGTATAAAATTATGTGCTACCTTCTCCTGTGGGCCACTATACTTTTCCTCACACATCCTCACAGCATATATTTTGGTGAGTTTTTAGTGGCATATAGTAAGATCCACTCTGGCTAGTTTGGGCAGGAAGGAATTTAACAAAGAAAGTAGAGAGCTCAAAGTACTGTTAGAAAGACTGAAGGAACACTTGTAGGTCAGGTTTCCAAGAATAACTATGGAAGCCTGCTTCAGAACTTGATTCGAGGTGACCTTATGCTTCTGCAGTTAGGAAACTTCCAAATCAGGAGCATCTACAGAATTCTGTAACTGCAGTGTCCAAGACCAAGATGCCTCTGTTGTGAACAAGCAGCTGTCAAATCTAGAAGTCCATATTACAGCTAGCAGCTTTGTGACATTTGCTTCCCATTTGTCATACACATCTTGACTAATTTACTAATTTACACGTCTTCACATCTTTACTAATTCACTAGTAAGCAGTCTATCCTATGGTCAGCTTTAACACTGGAACTCAATCAGTAGTGTAAATTAACTTTACATTGTTTTTTATTTTTGCTAGTTATACATTATTCTTCAGAGAGCCAGCTAAGGCTTTTATACAATTATGTAGCTGCTGTTTTTACCACTGGTTGCTATGATTGAATATAAATACAGTGAACCCTTAAGTTGGCCTCCAGAGGCTTTGGTGAGGGTGCTCACTTAAAATTGGATTCCTCATTTTGTGATGAAAAGCTAATCAAGTAAAATTCCTTTTAGAATTGAAAAGCTCCAAATTCATGAAATACAAAGTTATGCCTCTATGTCCTCATAGATTCTATTATTCTTCCAATTACACAATTGTATATTACTTTTAAAAACAGCTAATGTAGAAAATGGATAAAATATATAAAGTTATCAGAAGTCTCTAAAAAAATGTATGACATTATCCATACCCTAATTTCTTTATTTTTTTAATAAACAGGCTTGATTTTCTTAAGAACAGTTTTGTATTTACAGAAATATTGAGCATTTAGTATAGAGAGTTCCCATATAATCGCCCAACACACAATTACTCATTAACATTCTACATTAGTGTGATATATTTATTATAAATAATGAACTGGTAGTATGTATACATTAGCTAAAATCCACAGCTTTTCCTGATTTTTACCTGATGTCTGTCTGTTCCAGGATACCAAATTATAGTGCACTTGTCATGTTTCCTTTGACTCCTCTTATCTGTGACAGTTTCTCAGACTTTCCTTATATTTGGTGACGTTGATAGTTTTAAGTTATACTAGTCAGGTATATTATAAATTGCCTTATTGTGGGACTTGGTCTGATGCTTTTTGCACGGTTAGACTGGGGTTGTGGGTTTGGGGGAGTAGTTAGCAGAAGTTAAGTGCCATTTTCATCACATCATTCCAAGGGTACTTCCTATCATCATATTTATGACTGGTGACATCAGTTGGCTGAAAAGGTGTATATCAGATTTCTTTACTCTAAAGTTAATCTTTTTCAAAGGTTTTCTTTACTTAAAAAATAAAAATAATATCAGTACTTTGCATCTCTAAGAGCAGTGAAAGAGAAACAGGTATAGGATGGAAGTCCCCTGGGCCAAGATTTGATTTCTCTTCTAGTGACCTAAGATTCGATGTGGGCAGGCCCATTAACCTGAGTGTCTCTTCCACCCTTAGGAAATTAACAAATAAAGATTAGCACTGTTTGCAGTAGATATGCTATTTAAAAAAAGATAGGTGTTTGTCATAGATGTTTTCAAAGGATATCTAATACCGGAAATTGTTTTTTTTTTTTGAAGTTTTCATTGAAGACTGATTTTTATGGTGATATAAGAAGAAATTATGCTACTATAATATAGTAAGGGACAACTATTTTATTTTTGAAAAAAATTTTTGGCCTTGCTGCATGGCATGCAGGATCTTAGTTACTCAACCGGTGGTCAAACCCAGACCCTCAGCAGTGAAAGCACAGAGTCCTAACCACCAGACCACCAAGGAATTCCCTGGAACAGCTATTTTAATGACTATTTAAAGTTTTTAAAATGAGAATTGTTCCTGAAGGCATTCACACCCCTAAGAGAAGGAAAGGAGTCAAAGTAGAGGATTATCTTGTGAGCTGTTTGGAAGCAGGGGTAGGTTTTTACCATTTTGATGCTTGAGTAGATTGAAAGAAAATGACAGATTGAAGGATAAACCTGAAAGAAGAAACTGGTATATCTTTGTATTATATTAGCTGTACCTAGTGATGAGCTCTTAATATAGTTTAAAGAGATTTAGTAATTTGCCCAAGGCCATTCCATCTAGCCCCTACTAATTTGCTGTCATTAACAGATTCTAGAGTCCATGTTCTCAACCTCTGCACCTAACCCAATCCTTCTAACAGCTGAGTGAAAAGTTTATACCTTTGTACATCAGTCACGTTCCATAGTTAAAAGTAAATGCTTCAACAGACGTTTTTTTTCTTCATAACCTTTTTCTATTTAAAAAAATTAGATTTCTCTTTTTATGCTGTTATAGCTTATTTTAGTCATATCATTCTATGGGTAAATGTTCTGAGTTATTCAAAGACAAATGTCACAATAGGACAGATAACTGCTATAGTAATTTGATGTGTTCCATATGAATAGTAAATACTTTATGGGTGAGATGCAGTAAAAAATATACTCTTGTATTTGTGTGTTTAAGACTCTTTTTACTTTAATGAATTGTTATGGAACAAACTAAAAAGGTATTATTTCTATCTACTTTTTATAACACTGAAATTTTAATCTTTATGTAAAGAAAATTAAGAATAGTTTAATTGATACGTGCATAATAATAGAGTTCAAAGTTTCAGAATAACTTACAGAAAAGAAAGCAGAAAGTAATATGACTGAAAGTTCTTTTAATTTTTTACATATTATTGAGTAACAACAAATTATTGTTTTCTTGTTTGTTTGTTTTGGGGGGGTTTCTTTAGTTCTTAACAGATAATTCTTCCTCAGAACAAGGACCAAATAAGGTTTTTGATCTTTGCGTAGTATGTGGAGACAAAGCATCAGGTAATGATAAAAATAACCTATATGTGTTGTGTTGTTAAAATAACTGCCTCACTACTGCATTTCTTCTACTGAAAGTAAAAAGTAAAATAAAGGAGCATGTTTTTATGGTTCATATTTGTAGCCTGTGAAATTTAACTGATTTTCCCCCAGAGCTTTTTATTCACCTAAAGGTTTTTTATTTGACATGCAGCTTAATCTGATCTTGCAGTGACATAAAATGCATATTTCAAAAGAATTATGAAAGGCAGTTTCACTTTTTTTAAAGTAAACTGAACATGTGGAAATTTTTCTGAATGTGAAACCAGTTTTGTCAAAGGTATTGCTTAAAAATTAGTTGTGATCCTTAGTTGTAATAACATGTAACATTAGATTATTAATCTACCTGTTGAGCCCTGTTCTTATTCTAGGAATACAGAGTAATAGATTACTGAGGTGGAAAAGCTCTGGTTAACCCTGATGAAATGCTCTGCATAGTTGAGCAGACATTTCTCCAAGCCTGTTTTTAGTAGTCAGGTTTACACCGTTTTAGTTATGGCCATTGTTACTTCATGCCCAGAAATACATACCCATATTTATTCGTATATATTCACAAGTACCACTGAGATAAATTTAAGGGCCCAGCTTGTTTTCTTTCATCCTTTTTATCTTTCTCATAGCTTCATTACAAAACTTGCACTAGAGCTTTTCCCGGAGTACGTTCAGTTTGTTAATAATTTTTATGCCAAGGATATGGTTTGTGAAAATGATAGGTTTATCAAAGTGTCACAGATTTCTCCAGAAATTAAAAGTGGGACTCACTATGAGGAAGGATGATTAGATTTCAAATACTAACTGACATATCCTTTTTTTAGAGCATAGTTTTCAGAATAAAATAGCTTTATAAAGTACATTATTGTTGTTAAGTTGCTAACTCATGTCCAGCTCTTTGGACCCCATGGACTGTAGCCCTCCAGGTTCCTCTGTCCATGGGATTTCCCAGGCAAGAATCCTAAAGTAGGTTGCCATTTCCTTCTCCAAGGGATCTTCTCAACCTGCGGATCAAACCTGCGTCTTCTACATTGGCAGGTGGATTCTTTACCACTGAGCCACCAGGGAAACCCTTATATAGTACATAATAGTAATTTGTAAGTGATCTCAGAAGTGAAAATAGTTTTTATATCATGGGTTATGGGTGATTTTGTTTCTTCTCTTTCCCAGATTTTCCATGTCATTGTTAAAATTACTTTACAAAATTTAAAAACTCATATTGTTTAGTATATCTTAACAGAGAATTGTTTCTGTCATTCTCTGGTAGTTCTTTAAAAAAAATATTCATGTTATAAACTCAGAAATCTCAGTTTCATCTCATGTTTAAAGGGTAAATGTGGGCGGGTCTACTTCATTTCAGTTCTGAAAAATGTGACTTTCGTATTTTCTTAAAAATTTGTTTCTAGGGCGTCATTATGGAGCAGTAACTTGTGAAGGCTGCAAAGGATTTTTTAAAAGAAGTATTCGAAAAAATTTAGTTTATTCATGTCGAGGATCAAAGGACTGTATTATTAATAAACACCATCGAAATCGCTGTCAATACTGCAGGTTACAAAGATGTATTGCATTTGGAATGAAACAAGACTGTATGTATTAGCTTTTAAGGAGAAAATACTTTTAAGATTTCAGGCAAACTCTTAGAAATATGTTAAAATTAACACGTTAAAATATGTCAAATATATTTGGTTTTTAATTTAAAGTTTTCCAACAAGAGTTTAAAGTTTTCCAACATATAGAAATATGTGAATCTGTATTTTTTATATGTTCAACAAATCTTAACAGAATGCCTATAATGCCAGGCATGTAATTTTAGTTTGGATCTGGTAATAATAATTTTTTTAAAAAAAGGTAACTAGATACCAGTTTAGTTTTTCACTAAACTATTAATACTAAAGTGGTTAATAAGGTAATGACAGTAGCTAGTATTGATTGAGCTCTCATTGTGCTTTACTCTGTGTATAGCAAACGAATTAACTTACTTGTTCCACATCAGAATTGTCAGTAGATACTACTGTTAGCCATTTTACATTTGTGTGAACAGAGGAAATTTAGAAACTTGCCCAAGGTCACATAACTAATAAGTGGCAGAACTTGGATTTGCATCTTGGCAGTTTTGTTTTTTCTCAGAAAACATACATTTAACAACTTCAGTATACTGTCTCCTAAGTATCATGAAATAAAATTGCTGTAAAATTTACTGAAAGTCGCTCAGTCATGTCCAACTCTGCAACTCCATGGACAGTAGCCCTCCAGGCTCCTCTCTGTCCATGGATTCTCCAAGCCAGAATACTGGAATGGTTAGCCATTCCCTTCTCCAAGGGCTCTTCCCAACCCAGGGATCAAACCCAGGTCTCCCACATTGCAGGCAGATTCTTTACCAACTGAGCTGCTAGGGAAGCCTGTAAAATTTATTACCTCTAGTTTTTTATTAACCTCTATTTTATATTTTATAAATAAAATCTAAGCTATTGAGTTGCTGCTCAAAACTCTCCTTGCCCTGTACAAATTAAAAAACCAAAAAATTTTTAAAAATCTCCCTGCCCTTAATTAAAAAAAGATTTGACTTGGGTCTTTTTGTGGTTCACTGTCAGTATTGTCTTCAGTTGTTTAAATACTTTATTTTTTAATACTCTTATGTGTATTAGATATGTAAAGGACTCCTGACTTCAGGTTTTCCTTCTTGACAGTGAACTTTTAAAAAATAGGAATTCTGCATTTCTGCCACAACTGGAGCAGGGAGAGAAAAGAGAACAAAAGAGATGCACAGTGGTCAGTTTTACTATTTGAAGCAACTTCGTTGAACTTAAAAAATAATTTCTAAAGATTGATGGTTATCTTTAGAGTTATGGTAACCATGTCCCCGTAACAACATTGCTGACCTAGAGCTTGCATTTATAATTGCTTATAAATTCTGCATTGTGATATAAATTTGGCACATTTTTGTAGCTGTTCAGTGTGAAAGAAAACCCATTGAAGTATCCAGAGAAAAATCTTCCAACTGTGCTGCTTCAACAGAAAAAATCTACATTCGAAAAGACCTTCGAAGTCCATTAGCTGCAACTCCAACTTTTATAACAGATAGTGAAACTGCAAGGTATAGTAAAAAAAGAAAACAACAGCAACATATAATAAGTAGGTGGTCATTTTTTGTCTTCCCAGTGAAACCAAGGCTAAAATTTGTACTTATTTGTTACAGGTCAGCAGGACTTTTAGATTCAGGAATGTTTGTGAATATTCATCAATCTGGAATAAAAACTGAGTCAACTATGCTGATGACACCAGATAAGGTGTGTTTAGTACAATTAATTTAAAGCTTAAAACTGCTTAAGCTTATAAAAGTTTTTCCTTTTCTCCTCCATCAGTTTGGCCAATTGATTTGGTCTTAAATATTTCGGGTTACAGGTTTTTGTTTTTATTTTAATGAAAATTATCATCAACTGTTTGGTAGTATCAAATAACAAAACTAAAAAAATTTGGTAATGAGTTCAGTGTTCCTTATTTAAAGGAAAATGATCCATGGATGAGCAGATGACAGTGCTGATAAGCAGTGGAACACTCTAGTGGAGGAATTTTAGACAAGAGTTAGTTTTATAGAGGATTTGAAGCAGCAAAAAGGAAACAGGTTGAGATTGGCTCAGAGGTTGGGATTCCCTGTGATGCTCTCGGGTCCTGCTTTCTAGGGTGAGGTGAGCTCACTAAAGCTGGAACTGGAGGATTATGACTGATGTATGATAGGTTTCTTTGACAGATGTTTGCTCTAAGTGCAAACTGACTCAAGTTTCAGTTCAGTCATGTCTTACTCTTTGCGACCCCATGGACTGCAGCAAGCCAGGCCTCCCTGTTCATCACCAACTCCCAGAGCTTACTCAAACTCATGTCCATTGAGTTGGTGATGCTATCCAACCATCTCATCCTCTGTCATCCCCTTCTTCTCCCGCCTTCAGTCTTTCTCAGCATGAGGGTCTTTTCCAATGAGTCAGTTCTTCACATCAGGTGGCTAAAGTATTGGAGTTTCAACTTCAGCAAGAGTCCTTCCAATGAATATTCAGGACTGATTTCCTTTAGGATGGACTGGTTGGATCTCCTTGCAGTCCAAGGGACTCTCAAGAGTCTTTTCCAACACCATAGTTCAAAAGCATCGGTTCTTTGGCTCTCAGCTTTCTTTATAGTCCAACTTGCACATCCATACATGACTACTGGAAAAACCATAGCTTTGACTAGACCGATCTTTGTTGGCAAAGTAATGTCTCTGCTTTTTAATATGCTGTCTAGGTTGGTCATAGCTTTTCTTCCAAGGAGCAAGCGTCTTTATATTTCATGGCTGTAGTCACCATCTGCAGTGATTTTGGAGCCCAAAAAAATAAAGTCTGTCACTGTTTTCATTGTTTCCCCATCTATTTCCCATGAAGTGATGGGACCAGATGCCATGATCTTAGTTTTCTGAATGTTGAGTTTTAAGCCAGCTTTTTCACTCTCCTCTTTCACTTTCATCAAGAGGCTCTTTAGTTCTTTGCTTTCTGCCGTAAGTGTGGTGTGAAATGGGCCAGGTCACTGGAGCAGCCTCTATTTTGTGAGTCCTGATAAATTAATTTTATCAGTAGAAATGTTCGTTTTTCCACTAGAACCAACTATAGCTTCAACGTGAAAAAGTCTTCTGAATTTCTTTCATCTTAAAAGTCCTCAGATATAGAAATGTATAAGTATAAAATTCTTTATATTCCTTTTGTGTTCTACAAACTTTTTAGTGTTAAAGTGTTGATATTTAAAATATTTCAGATGAAGAGAAATTCTTCATGCACCTCACTTAAAGCATTGACTTGAATCAAGAGTAGGAACAGAGTTGCATGAGCTCTCATGCTATGTATCCAAGTCATCTGGGTCCCCTTAGAGATTTGGAGCTGCTCTTTATTGAGCAAGAGGTCTGAAAGAAAAAAGATTTGCTTGTTTAGATCGAGCATGTAGAATTCCGTAGTGTTTGAAAGCCCCTTATAAGAACTGAAAACAAACATTGTTCCTGAAGGCAGATTTCAGAGAGCCTGTTACTGATGTTTCTCTTAACCTGTATAATGTGATCTGGTTTCATATGCCCTATGAGATTATTTATTCTATATATGGCCAGATTTGTGTTATTATTTGTTGTTTGATACTTTAAGTCAATCTTAATACTTGTGCTCTGGAATCGAATTTCATCTGCCACTTACTAGCTGCATAACCTTGGGCAAGATATTTGACTTTAGTGCCTCAGTTTCCTTCCTCATCTATAAAATAAGGGATAATAAGAGTGTCTGCCTTACAGGTTGGGCTTTAGCATATTGTTGTTAATCAAGGAGATTTGGTATCTTACCATATCTTTTGGAATTACATTCAAGACTTCACTTAGCCTTATCTACATGATTTGTGCTTATAATGGTAGTTACAATTTCATTGACATATTAACTTCTTTAGGAAAGGAAGAGAACTAAGTTTTGTTGAAAATCTTCTGTAATACTTGCGCACTGTACTTCTCTAAATGTCTTTGTATTAAATTGTGTTAACAACCTTGTTTGGTTAGTTTCTGACAAATGGTCCCAAAGCTGTCAAACTACAATTTTTTAAGTCCTTTCCACATTAAGCACCTGTCTAGATAGATGTGTTATGAAATGGAAGAGAATATATAAATATTTTAGTTGGAAATTAAAACACCTAAAAATGTCAGCTCCTTTTACATGTATATATGAAGGCAGGAGCAGGGGTTAGGAGCACAGGCTTTCCCGTCAGACCAATCTGACTTCCCATCCTGCCTCTACTACTTACTGCTAAAGTGACAATGAGTAATTTTTATCAGTAATAAAGGGACAATGATTCCAGTTTCACAAGGTTGTTGTGTGGATTACATAAAATCCATACAAAGGTCGCAATCATGTAAGAAACTCAGTAACTGGGGGATTACTCAGGAAATAATTCTGGGTTCATTCTTTAGTTTGGGGAGAGCACAGAAACTATTTGTCTAATTATTCACTGAAATCAGTTTCACATAAACTAAAGAATTGATATAGAAAAATTCAAGGAAACGTGTATCTTCTTAGGAGTAATCATTATCAGTAAAAAACCATAAAGGTATAATGAAAAATTTTTAATATCTATGGACCTGTCAGAAGTCATAGAAGGCAACTGAAGAGCCTTTCATTTGATTAGGGTGAAATGATTTGAGCATTTATAAAAGAATGACTAATAAGTAAAATATATAAAAATATGAATTTAAAATGATACTCAAAATTCATCTTTCATCATAAGAAGTTGCTTGGGCTTTGATTCATTGCTCTAAAATTGATAAATAAAAGGAAGAAAAATCAACCATCTGTCTGCTTTTTCTGTACAGATTATATTTCTGGGTAGTCAGAGAATTGAGCAGGTTTTCTCGTAAAAGAATTATAGCTAATTCATGCATAAAGAATGTGCACATTAACAAAAATAAAAACTGGTGACAAATAGGAAAACATTCAATATATAACAAAAGCCCAGTCTCCTAAATAATATAGAGGGACTTTCCAGCTACAGAGTGCTTGATGTTTAACACATTTAACACAGTAGCTGATAAAACTTGGCATCCTGGAAGTCTGTTCAGTAATACACTTTTCTTTTTTTCCTCTATTCCTTAATAAAACATTAATTTTATCCTATGCAACTTTAAAGTTTGCATAATAAGTTTTGGAAATTACAGCAATATCAAAATTTTAATGCTGGAAGATCTTGAAAGCTCATCTAATTTAACATCCTTTTATAGGGAAGGCAACTGTTATGGAACTTCCCTGGTAGTCCTGGTTCAATCCCTGGTCAGGGAATTAGATACCACATGATACAACTAAAACCTGATGCAGCAAATACCTTTTTAGTAAAAGAAAGCAATTGTTATGTGGATAGATAGGCATTATGTACAGTTTTTAGTTTAAAGTAACCTGTTGAACCTGTGTAAATATTAATATTTCCTAGGAAATGTGTCTGATATTTTTAAACTTGTTCCCTCAAGTTTCTAAAAGCTCAGAGCTCTTTGATTTTACTTTCTAGATTTCATTTATCTTTATATACTTTTGGCATTTCACATTCTAGAATTATATATTTAAGATTGAAACGTTAACTGATACCAATTTGCAGAATTTTAATTTTTTTTTTTTAAAGGCTGTATCATGTCAGGGAGATTTAAGTACATTGGCCAGTGTGGTTACATCATTAGCAAACCTTGGAAAAACTAAAGATCCTGCTCCAAATAGTAATGAAGTGTCTATGATAGAAAGCTTAAGCAATGGTGATACTTCTTATACATCTTTGTGTGAATTTCATCAAGAAATGCAGACTAACGGTGATGTTTCAAGGTAAGATCTGTTTTGAGCATGTATCCCTTTGCCAGTTGTCCTTTAGTATCTCTTAAAAAATACTTTTATGTTAAATACTATTTACAGAAGTTTCAAAAAACAATTATTTATATTAAACTTAGAAAATTTAAGTCATAAGTAAATTTTCATTGAAAAATTCTGTTCAATATAAAATGATGTCCAGCAGGTTACATTGTAAATAATGAGCAATAAGTAAATATGATAAGATTAGAAATGTAGTCATAAAATTCAGAAGGTTTTTTTTTTTTTTTTTAATAAAGATGATAATTTGGGTCTGATTTTTCAGATGTTTTAGTTGCCAGATTTTATATTCTGTATATTTAAAGTTTAACATATATCTTACTAGGAAGTCATTTTTCATTTCCCCCACCAATTTCTGGTGATGAAAATAGATTTTAAAAATTGTGTTGAATCCATTATAGTTTTAAGTTTACACTTCAGGAAACTTGTATCAGAATTCTACTTTTCATTCTTTTGATATTAATACTTGGGATATAGAAACCAGCTTTTTTCAGGCTTTATTCACACTCTGTTCCTCTTCTAAAATATTGAAGGAACTGCATTTAAGAATCTCACTCAGTACTTTGTTGAACATGAGATTTTAAAGAACTGTGGAAGGCCTCTCACTGAAAAATACAGGGAGCTATTTTGACTAGTTATTTATTAATATTAATTATTTGCATCCTAATCTCAGATTCTTATAGTTCAGCTGTAGCTGTGTTATCATACGTTTAGAGTATTCTCTGCATTTTAAAATAAAAAACCTAACTTTGTGTTGTGTAGAATAAAATCAATTTAAGTTCTTGCCCTTGTTCTTCTAAATAACTTCTGTATGTAAAATAAATGGACTGATACCTTGTTGTATCAAATATTTAACTTGTAAAAGGAAGCATAAGAATTTTTCTCCCTTTAAATCATGTAAGTTTTTTTAAAAAACTAATTCTCTGGTAAAATATATTAATAATAAAATTTTTTATACTATACATTTGAAGTTTAACTTGTTACTTTTGGAGAGTGAGTCAGAGACATCACTGAAATAAAATGCTCAGTGATGTACCAAAGTTCTCTTTTCTAAGCAATTTTTAAGGCCTAAATCTTAATTTCTGAATTTTATATAGAATTCTCATTTTATTGTGGAGATCGGCCAAGCTCACGGCTTCTGATGTCTCCTTATAGGGCATTTGACACTCTTGCAAAAGCTTTGAATCCTGGAGAAAGCACAGCCTGTCAGAGCTCAGGAGAGGGCATGGAAGGAAACGTACACCTAATTGCTGGAGACTCAAGCATAAATTACATCGAAAAAGAGGGGCCACTTCTCAGCGATTCACATGTAGCTTTCAGGGTATTTCTATATGTATATGTATTTCATAATTTTTATGTTGTGTGACCATTTTTATTTTAATTGTCCTTTCAGAAATCAAAATATATTTGTTCTGCTTTTAAACTCAGAGATACCCTAAATAGGATTCGAAACAGCAGCTGAAACATATAAAATAACAGCTCAATAAGACATCCTGTTTATATAGTACTCACAATATCAATTAATGTGGTTAAGATTATAAAAGTTAGCTTTTAGGACATTTGGACATTTTTTTTTTTTTTCATTTAGACTCTGTTAGACATAGTTTGTTGATGGTGGTGTTTTTAAGTATTGGTATTCATCATGTGTGATGAATTCAAGGCCAAGCTACTACTGCTTTCATGTTAATCAGTGTCTTAAGACCCAGATTTTCCACTTTTACCAAGTTAACTACAAAGAACACAATTAATTATATAATGCCTCAGTTAGCTCAGCCTCATTTTAAGAAGGTTAAAATTATCTAATTTTTGGTTTTTACACTTTAACCATTTGGAGAAGATACATCTGTAATTTCTTTTTTGCTTCCTTAAATATATTTATGATGGAAACAATACATGTAGAATACTAGAAACAATACATGTAGAATATTAGAAAATAACATCTGGCATTTGATTTGTCATTCAGATAATATTTGGACTACAGCTATAGAGAGGCTGACCATTGAGACTTTGAGACCCTTCATTAAGACTCTGCTCTTTTGATCCCTCTGTTTATCTTTGCTCTGCCCACCCTGAGGACTGTTAGCAAATCATATGCAAGTGTTTGAAAGTGCTTCAGAACTCTTAGTTAACAGTGCATAGCATAGCAGTCCTGGACTACCTGAGGGTAGTTGCTCATAACTTTACTGGAGATTATAAATTTCCATGGGTTTCTTATGAAAATATATACAATTATCAAATAGGTATGTGTACTACTGGCAGAAATAATGAACACAAAATCTAACCCTGGCCAGGGACTTCCCTGGTGGTCCAGTGGTTAAGACTGCGCTTCCACTACAGGTCGGTCACGTAGGTTCCGTCCCTTCGGGGAACTAAGATCCCACATGCTGTGTGGTGCAGCGAAAAAAAAAATCTAACACTGATCAAAGCTACGTAAGATAAAATTTATTCCTACAAAATTTGGCTTGGTAGAAATTACTCAGAGAAAAGTCACATTTAAATAATTGTGACTGTAATTTGATATAGTTGAGAAACGTATCAGGGAAACTGGTCTTTATGGAACATTTTACCAAAGTTAAGTTACATGAAAAAATCAGAAATGCTTTATTTGTACTTTACAAGAAAAAATTTTATGGGGGCTATCATGTCCGACTCTTTGCGACCCCATGGACTGTAGCCTACGAGGCTCCTCCGTCCATAGGATTTTCCAGGCAGGAGTACTGGAGTGGGTTGCCGTTTCCTTCTCCAGTAGGAACAGGAAATGAGAATAACGTGTCATCCTTCAAAAATGTGTTTTGGACAGATGAATTGGGGAAATTAAAACATTTTTCTTTCTAGAATTGGCCTTGATATAATGCTGGAGGTTTATTTTGCTTTAAGAAAATTACGCATGTAAAACAGATAAATTCTAAGCCATTTTTTTCTCTATAAAATAGTACAGTGTGGCAGCCTTTTGAGTCACAGGTTCTAGTGTATATTGCAAGTGGTTTCAGTTTTACGATTAGAGCATCAGAGTTTTCAGCAATGCCTCCAGTGCGGTGCAAATCAGGGTGCATCTGTATCTTTTAGCCCTAATATCCAGTTTTTACATATTGTATTTCATTTGTTTTAGAATGATTTTAAACTACTTAGCAAAGGGTAATCTTGTTTTTGCATCCTAATCCTACCCCCTTAAAACTAGTAATCTTTGGTAATTTCCCTGACTTTTCAGGGTTTTTTTTTCCTACTCATAGGCAGTACGAAAATGTGTGATAGTTTCCAATTTGTTTTTTATATACTTATGTGTGGAAACAGTTGCACCCCTAACAATTAAACTTATGATGCTTAATATCTACTTATTATAATTCTCTTAAGGAATGATATTTTAATTTATTGCTGCAGTAAACATTTCTCAAACATTTAAAAAATTATCTTTTCACATGTGGAATTTGAGCTATTGATTGTCCTGTTTTATTACTTGACACCATTTTGTAAATAGACAAAACACTTATGGCTAACACTGAACAAAGGAAATTAATATTTTTTGAATTTTTAACTAACATTTCCAGAGAACTTTGGTATCATTTCAATGAAAAGCTTTGATCTGTTTGGCATCATAGATACCTTTGAGAATCTGTTAAAAGCTGTATATTCACTCCCCAGAAAAATGCACATGGGCATTTTCACCTGTCCCCCAGCAGAGGGAGCTACTGTTAACTGTGTGGTGTATCTCCTCCTATCATATATACAATACACATAAAGTGTGTATCTATATACATGCACTCTTTTTAACATATATTGGTTCATCAATATTATTTTGCTATTTTTTTCCTTAGATGTCTGAAATGTTTTTTCTATGCTATCTCAGTTTATCTCACTAATTTTAATGCCTACGAAGTAAGCATGGATTATTCTTTTCTTAGTGATAGAAATTTGGGTTATAGCCAGCATTTAATTTCTCTGTTAAGAGCAGTACTGAAAGGGACATCCTTGTATATGCTTTTTTGTGCATATATGCAAGTATCCTTTTGAAATAGAGATTTAGAAATGGCGTTGTTAGGTCATAGGATAAACTCGGTTTAAAATGTTGATAGATACAGCCAATTTGCCCTTCATTTGACCAGTACTCAGTTCCCTGGTGGCTCAGCTGGTAAAGAATCTGCCTGCAATGCGGGTAGACCTGGGTTCAATCCCTGGGTTGGAAAGATCCCCTGGAGAAGGGAAAGGCTACCCATTCCAGTGTTCTGACCTGGAGAATACCGTGGACTGTATGGTCCACGGGGTCAGAAAGAGTTGGACACGACTGCGCGACTTTCACCTCACTTCAGTTGTTTGTATTTGTTTCCCTATATCATCACCTGTTTGGTATTAATGATCATTTTAATAATCTTAAAATAGAAGTTTCTTATGGATGAAATTATATTTAATTTATAGCAGTAAAAGATCTCTTTAACAAGATTTTCAAAAATGCTTTGATAAGTATTCTGATGTAGGATCTTTATTTCCAACAGTGGTCACACATTACCTAAGGTCAGCCTGTGACTGTAATGGCCACAGACACATTTTATTTTTCCTGTAGATTAGATGGTGAGATTTTACGTAGAAGCTGCTTTTTGAAAAATTGAAAAAGCAAGTAGTTCTGAGCCCGAATTCCAAACGTTTTCACTGTGTTGAATTCAGCCATGCCCGTTATCTGGGAATGTGCAGTCTGCCAATGGCATCAGCAGGCTCATCTCACTCATTGTTCTGCTATAAGCACTTGAATTTGTTATCCCCACAGCCTACATGAGAGGGACATTTAACAGAAAGGATTGCTTCTTGAATGAAATTTGTAGTATACATACTGTTAATGAAGAGAGGAAAGGAAAGACTTATTGTTGATATGAACACAGAAAGTAACTTTTAAAAACACACCGAGATAATGTTGTGGTTGGTATTTGTTAAGTGGAATTCTGCTCTATCTGAATATTGCTTTGTTAGAAACTCTGGTCTTTTCATTTATTCTGAATCCAGTTTTTAGCTGTAAAATCCAGTGACTTGGATTATATCAAGATTTGCCTTTTTGGCTAATATGTTAGATAGTTACTTGACATGTTAACAGTTAAGTTCTTCAAAGATGTGCTCATTTAGAAGTGTCCGATGTGCAGTATGAGATAATTGACCTCATCCCTGTTCACACTAGCTCACCATGCCATCTCCTATGCCTGAGTACCTGAATGTGCACTACATTGGGGAGTCTGCCTCCAGGCTGCTGTTCTTATCAATGCACTGGGCACTTTCAATTCCTTCCTTCCAGGCTCTAGGGTAAGTGTCTTAAAGTTCTTGACTATTAAGTGTGATTTTGTAGCACAGATGTACATGAGGCAAGAGCTTTTATTTTGGGAGGATTTGATTAAAGGGGGCAATCTGATACAGCATTATAACTTGAAATTTTATATGAAGAATCATAGTGGGTGGTATTTATTGTATATTTTTTTATGTGGAAGATTATCCATATTTCATAATTTGATGAAGTTAACAGTTTGAATGAAGTAAGTGCACTGGAGCCAGCATTTGTAGTAGGCTGTCTTTGATTGGTTTAAATGAGGGAGACTCTAGATGACTTGGGGTGTTGTTTCTCCCTACCACCACCATATCAGTATCATCTCAGGCTTGTTGATAAGGATCTGAAACTTGCATTCACTGAATATGTTTGAAAATAGAAGTAATTGTTTTTCAATCATGTGGTTGGTTGCTCCCTAAAAAGGTAAGAAAATATAAATTAGCCCATAGTACCGCTATGATGAGTTAGAAGTTTGGTTGTATCACTGAAGAGCATGTCTGTATTCTGTTTAGATTATTTAGGTGGTAATGGAAAATGGTCTATTATGAGAAATCCAAGCTTTGTTTAAAGTTTGCCAGATTTCTTCATATTGTTTTAAAGTAACTGGTTTGAAGAAGCAAAGAGACCATGGAGAAAGTTAAGCCCATAGTTAGAAAAGTATTGGTCAAGTTGTAGGACCTTATTGTACAACAATGCCAATGTTATTTTCTAACTAAGAGGTATAACACAGGCCATCAAAAACTGACTTTTTAAATCTGTTTACTCTGTTCTTTTTTTGTGTGCTTTGTTCACTGGTTGATTACCTTGACTTTCCTGTATAAAACTTTAGACTCAGAGTTTTCATTCCAGTCCCTAAGAAAGGAAATGCCAAAGAATGCTCAAACTACCGCACAGTTGCATCTCACACGCTAGTAAAGTAATGCTCAAGATTTTCCAAGCCAGGCTTCAGCAGTACGTGAACCGTGAACTTCCAGATGTTCAAACTGGTTTTAGAAAAGGCAGAGGAGCCAGAGATCAAATTGCCAACATCCACTGGATCATCGAAAAAGCAAGAGAGTTCCATAAAAACATCTATTTCTGCTTTATTGACTGTGCCAAAACCTTTGACTGTGTGGATCACAATAAACTGTGGAAAATTCTGAAAGAGATGGAAATACCAGACCACCTGATTTACCTCTTGAGAAACCTGTATGCAGGTCAGGAAGCAACAGTTAGAACTGGACATGGAACAACAGACTGGTTCCAAATAGGAAAAGGAGTACGTCAAGGCTGTATATTGTCACCCTGCTTATTTAACTTATATGCAGAGTACATCATGAGAAACGCTGGGCTGGAGGAAGCACAAGCTGGAATCAAGATTGCCAGGAGAAATATCAATATCCTCAGATATGCAGATGACACCACCCTTATGACAGAAAGTGAAGAACTGAAGAGCCTCTTGATGAAAGTGAAAGAGGAGAGTGAAAAATTTGGCTTACAGCTCAACATTCAGAAAACAAAGATCATGGCATCTGGTCCCATCACTTCATGGCAAATAGATGGGGAAACAGTGTCAGACTTTATTTTTCTGGGCTCCAAAATCAGTGCAGATGGTGATTGCAGCCATGAAATTAAAAGACGCTTACTCCTTAAGGGGAAGGAAAGTTATGGCCAACCTAGACAGCATATTCAAAAGCAGAGACGTTACTTTGCCAACAAAGGTCTGTCTAATCATGGCTATGGTTTTTCCCGTGGTCGTGTGTGGATGTGAGAGTTGGACTATAAAGAAAGCTGAGCGCCGAAGAATTTATGCTTTCCAAAAGTGTTGTTGGAGAAGACTCTTGAGAGTCCCTTGGACTGCAAGGAGATCTAACCAGTCCATTCTAAAGATCAGTCCTGGGTGTTCATTGGAAGTGCTGATGTTGAAGCTGAAACTCCAATACTTTGGCCACCTGATGCGAAGAGTTGACTCATTGGAAAAGACCCTGATGCTGGGAAAGATTGAGGGCAAGAGGAGAAGGGGACGACAGAGGATGAGATGGTTGGATGGCATCACCGACTCAATGGACATGAGTTTGGGTAGGCTCCGGGAGTTGGTGATGGACAGGGAGGCCTGGTGTGCTGCGGTTCATGGGGTCGCAAAGAGTCTGACATGACTAGGCGACTGAACTGAACATTGAATTTTCAAATATATGAGTCGGTTATAAGTTTTCATAAAATATATTTGATATTTGTTCTTGTTTTTATAGGCAAGAAAACAGCATATCATTGGTGAAAGCTTATTGGAATGAACTTTTTACTCTTGGTCTTGCGCAGTGCTGGCAAGTGATGAATGTCGCAACTATATTAGCAACATTTGTCAACTGTCTTCACAGTAGCCTTCAACAAGGTAAAAAGCACCTTATTTTTCCTTTTCTAGGATATAAGAGGAGACATCGGTTTTATAATATTATGTTTAAAGTTAAGTATCAAAAGATAAATACCAATATCCTTTTTACCTTACATAATTTTTACATTTTGATAAATTCATTCATTAATCACCCAAAATAGTTTTAAATGAGAGTACAACAGAACTGAAACAAATGTATTTAAGTGCTATTTCTGATCAGGCCTGAATTTTTACACTTCAACATACACACCAAAAAATCCAGGGTACACTTATATAGAGGTAATCAACTGTTTATAAATGTATAGTTACCAACTGTTTTAAACTGCTTTTCTTCATTGTAGCCTTTTGAATCCCAAGTTAGGCTAAACTTTTTTTAAATCAATTCATCAGTATGTATCCTTTCACTTAGACACTACTAAAGAGTCACAGAACAATCCTAATTATCTTCTTCCGTTTCCTGATTACAACTCCCATTTGCTTGAGGAGACAGGAGGGCAAGCACTGATTTATAAATGTTTTTTTCAGAATGGCTTGTGACTATCCAAGAAGGTGCCCCATCATCAAATGGGAAGAACTATTTTTTTTTAGTTCAAGGAAAAATTATAGACGGAGAATTACATTTCCTTTGCATATGCCACTTCCCGTTGTTGTACATTTTTCTTGAACTATCTGCTTCCCCTCTTATTTAATGGCAAAGAATAACCTTAAGATCTCATCAATAGGAGATATACCAGAATTCAGTACTACATAAACACAAATTTTAAGTTAGAACATACAGTTTTACTCAACTTTTCTTTGGTCTTAACAGGGTTTGTTTGTTGTTTTTGGCTTAATATTTGCTTTTGTTGTAGTAGTGTTTGTAACTTAAATATCTAGATGATTTTGCTTATTCATTTTGCTTATTTTATTGATATAAAAAATCCTATTACCAAAATTTGAGTCTTTCGTAGTTTGGTTGGTTAGCCAAATTTTTAATCTTTATAGCTTATCTTCTCAAAGGTGTATCTTGGAAGAAAACATTACCTTTAGGGCTTTTTATGTTAACAGCCTGTTTTTTTTTTTTTTTCTTGAATGAAGAGTGTCTGAAGATCATTAATTAGTTTCATTTGAAGTTGGAGAGAGGGACTTCCCTGGTGGTTCAGTGGCTAAGACTCTGTGCTCCCAGTGCAGGGGGCCTGGGTTCCATCCCTGGTTAAGGATCTAGATCCCACATGCTGCAACTAAGACCCAGCACAGCTGAATAAATAAATAAAACGTTAAACTTACAGATATATTGAATTTTTAACATTTGATAAATTGATTATATTCAAAGCTGGAAATTAGTGAGAAGAAAATATGTTGGATAAAAATAGTCATCCTTTTTTGCTGAACACTAGAAGAATTTGTTTGTTTCTTTGTTTTCATTAAAGATAAAATATCAACAGAAAGAAGAAAATTATTGATGGAACACATCTTCAAACTACAGGAGTTTTGTAACAGCATGGTAAAACTCTGCATTGATGGCTATGAATATGCCTACCTGAAGGCAATAGTACTCTTCAGTCCAGGTATATAAACATTTACTTATTAAAAATACAGTGTTTGAGGATGTGGAGAAATTACAACCCTCATAAATTTGCCGTTAGGAATGTACATTGGTGTAAAGTGCAAACAACTGAAGTGTCCATCAAACAAATGAATAAACAAAATATAATGTATATATAAATGGAATATCATTCAGCCATAAAAAGTAATGAAATTCTGATACATGCCACCATGGATAAACCGTGAAAACAGTACGCAAGTGACAGAAACCAGCCACAAAAAACCACATATTAAATGTTTCCGTGTACTTGCATTGTCTAGAGTAGGCAAATCTATATAGAGAGATTTGTGGCTTCCTTGACCTAAGGAGAGGAGAGAATGGAGAGGGGCCAACAAAGATGTTCTAAAATTAGACTGTGGTGAGGGTTGCACAGCTCTGAATATACTAAAAAACTGTTGAATTGTACACTTCATATCTGTGAAATTTTTGGATGTTAGACATCTGGGTATGAAAAGGAAAATTGAAGAAATCAGTGAAATGACATAGACTTTTAGTCCTGTTCAGCACTTGAATGTTTAGGTATATTTTTCTAGGCATCATTAAAAGGCAAAAAGAGAGATGAAGATTGCTTTGTTAATGGGTTAAATTTCCAAACATCTTATGAGTTCCCAATAAATAGAAAAGTGGGTCTCTTGTCTTTCTGCCAATTACTAGTTTTTGTATATAATAAAATGACAGTAAAGCTCAACAATCAATTTTAGAGTAAGAAAAATTGACTATTAGGCTGTGTATTCTTCATTTTGGTATATGTTTTTCTGTTACTGTGTATCATAATAAAATTATCCGAGGAACCCTGCTTCTTACTACCTTCAGTGATATCAGTAAGATAATTAAAGCTATTTTGTACTATTCTTCTGATGTTTTAGGTAAATTAATAACATGTATCGCAATTTTTATCACAACCAATTTGCCACTTTAATTTTCCTTGAAATTGAAAGACCGTAGATTGGACAACAGAATTATAATGTACTTTTGTTTTATTAAGTATTCCCTGTATTTCTGTTTGCTACTTTTCTTATTCTCCTTAGTCAGGATACCACTTTTGGTATTTTAGGCATAAGTTTTATGAAATTCTTTTAACATTTCCATTTCAGTGAAATATTTATATAGGTTATTTCGTGTTGCTATATTATTTTTCTGATAGAGATGATGTTTAGAGTTTATAATTTCATAAGTATCTTTTTATCCTAACAATGGTGAAAGGAAGATTTTCTTATTAAAAAAATACAAAATATAACATGCATGAGGGGGTGGGTGAAATGGGTGAAGGAGAATCATGAGGTACAAACCTGCAGTTATAATCAAGTCACAATGATAAAATTTATAACATGGTGACAGTAGTCACTATTGTATTGTAAACATGAAAGTTCCTAGAAAATAAACCTTGAAAGTTATCATTGTAAGAAAAACGTTTTGTAGCTTTGAATGGTGACAGATGGTAACTAGACTTACTGTGGTGATCATTGCGCAGTGCATATGAATGTCACTTCATTTTGTTATGTACCTTAAACAGATACAATGTTGTATGTCAATTATACTTAAGTTAAAGTATGTATTATTTTAATGAAAAATATTTAAAGTATATATTTTGAAAATGGGGGCTTCCCTCATAGCTCAGTTGATAAAGAATCAGCCTGCAATTCAGGGGACCCCAGTTGGATTCCTGGGTTGGGAAGATCTGCTGGAGAAGGGATAGGCTAACCACTCCAGTGTTCTTGGGCTTCCCTTGTGGCTCAGCTGGTAAAGAATCTGCCTGCAATATGTGAGATCTGGGTTCAGTCCCTGGGTTGGGAAGATCCCCTGGAGAAGGAGAAGGCTACCCACTCCAGTATTCTGGCCTGGAGAATTCCATGGACTGTATAGTCCATGGGGTCACAAAGAGTCAGACACGGCTGAGTGAGTTTCACTTTCACTTTCATTCTGAAAATATTTCATTGGTTAAAAATACTTCTAACTAAGCTAAGTCATTTCATTTTTTTGTTTCTATTGAAAGCAAAATGATCAAAATCCTTTCTACCACTTTTGAAATAGAAAAAGCTGTCTTATTTTATTTGAGCCCAATGGTTTCATTTTTTTATTAGATGTTAGAATACATATGAAGGCAATGGCAAGCCACTCCAGTACTCTTGCCTAGAAAATCCCATGGACAGAGGAGCCTGGTGGGCTACAGTCCATGGGGTCGCAAAGAGTCGGACACGACTGAGCGACTTCACTTTCACTTTTCACTTTCACACACTGGAGAAAGAAATGGCAACCCACTGCAGCGTTCTTGCCTGGAGAATCCCAGGGATGGTGGAGCCTGGTGGGCTGCCGTCTAAGGGGTCACACAGAGTCGGACACGACTGAAGTGACTTAGCAGCAGCAGCAGAACACATATATCAAATGAAATACTTTTAAGGGTTTAAGTACAGTGCCTGATATTTAGTGGGTGGGTTACTAAAATAGTATTTGTGTAATGAAAGAGCCACACATATATGATCAGGCTTCCTTCTGAACTGTTTTTTATCACCTCTTCCATCTCCACTTGGTGTTTTAGTAAATGAGTATTCAGAACTAAAGTAACAATATATTCTTTAATGTTTCAGATCATCCAGGCCTAGAAAACATGGAACAGATTGAGAAATTTCAGGAAAAGGCTTATGTTGAATTCCAGGATTATATAACCAAAACATATCCAGATGACACCTACAGGTATCTAGAAGTTAAATACTATTAAATTCATCTTAAAAATTTTTGTGTATCTGTTTCCTTATTCTCCATTCCAAGTGTAATTAAATTTAGTCAGCTTTGGCCTTTCAAGTATTTAATGCATTGTTGCAAGTCCTTTATATGAGCTATTTTATGTGAGGCTTCAGCACAGAAAGGTTAAGTAACCTGCTCAAAGTCACACAGCAAGCAGCAGAGCCAGGTAGTTTACTCTCACACCCAGGCTCTTAACTTGCTTCAGATGAAATAATGGGTTGAATTAGACAAGGGGATGAAAAGTGCATGAATAAAAAAATACGGTTAGCTTATGTTATAATTAATTTTGAAATTTGGCTTGTGGCATTTATAGCAAGGTGTTTCTTACAAGTGTCCTTTAATGAAAGGAACTCAGTTTTTGAGTGATTAAGCATTTGGCTGTCAGAGCAAGAGCACCTGGGTTTAATGCCTAGCCCTGCCACTTACCAGCTGTATGACCTTATAGAAGTTAACAGAAGTTATTCAACTTCTATTTCAGTTTCTTTACTGTGAAATGGAGATAATAGTACTCACGTTTTATTAGTATAAGGATTAAGTCAGTTAGTATATTCAAAGAGCTTAATAGAACAGTGCCTGTTACATAGTTCAGTTCAGTCGCTCAGTCGTGTCCGACTCTTTGCGACCCCATGAATCATAGCACACCAGGCATTTGTTTACTAATATTATTAACAGACTTCAAACTAGTAAAAGAATATTTTACATATAATAACTTTTTACATATATTAGATAATAGGCTTATAAGCCAGTTCCATCTTGAAAATCAGCTAACATCTGATTTATCTAACATCTAACCAGTTTTCTTGCGCTGCTTCCTACCAGTTCTGTGAATACATCTCAGCTGGTGGGAACAAACAGAAAATGAGTAATTTGAGCAGTGTAGTACATGAATACAGAAAGATTACTTAATTCTGGGTCTGCCCGTTTCACTTGTTCTCAAGTGCTCAAGTGTTCTCAAGAGCAGAAGGCCTTAGCAGAGGGGAAGGACAGATAATGCCACAAACTGTTTGGAAAGGTGGTTCTTTGGGTGTTGGTTCTGTTCGGGTTTTTTTGTTTTTTTTTTTTTTTTCAGTTTTTTAAAGTTTCAAAACTTTTATACCTTATATAAGTTAATGGGCTTCCCTGATGGCTGAAATGGTAGAGACTGCCTATAATGCTGGAGACCAGGGTTTGATCCCTGGGTCAAGAAGATACCTTGGAGAAGGGCATGGCAACCCATTTTAGTATTCTTATCTGGAGAATTCCATGGACAGAGGAGCCTGACAGGCTACAGTCCATGGGGTCACAAAGAGTTGGACACAACTGAGCAACTAGCACACACACATACAAATAAATACAGTATTTAAAATTTTCCTCATTTTGATTCTACACCTTCTTGCTGACCTCTGTTCCATTAGGTTCCAGGTTCTTTGACCTCTGGAACTCTTTCTTAGTTTCTTATATTCATAGTTAGTTTAATTAATCATATTTGGATAGCAGTTTTCAAATTATAATGTACTTTCACACAAGACATTGTCCTACCTCACTAGCACAGAAACTGGCAGGATCATTTTGCTGATTGTCACAACATTGTGAAAGAGACAGGGCGGGTAGTGGCTTCCACCCATTCACATAGCTAGGAAGTAGTTGAATCAGGATTTGAACCTAGTGGTTTTGATTCTATACTCTGTGCTCTTCCCATTAATAACAACTTTTGCCTATTTTGGGCTTCCCTAGTGGCTCAGCTTGGAGAAGGCAATGGCAATCCACTCCAGTACTCTTGCCTGGAAAATCCCATGGATGGAGGAGCCTGGTAGGCTGCAGTCCATGGGGTCGCTAAGAGTAGGACACGACTGAGCTTCACTTTCACTTTTCACTTTCATGCATTGGAGAAGGAAATGGCAACCCACTCCAGTGTTCTTGCCTGGAGAATCCCAGGGACAGGGGAACCTGGTTGGCTGCCGTCTATGGGGTCGCACAGAGTCGGACACGACTGAAGCAACTTAGCAGCAGCAGTGGTTCAGCTGGTAAGGAATCTACCTGCAATACGGGAGACCTGGGTTTGACCCCTGGGTTGGGAAGATCCCTGGAGAGGGGAACAGCTACCCACTCCAGTATTCTGGCCTGGAGAATTCCGTGGACTACAGTCCATGGGGTCACAAAGAGTCAGGCATGACTGAGTGACTTCACTTCACTGCCTATTTTACTATTCCCAATACATTTTGCAAAGCAAAACCAAAAAATCTATCATTGAGCCTCATGTATCCTGATAACACAAAACATTGCTATTATAACCTTGAAAGAGTTCCTAAGCCATTAAACTTAAAACTTGATCCATGGTTTAAAACTTTGTTCCATGGTTCATACAACCAACTAGAGGCAGCACAGCATAGCAGTTAAGAGCAAGGCTTTCCAAAGAAGTCTGTCAGATATCATATATATCCAGGTGATTGTCATATAGTTTAAGGCTTGAGAATACTAAAGGTTTTAAGTGTTGAAAACTGTTGATAATCTTTGTTTATGGCATTAGTATTCATGGAGAAATTACTTTATCTTTCTACTGAGTTACTCTTTGATTTACACCCTTGTTCGCTTTTGTTTTCTCTTTTGAGGTTGTCTAGACTACTACTTCGATTGCCAGCTTTGAGACTGATGAACGCTACCATCACTGAAGAACTGTTTTTCAAAGGTCTCATCGGCAATGTTCGAATTGACAGTGTCATCCCACATATTTTAAAAATGGAACCTGCAGATTATAACTCGCAAATAATTGGTCACAGCATTTGAAAGCTGAGATCTCAGTTTAAAGTGATTGTTCTTTCCCAGAACACAAGAAGACACCAAATCGAACTCACTGATTCCAGGGCATCTGGAAATTTTTACTTTAAAAGAGAAACCAAAAACCAAGATATTTTGATTTTACTTCCTTAAGAATGTTTGAAGTGACTGAGCATGTAACAGGAATTAGGATTTCCTTTCCTGTCTTATTTAAGTGAATAAAAAATACTACTCAATTTATTCTTGGTTAAGATGACACCTAAAGCTGTCACCTCTTGACTAAGATTTCTCCTTTTATTTTATAAAACAAATAAATATGTCTCTCTTTTTTTTTCCAGAATTGTGTTCTATTCATGTTTACTTTCATTATGAACTAGTACAAACACTTAATCGCTGAGAAGGATCTTCTTGCATTTTATGCTTCTAAAATATAATCTGTTTTAATTACTTGTCTAAAGAAGATTATTTTATGCTCAGTGGTATAATGATAACACTGGGACTATAGGAGATAATAATTGAATATAAATATTTTTTTGTTTTTTGTAAATATGATACCATTAGCATTTATCACCCTCATTGCTGGCAATGAGACATAGGTTATTTGTGATATTAAGAGCTGATATTTTTAGTGTTGTGTATTAGTTACAAAGCACTTTTTATTTATGTATGTAGCAGAAAATTGTTTTTGAGAATAAGATAGGGTTCATGTTTTAATATTTTTGGTTTACTGTGTTGTAAAAGTAATAGAAACTGATTGAGCGCCACAAGTTTCAGTATTTCACAGTAGATATTTAAATTGTTCCTGTTTATTCCACAGAAAGCGTCTGTCATCTCTCCCTCTTTTCTGACTTTCATTTGGTTCCTGACCCTTCCAGGGATTTAGCCAGTTTCTTTTAGGTCACTGGAAATACCTCCTTTGTGAAAGTGGATTTATCATAACCAGTCTGTGTTTTCAAGGTGAGTTAGACAGTTATTTTGAAGCAGTTGATAATTTTTTGAGACGTCGGTTATTTAATATATGGAGGAATGTGCACTGATTTTTTCACTCTAAAGGGGAAAGGGCTGTTTTAACAATAGTATGAGCATCAGCCTGAAGCACTGCCTTGTACTACCACAATGGAAGCATTTTAGATTCCTTGAATGTCTTCCACGGTAATGTTTTCCTTAGCAGAACCTGATACTGTTAAGTATTTCTTTGCTATAACTTCGTGAGAAATTACTTTGTTATATCTATTTGTTGATTTTTTTTTAAATATGGACATTTTATTGCACTCGAACATTTTTTACAAAGATTTTGCAGTAGAAGAGAAGCAGAATTTGGGAGAAGAGTATGGATTTTACTAATTGCTGCTTTATAGTAAGTCAGAAGTTTTAAAGTATCAATTTACAGTCTTTACCAACTTAAGGGAAACTTTTTTCCCCTATTTAAAACGTGATTTTTGTCAATGGAATTTTTTTTCTATAATTACAGCTGGGTAAACTACGTTTAGTACAGAATACTCAAATGGAAAAATCAGTAGGTTTATACGTTTATAAACCCAATGAAGAAAGCCAAGGACTCAAGAAATTATTTTAAGTAATGTACTAATGGTCAATTAAGATACATGTTTGAAGTATTTTTCCTGATTACATTTATAGTTGTATTTGGAAGTGTTTTTTAAAAACTACATTAAAATGTGGCCTGCATTACAAATTTGTTTTCTGCCAATATATTTGATTTCAGAGTCCTGTTTGTTCATTGTTTGGTCATCCTTTTGTTTGTTCCATTGTTAAGAAATCTCTAGTAAGATTTATGAAAGTACTTTCAGGAAGGAAAAAGCATGGAAAGCATTTCCATATGCCAATATTTTAGGATGATTTACAGTTCAATTTGAAGACTTGCAACTAAATATTACACACTGACCACTTATTTTCTTTCTCCTGAAATCTTAGTAAAGTGTAACCACACAATGACAGATGAAACAGGAGAGAAGAAATCAAAGGATAAGAGAGTTGAATTTTAGGGAAAGAAAACGCAGGTAGAGAAAGACAGGGCCAAAACCAAGGAAATGATCATCTGAATACCTGCAAAAGGTGGTACATTGAGAAAGAAGCCAGTATACGTTACAGTGTCCAAGAATGCTGTTTAGTCCAAGAATGCTGTTTAGTACCTGGAGGAACCAGGTGCTCATTTTCAGAGAGGTTACTTGGAGCATTAAACAGAGGATTGATTGCATATCTGTCTACAGAATCATTGAACTACCTTTCTCTATGTTTATTGAAGTCAGGTGACCACCTTCTTTTTCTTGTTTTTTGTCTTGTTTTTGGCTGCGCTGCACAGCATGTGAGATCTTAGTTCTCCAACTGGGGATCAAACCCATGCCCCCTGCACTGGAAACTTGGAGTCTTAACTGCTGGACCACCAGGGAAGTCCCCAGTGACCGCTTTCTATCCTTCAGCCTTTTTGAGCAAGAAACCAGAGATGAATAATCTTGAGACACTAAACCAGAATATCACAGGATTTACAGGATACCAGGGATAACAGAAGGCTTGGATTAGGTATAATCTTGAAGATATGGATTAAGTGAAAATCTGCATTGAATATGGGCTTTAGTCCTAAGCATGTTCCTAGAATTCTGACCACTGGGTATAGGTTTCTATGCCAGGATTTTTTTCTTTGGAGAAGCTAAGTTTTCTTTGGGAAAAACTAATTTGTCTGGAGAAAAGATCTCTAGACACTCAACTTTTGGTTGTCCCTGATAAGAAGACTGCCTACCATTTTATCCCTCTTCAGTGAATCCCAGTATTTCCAAGTTATATATGTATACATGGGGTTTCCATTCAGCTCTCTAATGCCTACTGTTAAATATGAACATAGAGCCAGGATCATCAGATATTTGAGGACATTTATAATACATAAGAGATCAGTTATAATCTGATGGTGGGGGCAGATAGCAATGCAGTGATCAGAAAAGTACCCCACTTCAAATATAATTAATATTTTGAAAGAAAGTAGGTGTATTCATTAAATGAAAACAGGATGCTTTGAAAAGGAAAATTTAAAGGAAGAAACTGCCCCTGGAAATTTAAACTGATTAAAACAATTCATTAGAAGGGTTGCAAGGTAAAGTTGTTGAGGAAAAGTTTAAAGATTTCAACAACCTTGAAAGTACAATTCACCCTTGAATAACGGGTGTTGAGGCACCAACCACCTGCAGATCCTGTAGTACTCTAGTGTGTATATATTTTTTAAAGTCTGCATGTAAATAGACCCACACAGTTCAAACCCATGATTTTAAGGGTCAACTCTATAACCAAGAGACAGAGAAATAGAAAATGAGACGTCTAACATTTTAATAGTAAGGACTTAAGAGAAAACAAAAGACGTGAGAAAATTATTTGATACGAGAAAAGTTCCACAGAAGGACATGTGATTCTCAGGTTGAATGATTGACCTGTTAAATGAAAAAGATCCATACCATCTTGAAATGAGAACATCATAATCAAAGAAGATAGTGTATTACTGCTTCTAGCAGTATTGTGGAATAGATAATTCTGAAGGCCTCTGATCTACCGCTGGACTTGCGAGAAACATGGCATGAGTTCTCAAAGCAGGCTAAAGTCACAGGTCATGATGAACCCTCCCTGTCCTGGCAGAATCAAAACTCTCTGGGGAAAACATTAATTTACATCAGAGTTGTGCACACTTATGTAGAGGGCCAGAGCATCGGTGTTTTTTACTTTGAGGACCTTACCATGTCTGAATCAACTGCTCTGCTATTGTTCAAAAGCAGCTGTAGACTGTACATAAGTGAATGGGCATGGCAGTGGTCCAGTAAAACATTTAAAAAACAGGGAGTGAACTGGACTTAGCCCTTCGGGTGTAGTTTGCTGACCTCTAATTTAGAACCTCAATTAGTCACACATTAAACTCAACCAAATATGAGCTCACAGAATTATCAAAGTTAGAAGGAAACTTGAATGAGTCAGCAATAAGCAATACATATAGATCCTAAAAAATAGATACTGCAATTGTCCTATCTGTACACGATTCAAACTGTACACGGCAAGTTTTAAGAAGAGAAAAATGGTGGGTGTTGTGATTCAACCAGTATCCTTTTGGACATCTACTGTGTGCTGTGGCTGTAGGCACTTCTGAGTCTTCCCAGCACTGCTGGCTTAGTGACCTCCCTTAGTGACCAACAGCACCAGCCACCAACTCACCTGAGCCAACACCTAGGGCTTCTCTTCCATCTTCTCACCCCCATCGAGTTCAACAGTAACCCCTGAGGCTTCAGCTTCCAGAGTTAGTCTCATATCCCTTCACCTCTGTGTGTGTGCCTCTGCCCCCAGCAGCCCTCTGCAGCAGCGCCACTGAGAACCTTCTGAAGCGCGTCTGTCTGCCCCCATCCATTCCCCGCTTATAACCCTTCCATGGACCCGCTTGCCAACTGTTCATGTCTCAGCTGCCTCCCATGGTCTCCGGAGCCCTGAAGGGTGTGCCTGACTCAGGCCTAGTTCTTCAGCCTTCTCCCTGTGTGTCTCTGTGGGACACACCAAGGTCCCTGTCCCCTTTGGGTGTGCTGCCCCCACTCACCTTCACTTGCATTTTGCTGTTCATCCCCTGCCCTCTGCTTCCAGGGATGGAGGCAGTTCCCCAGGCCTTTTCAACCAGCCCATCTCTGTCCTTCCCACTGGCCTGCCTTTAAAATATTTATTTATTTATTTAAAAAAATAAGTAGCAGAGTTGGCTTGGGTGGACACAAAGCACATATATTGGGCTGTCGGGCACCCACAGCAGAGAGAGTTGAACCTTGATTTTGTCAGCATTATGGGCAGTGGACTTAGAAAAGTTGTGGGGACAGCAGAAATCTTGAATAGGAAGGTGGTCTCCATGCAAATAAGGGAGAGACTGAAGAACCAAATTGTTTAGATGAAGAAGTACCTGGTTTCATAGTAGGCCTGGTAATTTTACAAATCTGAGGCCCTCACCTAGGTGGAGGATAGCAACTGCAGGCTGCAGCAAAAGATTCCTGCACTGCTCTGTTGCTTCACCGCCAACCAATCAGAAGAAAGTCACATACCCTGCAGCCCTCAACCCAAATTTTACCTATAAAAGCTTTTCCCTGAAAACCACAGGGGAGTTTGGGGATTTAGAGTATGAGCTACCCATTCTTCTTGGTTGGCCTTGCAATAAACTTTTCTTTCCCACTCCCACCCCCCAAAAAAACACAAGAAATGGTAACAGCAGTGGGGAACAAACAGATTGTAAAACAAGCAGAAACAACACTAGGAAACAATGAAATCTTAAAGATCAATCCATGGTGAAAGATTATGTCTTTAACACATCTTTTTAATATACACACACACACACACAGACTTATATCCCAGGGAACTGAAAACAGATCTGAAAGAGATGTATACACTCCCACATTTACTGCAGCTAAGAGATGAAAGCAACCAAAACTACCCACTGAGAGATGAATGGATAGGGAATCAGTGATACGTACGCAGTGCGGTATTACTCAACCTTAGAAAAGGAAACCCTGTCACGTGGATTTCATCCTACAGCGTGGATGAAACTGAAGGATAGTATGTTAAGTAAGATAGAAGTGAAAGTGTTAGTCGTGTCCGACTCTGACCCCAGGGACTGTAGCCCACCAGGTTCTAGTGTCCATGGAATTCTCCAGGCAAGAATACTGGAGTGAGTTGTCATACCGTTCTCCAGGGGATCTTCCTGACCCAGGCAGATTCTTTACTGTCTGAGCCAAGACAAGTCCTGCATGATTTCATTTATAGCGGGTATCTAAACCTCATGTGAAGAGTTGACTCACTGAAAAAGACTCTGATGCTGGGAGGGATTGGGGGCGGGAGGAGAAGGGGACGACAGAGAATGAGATGTCTGGATGGCATCACCGACTCGATAGATGTGAGTTTGAGTGAACTCGGGAGTTGGTGATGGACAGGGAGGCCTGGCCTGCTGTGATTCATGGGGTCGCAAAAAGACACAACTGAGCGACTGAACTGAACTGAAAGTAGTCATACTCTTAGAAAGTAGAATAGTGGTTATTGTGCTCTGGTGACCTAAGGCAATGGCAACCCACTCCAGTACTCTTGCCTGGAGAAACCCATGGATGGAGGAGCCGGTAGGCTGCAGTCCATGGGGTCACTATGAGTTGGACACGAATGAGCGACTTCACTTTCACTTTTCACTTTCATGCATTGGAGAAGGAAATGGCAACCCACTCCAGTGTTCTTGCTTGGAGAATCCCAGGGACAGGGGAGCCTGGTGGGCTGCCGTCTATGGGGTCGCACAGAGTCGGACACGACTGAAGCGACTTAGCAGCAGCAGCAGCAGACCTAATAGGAGCTCCAATAAGAGCTTCCCAGGTGGTGCTAGTGGTAAAGAAAGTGAAAGTCGCTCAGTTGTGTCCAGCTCTTTGTGACCCTATGGACTATACAGTCCATGGAATTCTCCAGGCCAAAATACTGGAGTGGGTAGCCTTCCTCCAGGGAATCTTCCCAAGCCAGGCATTGAACTGGGGTCTGCTGCATTGCAGGCTGATTCTTTACCAGTTGAGCTATCAGGGAGTGGTAAAGAACATACCTGCCAATGCAGGAGACGTAAGAGATGCAGGCTCGATCTATCCCTGGGTGTTCCCTGGGTGGGAAAGATCTCCTGGTGGAGGGCATGGCAACCTACTCCAGGGTTCTTGCCTGGAGAATCCCATGGACAGAGAAGCCTGGCATGCTATGGTCCATAGGGTCGCAAAGAGTCAGATACAACTGAAGAGACTTAGCAAAGCACAGCACAACCTAGTATAGAGAGAAAGGGGAGTGTTGTTCTGTGGGTTAAGAGTTTCAGTTTTGCAAGATACAAAAGTTCTAGAGATTTGCTGCACAACTATATATATAGAGTTAACACTACTGTATTATACACTTGAAAACGAAATGGTAAATTTTATGAGTTTTTTTGCCCCTCCCCACACACATACACAGGATGCTAGGAAACCAAATTGTACTTTTGAAAACTGTTCCATAAGGGAGAGAATCAAGCATCTTTCCTATATGAACAGTATTTCAGGAACCAAATAGTTGAGAGGAAGTTTTCTCTTTATAGGGCTTCCCAGGGTGGTGTTAGTGGTAAAGAATCTGCCTGCTAATGCAGGAGATGCAGGAGACATGGGTTCAATCCCCGGGTCAGAAAGATCCCCTGGAGGCGGGAATGGCACCCCGCTCCAGTATTCTTGCCTGGAAAAATGAATGGGCAGAGAAGCCTGGCAAACTAAGGTCAGTGGGGCTGCAAAGAATTGGACACAACTGAGCGCACACACACACTTTTCTCTTTATAGGAGATTTGTGACTAATGGAGGAATAAAATTATTTAGACAATGCTTAGCAGTGACAGCTAAAATCACAAAAAATGAGACAAGCAGACACCATATATCCTCCTGAATGGAAAGATAACAAAAAAATGAACACAAATCTTGTTAGATGCCTAGATTTAATACTAACATCCAGAAATACAGGAGGTAGAAGAGCACAAGGACACAATCAACAAAATCCAGACAGTGGAAAACGCTACAGGAGAAATTACCAGTTTCTTTGTCAAATAAACCAGAAGGACCAAAAACAAGGGGTGGGCAATGGGAGAATCATATATTAAAAGAAAATCAGTTACAAAATATGGAACTTATTTGGACAAAGTAAAAAAATCATTAAATGACTGTGGAAATTTGAACCTTCCTCAGCAGATATTTTATATTAAGCAGTTATTAACTTTTTCAGGTGAGATAATAGTAATACAGTTAAGCTTTTAGAATAATTTTTATATTGTGGAATAAGACAGATGGAATTTTTTAAAAGCAAAAAAGCCTGTGGAAAGCCCATGAAAGTCACACTTCAGCATAAAATAAATTCCTCTGTGACATAATTTTGAGTGATTGAGTCTAAGAAAAGAAAATCTGATCCTAACATTTGGAGGTTTCTCTTTTGGGGTTGAAGATTTAGTAGTGTGACATTACATGTCTCAGTTCAGTTCAGTTCAGTCGCTCAGTCATGTCCGACTCTTTGCAACCCCATGAATCACAGCACGCCAGGCCTCCCTGTCCATCACCAACTCCCGAAGTTCACTCAAACTCATGTCCATCGAGTCGGTGATGCCATCCAGCCATCTCATTCTCTGTCGTCCCCGTCTCCTCCCACCCCCAATCCCTCCTAGCATCAGACTCTTTTCCAGTGAGTCAACTCGTCACATGAGGTGGCCAAAGTATTGGAGTTTCAGCTTTAGCATCAGTCCTTCCAATGAACACCCAGGATTGATCTCCTTTAGAATGGACTGGTTGGACCTCCTTGCAGTCCAAGGGACTCTCAAGAGTCTTCTCCAGCACCACAGTTCAAAAGCATCAATGCTTCGGCACTCAGCTTTCTTCACAGTCCAACTCTCACATCCATACATGACCACTGGAAAAACCATAGCCTTGACTCGACGGACCTTGGTTGGCAAAGTAATGTCTCTGCTTTTTAATATGCTATCTAGGTTGGTCATAACTTTCCTTCCAAGGAGTAAGCGTCTTTTAATTTCATGGCTGCAATCAGCACCTACAGTGATTTTGGAGCCCCCAAAAATTACATGTCTGGGTCCAATCTTATTGTTCATTCCTCTCAGGAAATAATGTGTTTCAATTTTTAAAACTCTTTAGACAATCATGAAGACTTGAAATTATGGATTAGAGTGTAAATCTTATAAACCTTTTCCTTTTTAAAGAAATTATATGGTAAACTGGCATCTGGAAGCACAAAAGACAAAAGAGATGAAGAAAGTGAGCATGTGCCAAGTTTCTCATCTCAAACAGCTAGGAACCAGAGGACTGTTTCAAACAGACACATCAAGGAGTATATGTTTTAAAACATATTGAAAGTTATAAAGTTAGATGCTAGAAAAAATAATGTTCATTTAATGCCTTTTATTATTTAAAAATGGCAGAAATGCCACCTTTATGGCAGAAAGTGAAGAGGAATTGAAGAGCTTCTGGATGAAAATGAAAGAGGAGAGTGAAAAAGTTGACTTAAACTCAACATTCAAAAAATGAAGATCATGGCATGTGGTCCCATCACTTCGTGGCGAACAGATGGGGAAACAATGGAAACAGTGACAGACTTTATTTTCCTGGGCTCCAAAATCACTGCAGATGGTGACTGCAGCCATGAAATTAAAAAACGCTTGCTCCTTGGAAGAAAAGCCATGACAAACGTAGACAGCATATTAAAAAGTAGAGACATTACTTTGACGACAAAGGTCCATCTAGTTTTTCCAGTAGTCATGTATGGATGTGAGAGTTGGACTATGAAGAAAGCTGAGCACCAAAGAATTGATGCTTTTGAACTGTGGTGCTGGAGAAGACTGTTGAAGAGTCCCTTGGACTGCAAGGAGATCAAACCAGTCAATCCTAAAGGAAATCAGTCCTGAATATTCATTGGAAGGACTGATGCTGAAGCTGAAGCTCCAATCCTTTGGCCACCTGATGTGAAGAACTGACTTACTGGAAAAGACCCCGATGCTGGGAAAGAGTGAAGGCAGGCAAAGGGGATGACAGAGGATGAGATGGTTGGATGGCATCACAGACTCAACAGACATGAGTTTGAGCAAGTTCCAGGTGCTGATGATGGACAGGGAAGCCTGGTAAGATGCAGTTCATGGGGTCTCAGAGTGGGACACGACTGAGCGACTGAACTGAACTGATTATTTAAAAAATTAAATATGCATCTAATTTAAATTAGAAAATGTTTTATTTATTATTTCAAAACTTGAAACTGAATCATTAAGTCCTTAAAAGTAGATACTTAATCTTGTACTTCTCTATTCCTCTTCCTCAGTGACCTACTTACACAACAGTAGTATCAAATGTACTTACTTTCAAATGAGCAATAATGATTTTGTGCTTAATATTGAATTCCTTAATGGTAACTTGTTTCTAAAGAATCTTGACTCTAGAAAGGATTTTTGGAGTAGTCTGAAGCAATCACTTTATAGGAGGAAACTGAGGTCCCCAAAGGAGAAAACTTCACCTGGACAACCCTAGTATAGGTGACTTTTCCACTTGTCCTGTCTTCTAAACGGCATCTCTGAAAACTGTTTTGGAAGAACATCAATCAAGCTCATCTTCCCTGGAAAACGGGAGGAGGCCACAAGGGGGCGCTCCAGACCCGCGCATGCGCAAAACCAACTCCGCCTGCCGCGCGTGCTTGGGAACTTTCTGTCGTCGGCTCCCTGCCGCTGAGTGGCTGGTTCCGCCGGCGGGTGTCCCGCGGCGCGCCGTGGAGGCGGGGCCTGCAGGACAAGATGGAGTTGCTGCAGGTCCTGAAGCGCGGGCTGCAGCAGGTCAGCGGCCACGGTGGCCTCCGCGGCTATCTACGGGTTTTGTTCAGGTAGGCGGCCAGCCATGCTCTTGGCTTCTGGGACTGGACTTACCCTGGCTGGTTTCTTGGAAAGGGGTTCGGGCTTGGGTCAGCTTGGAGAGTCCGCAGCTCCTCAAGGACGACCGGCCGAGTCAGCCTGGCTTCCCGCGGGCGAAGTCTGTCCCGGGGTCTCCCGGAGACGGGGTCGAAGCCGGCTGTAGAGGCCGAGCTGTGACTTAGAGGTGAGGGCATATACGGGCTGCACCCCTGCTCTGCTTCCTGGGGAGTAAAGAGCCTGCCAGACGCTCACACTGTGTGACCTTGGGAAACTTTGGGGTTTTTCCCCTCCTTCCCTGGCCTTCTCTTTCCTTCCGTCCACTGTGGAGTTAAACGAAGTGATTTCAGTTTCCCCCGACTTCAACTCGGTGAATTGGACGAGCAGCATCGTACGGGGAAACGGAGTTGGAGACCTAGAGCCGAATGAAAGAGCCAGGTGTTCGTATCATTTTAATATGAAACAATTTAATTTCCAGGTTTCCTGAAGTTTATGGCTAACTTCAGTGCCTCAGACCTAGGGACAATAGATTTTTAAAAGTAGTCTTGTAATTTGAAGGTATTGCGCCTATATGTTAAGTGTATTTAAGGCACATCAGCTGGGTCAGTTTCTCTTCTCTTGTGCTGGAAGTATACAATCGGTGACTATACCCAGCATCTCCTCGTTTTTCTGCTTGGCACACTGCTATGTTTGTGAAAGTTAATACTCTCTCTTTTACCTATGTGTTGTAAATAAAGAATCTTTCCAAAATGTCTGTTTTCTTTTGGACATTCCCAGGGCAAATGATGTGAGGGTTGGCACATTAGTGGGAGAAGACAAATATGGAAATAAATACTATGAAGACAACAAGCAGTTTTTTGGTAAGTGCAGTATTTTGGGGTATAAGTAATGGGAGTGAAATTGGGATTTGATTTTACTTTGTTTTCTGTAATGTATTTTTACAAAGTACTTGTAAAAGGATGAAGAACTCAATAGAAAAAAGAAAAAGATAATCTGCAGGAAAAGAAAACTAAGTCACCAACAAAGGCATGAAAGGTTGCTCATTCTTATTTTTTATTAAAAATACGTGATTATTTTTCAATTTTTATTGAAATATAGTTGATTTACAATGTTTCAGGTGTACAGCAAAGGGATTCATGTATATGTGTATAAATACACATGTTCTTTTTTTAAATTCTCTTCCATTATAGGTTATTACAACGTATTAAGTATAGTTCCCTGTGCTATCTAGTAGGTCCTTTTTGGTTATCTGTTTTATGTATAGCAGTATGTATATTTTAAATCTAAATTCCTAATTTATCGCTCTCACCCTCACTTGTAATTGCAGAAATGCAGCTCAAAAAACAGCGTTATCTTTTTTCACCTGTTGAATTTTGAAGCATTTGCCAATCTGATAAATACTTATTGGGGAAATGCCATAAGAGAATATACGTTAGGACTTCCTTGGTGGTCTAGTGGCTGGGACTGCATGCTCCCAGTGCAGGGGGCCCAAGTTCAGTCCCTGGTCAGCGAACTATATCCCACATGCCCTAAGAGTTTACACGCCACAACTAAAGATTCTGTGTGCCACAAGGAAGATTGAAGGTCACATGTACCGCAACTAAGGCCTGGTGTAGCCGATAAATAAATATATGTGTATATTTAAAGTCTATACGTTAGTGCAGTCCTTCTGGAGGACAGTCAGTAAATTTATATATGTATATTTTTAAAGTCTATACGTTAGTGCAGTCCTTTTGGAGGACAGTCAGTAAATTTATATATGTATATTTTTAAAGTCTATACGTTAGTGTAGTCCTTTTGGAGGACAGTCAGTAAATTTTCTTAAAATTTACATTGCACATATCTTTTGTCCCAGCAGTTCAACTTCTAGGAATCCACCTTAAATATTCTTGCAAACCAAAAACAACCATTGCAGCATTGTTTTACCAGTAAATTCTAAAAGCAACATTAACTGTGCACCAGTTGGATACTGATGAATTGCATTTTTTTATAATACTTTGTTGTTATTAAGAATGATATAAACCAGTACATTTTATATAGAAAGATGTCAAAGATGTTTGTAACACAAGAAACTCCAGATGCAGAACAATTTGTTGCCTCACAGGAAGAAAATTAAGCTTTTTGTGTTCATATTCCAAATGCTGGAAGGAAATACAAGAAACTTAGAAGTATTGTGTGAGTTGGTAATGTTTCAACATTTTGTTCCTCCATGATAAAACTTTGTAACCCTGAAGTTTATTTAATTAATGTCTCTCAGCCCCAGGTTCCTCATGTTATAAAGTAGCATCATCATAATAATATTTGCCTTATAAACTTGTATAAAAAATAGATTAAAATTGAATGGGAGGAGCTTATCCAAATGTAGGACTTCAGCCTCAACAAGATTAACACTGTGGGTCAGATACTTCTCTATTGTGAGGGGCTGGTCTGCACATTATGGAATGCTTAGCATCCTTGGCATCGACCCACCAACTGCCAGAAACACTTTCCTTCTGCAGTTGTGACAACCAAAAATGTCTCCAGACTTTGCCAAATGTCCCTTGGGGGGCAAAGTTGCTCCCTGTTGAGAACCACTGGCCTATTGCTTGGGCTGTCAGTGCCCAAAAATTATTATACTACTGTTGCTATTATTATTACCTTCTTGAACTGTTGGAAATTTTTTGCCATGTGCATTTGTTACTTTCATAATAAAATTATCTTTTGATTGAGATTAAAAGTATCAGAGAGGGAATAATTAGTCTTTATCCGGGGGAAAACTTAAAAGGTGAAATATAATGGCCTTGAGTGCCATGTGCATTCTAAACACATATACATTATCTACTTTAATATTTAACTTCTACTGGAGGTAAGCACTTTAATCCTCCCCTCCCTCATTTTATGGAGAAAACTTGGTCATGGACCTTAATAATATTTTTAGGAATATATAAATCATGTATCCATGTGTGATCGCATTGGAAACAAGTTGGTTTACAAGGGGTAAACAGCAATATCTTAACACTCTGTAACCATAATATTGTAATATTTAGGCAAATCATAGTTTTAGGCCTGCAGTTGATTTTAAGAGATTATCAAAAAGCTTTTTTTTATAATAGAGAAAAAAAACTGAGGCCCAAGAAAATAATCTTATCCAGAAGGAACTTAATTAAATAACAGCTAGGTAGTGGCAGAGCCCCAGGCCAAAATTCTTTCTATTCATTGCTTTGTTACAAACTAGTATAATATTAAACTTCCTTCAGTTTTTCCTCTTTTCTTCTTTCCGTTTTTACCTCACATTGGAAATATCTTTCCTTTTGCTAATTTAAAAAATGATATATTTTGTTTTAAAACATTGAAACTTAGTGTATGAAGTGAAGAAGGAAAGCTTCCTTGTCTCATAGTTTTACCCATTTTAATAGTATATATATTTCAAAATTCTTCAGTGCATGTGTAAACATTTTTTTTTAAGTTATGTAATGCATGTGGTTTGTAAACTGAAATACTTTTACTTAAAAATTATGGGTCATTTTTCCCATAGTAAGTTGAAGGTATCTACAGCACTCTTTTCTGTTTGAACACTTGTCTTGTGTTTTCTTATGTTACAAATTTTAACATCGTTCTTTTTAATAGCAACACTGTATTCCACTGTATGGAAGAACCATTATTTTCTTGAATAGTTCACTGTTGGTAGATACGTACATTGCCTTCAATTTTTTGCTGTTAGAGACAATGCTGCAGTGAACTTGATTGTAACAATGTACACATTCACTTAAGTATTCTAAGAGTAAATTCCTGTAAGTGGAATTGCTGAGTCTGAGTTTGCACTTTTAAAATTTTGATATATATATAGATTATGAGATTGTTAAAGCCCAGCTCTATCATGGCATCATTTTGCTTATTGGCTTAAAATTCATTACAGGGATGAATTCAGTATTCCCTTTGTGGGGGTGAGGGCAGTGAGGAAGAGATGAAAGAAATTAATGTTTATTATGCACCTATGTGCCCGATACTAAACTAGGTGTGTGTGTGTGATATTTAATTTTCATAGCAACGTTAAGATGTGGGTATAATCATCCACTTTTAATAGATAAAGAAACTGAGGCTCATAACTTGCCTAATGGCCAGTGATAATAAATGACAGTCGTATATAGCACAGGGAGCTCTACCTAACACTCTGTAATGGCTTATATGGGAAAAGAATCTTTAAAAAGAGTGTAGATATATATATATATGTAAAACAGATTCACTTTGCTCTGCACCTGAAACACATCATTGTAAATCAACTATACCTCAGTAAAAAGTAAAAGAAAAAAAAGTGACAGTGTTCATTAAAATACAGGCCTTTGCCTAACAGTTTTGTGAATTGTGGTTAGGCTCTCAGCTGTTTCATAGAAATTTGTTAAAACATGCAGCCATACTATTTTGATAACATGAGCTGTTCTACTTATCTCACCATCATATATAATGTTTGCTTATTATATAATAAACACCAATTTCCTAAAGAATCTCTGATGGTTATTTAGAAATATTTATATGGAAACCTGTAGTTCAAGTGTGATTGCTGTGAATACATTTCTCTTGCCCCAGTTTCAGGAGGAGCACTTTTCTCTCCTGAATACCTAGAATGACTTGGAACAGATTCCCCTTCCCTCTCTGATTCCCGCTTGGCAGGGGACCTGGGGGAGAAGCAAGGGTTCTGCTCTGTGGAAAAGGCCTGCGCTCCACCCACAGAATGCATTCATTGCCCTCGAGGGGTTTTCCTGAGGTGGCCTCTAGGTTGTTGATAAACCTTGCCTGGAGTTTGCCTTCAATAGTACACGGGTCTCTGTAGTTCTCTTAACTTTTCTCTTACATAAGAACATATAAAAGTCTTTTCTTAATAAAAAGATTAGTTTGATGCTATGCAATTAACGCTGTTTTAGAAAGCTGGTCTTTATCTCCTCACATCTCTAAACTACACGTTGATCTTTCCATCCAGGCCGTCACCGATGGGTTATATATACTACTGAAATGAATGGCAAAAACACCTTCTGGGATGTGGATGGAAGCATGGTGCCCCCTGAATGGTAGGCTGCATCAGCATTTTATTTTATTTAAGTTGGCAGTATTACACAAATATTGAAAATCTATTCCTAAGTTAATCGGTGGTGTTCTGAAAGCATCAGTCCCAATTGTGATGGCTGTGTGACTAGTTATCCTAGAACTTAGTAGCTTAAAACAACAATAAGTATTTATCTTGGAGTTTTTGTGGGTCAGGAGTTCAGACAAGACAGAGCAGGAATGGCTTATCTCTGCTCCAGGATATCTGAGGCTTCAAGGCAAAGACTCAGAGGGCTGATGCTAGAATCATCTTGTTACTGATTACATCCCATGGACCCTGATTGAGATGGACTCAGCACAAGCTTTATTCATTGGCCAAAGAGCAGAGAAACAGGAACTATGTTCACAGATCAGCTTCTTGCCCAGGTGGCAGTAGTCGTGTTCAGCTGCTTAGTCGTGTCTGACTCTTTGCGACCCCATGGACTGCAGCACACCAGGCTGTGCTGTCCTTTACTGTTTCCCCAAAGTCTTTCTCAAACTCATGTCTGTTGAATTGATGATCCCATCCAACCATCTCATCCACTGTTGCCTGCTTCTCCTGCCCTCAGTCTTTCCCAGCATCAGGATCTTTTCCAGTGAGTTGGCTCTTCGCATCAGGTGCCCAAAGGATTGGAAATTCAGCTTCAGCATCAGTCCTTCCAATGAATATTCAGGATTGATTTCCTTTAGGATGGGTTGGTTTGATCCCGTTGCAGTCCAAGGGACTCTCAAGAGTTTTCTCCAGCACCACAGTTAAAAAGCATCAGTTCTTTGGTGCTCAGTCTTCTTTACGGTCCACCTCACACATCCGTACATGACTGCTGGAGAAACCATAGCTTTGACTAGATGGACCTTTGTCGGAAAAGTGATGTCTCTGCTTTTTAATATGCTGTCTAGGTTAGTCATAGATTTTCTTCCAGGGAGCAAGTGTCTTTTAATTTCATGGCTGCAGTCACTATCTGCAGTGATTTTGGAGCCCAAGAAAATTATCACTGTTTCCATTGTTTCACCATCTATTTGACATGAAGTGATGGGATTGGATGCCATGATTTCAGTTTTTGAATGCTGAGTTTTAAGCCAGTTTTTTCACTCTCTTCTTTCTCCTTCATCAAGAGGCACTTTAGATCCTCTTCACTTTCTGCCATTAGGGTGGTATCATCTGCATAGCTGAGGTTATTGATATTTCTCCTGGCAATCTTGATTCCAGCTTGTGCTTCCTCCAGCACAGGGTTCCTCATGATGTACTCTGCATATAAGTTAAATAAGCAGGGTGACAATATACAGCCTTGATGTACTCCTTTTCCAATTTTGAACCAGTTCGTTGTTCCATGTCCCGTTCTAACTGTTTTTTCTTGACCTGCATACAGGTTTCTCAGGAGGCAGGTCAGGTGGTCTGGTATTCCCATCTCTTTAAGAATTTTACACAGTTCGTTGTGATCCACACAGTCAAAGGCTTTAGAATAGTCAATGAAACAGAAGTAGGTGTTTTTTGGGAATTCCTTTGCTTTTTTTCTGATCCAGCAGATGTTGGCAATTTGATCTCTGGTTCATCTGCCTTTTCTAAATCCAGCTTTACATCTGGAAGTTCTTGGTTCACATACTGTTGAAGCCTAGCTTGAAGGATTTTGAGCATTACTTTGCTCGCATGTGAAATGAGTGCAATTGTGCAGCAGTTTGAACATTCTTTGGCATTGCACTTCTTTGAGATTGGAATGAAAACTGACCTTTTCCAGTCCTGTGGCCACTGCTGAGTTTTCCAAATTGCTGGCATGTTACTGAGTGCAGCACTTTAACAGCATCATCTTCTCGGAGTTGAGATAGCTGAGCTGGAATTTCATCACCTCTACTGACTTTCTTCATCATAATGCTTCCTGATGCCCCATGCCTCTCCAGGAGACTTTCAAACACAGGTCTGGCTCAGTCTCTTGTCGGGGTCACTGCTCCTTTTGCTGGGGTCCTGGTGCACACAAGGGTTTTTTGTGTGTGTTCTCCAAGCGTCTTTGGCTGGTTATGAGGTTTGATTTTAAACTCGATTGCGCCCCTCCTACTGTCTTGTTGCGGCTTCTCCTTTGCCTTTGGATGTGGGGTATCTTCTTTTTGGTGGGTTCCTGTTGATTGATTGTTCAACAGTTAGTTGCAATTTTGGTGTTCTCGCAGGAGGAAATGAGCGCACGTCTTTCTCCTCCATCTTTCTCAAATCAGTGGCAAGAGGGATTTTATTTTAAAAAGTAAAGACAAAGGGAGGAGGAGTGAGGCTAATGATGGGGAGGCATATGCATTAGTCTGCCAGGAAGGTCTCCCCCCCATCCTCAGGGAGTCGGGTGCCACTCCCTTTTTATCCATTTTTTGTTATTAATGTCTGGTCATCACTGTTGGTAGGTGTGCCATTTAGTATGCTAGTATCGTAGAAATCAATGCATAAGACAACTCAGGGTTATTATAGTTGGAGGTCAGATTCATTGGTTGGTCTCATCTGGTTCTGTCTGAGTTTTTGCTTGTAGCTTCCTTTCTTATCTCTGGACCCTTTAACTTAAAAATTTATGTTCACTTTTACTAAACATGTGGGTGGCGGTGGTGGCTTGTTTGGCTGGTTTTAAGCAAGGACGCCCTGACTGAAGGTGGGGGTTGGAGGGTTTGAGCAAAGACCTGGAGCAGCTCTGACAACAGTTTAGATTTGGTCTCTCACCGTCTGGCAATTGATGCTGGCTTTTAGCTGAGGGCATGGCTGTTTTGTTGGGTTGGAATACCCTCAGGTAGCCTGAGCCTCCTCAGGCAAATGCTCTGAGAGGGAGCGCCAGGCAGAAACCATGTCGCCTTATCTGAGTTAGTGTTGGAAATCATCCAGTACTGAGTCTGCCTTCCCTTGGCCGAGGCAGTTAGAAAACTCTGTTCGTGTTTAACAGGAGAGGTATAGTCTATCTCTTGATGGAGCAGTGTCACCAATCATATGTTGGGTTACATAATGGTGTGGCTGTCTTTGAGGAAAAACAGGGTGCTGTAGAATCACTTGGCCATAGTGAAGAGAAAGGCTGAAAGAGCTCTGGCTCTCATCTTATTCAGCAGTTCAACTTAAAGCATGTTCCTTAACCTCTCTGGAGTTTGGATTTCTCATCTGTTAAATGAGAGTCCCCCAAATTCCTTCCGTTCCCGTTCCGTTCCGTTCAGTCGCTCAGTCGTGTCCGACTCTTTGCGACCCCGTGGACTGTAGCCTACCAGACTTCTCCGTCCATGGGATTCTCCAGGCAAGAATACTGGAGTGGGTTACCATTTCCTTCTCCAGGGGATCTTCCCGACCCAGGGATCGAACCCAGGTCTCCTGCATTGGAGGCAGACGCTTTAACCTCTGATCCACCAGGGAAGCCCAAAGGTCTTTAAAAACTATGATTTCTAATATGTCTATTTTAAAAATGAAATTTCAAATGTGTTTACTTGAATTACCAAATTTTTAATAAAATATTTCCCCAAAAAAAGTATATCTATTTCATAGATTGCTGGTTGATATACTCTAGAGATCTCTAAACTCTCGAGATCCTTTCTAGAAGATCCTGGTCTAGAAAATTTTACAAACAGAAAAAAAAACACACCTAAAAATAAAGTATCGGGTTAGTTGTGATCTTTTGATCGTCAGAAGTAGTTTGGGGCTCTTTTGAGTAGAAACTGGGATAATCTCATAGTAGTCACTTTCATTCTAAAGGCTCGGGTAGAGACCCAGGGACTGAGTCAGTGGGTGAAGCGCTGCTGTGAGACGGCTGGGGGCTGGGCGTTACGGTGGACTGAACGCACGTGCTCCCTCAGTGAGGGCAGCAGTGCGCTTCCCTCTGTCCAGCTCCACCAGGTGGGGGTCCAGCCAAGGGTTTCCAGATATGATTTTTCAAGAGAAAGTGAAAATCCGTATTTATTTATGAGATTTGTTTTCTGTTTGTTTGTTTTTGAATGTTTATTTTAAAGATGTTTGTCAGTTTAAATATTGCACTGTCCAGTAGAACTTTCCATGATGATGGAAACATTCTATAACTATGCTTTCCAGCGGGGCTTCCCTAGTGGCTCAGTGAGTGGTAAAGAAGCCACTTGCCAGTGCACGAGACGCAAGTTCGATCCCTGTGTTGAAAAGATCTGCTGGAGAAGGGCATGGTAACCCATTCCAGTGTTCTTGCTTGGGAAATCCCATGGACAGAGGAGCCTGGTGGGCTACAGTCCATGGGGTCGAAAAGAGTCCAACATGACTTAGCAACTGAACTACAACAAAACCACCAGCCTCATGTAGCCCAGAGTGCCTTGGAATGTGGCTAATGTGACAGAGGAAGTGAACTAATCTAATATTTTATTTAAATTGAACAGTCTGCTTGTTTGTACAGAGTATTTTGTTTGTTTTTTAAAATATTATGTGAGCTAAGGAAAATATAAGATTTCACGTACATACAGTTTTCAACTTGTGGTCCACTACTTGGACTCCTTAGGAGCATTTACTCCTGTCAGTGATGTAGTTTGAAGACCACGGTATTGGAGAGTGCCTTTAATAAAACTCATTGGCTCTTAACATGAGAAAGCAGCACTGATGTTATTTGAGGCTGGATTTTTGTGCTTTTTTTAATGGGAAATAATAATCTATGGTCTGTTAAAATGTGGGGACCTGTGATTTTAGGTCTGGAACTATCTGCCTTCTCTGAAGGGGCATTCTGTATGTCAGGGGCACTATTTGAGACCACAATCTCAAAGTGGAGTGTTGGCTTTAGGTGACGAGGTATCCTGCAGTTTTCATTTGTTTTGATTGTTTTTGAGAGGGGTTGGTCCTGAGAGTGTGTAGAAGGTCTGTGGGCTGTCTTGTTCAGACGGATGGCCATCTCCTTCAGAGTACCTATCTAGATTAGGGGTTGGTGGAGGGAATTGATTTAAATTATGTGGGATGAAACACATTTTAAACCAGTCAGTTCAGTTCAGTTCAGTTCAGTCGCTCAGTCGGGTCCGACTCTCCGCGACCCCATGAACCACAGCACGCCAGGCCTCCCTGTCCATCACCAACTCCCAGAGTTCACTCAAACTCATGTCCATCGAGTCGGTGATGCCATCCAGCCACCTCATTCTTTGTCTTCCCTGTCTCCTCCTACCCCCAATCACTCCCAGCATCAGAGTCTTTTCCAGTGAGTCAACTCGTCGCATGAGGTGGCCAAAGTATTGGAGCTTCAGCTTTAGCATACCATTAAATAGTTAAAAATCTGAAATGATAAGTATTATTCGGCCAAGCCAGTCCTTTTAAATGTAAGATCTGAGATCACATAAAAAAGAAGGTGAAAGCTGTAGAAGATAATATCACCTGCTAGGGTGCTGCCTGAGGGCAGTTGAGGATGCAAAGCTGGGTTTCTTTGTGGAGTGGAGCCCCCTAAGTTCTGAGCACCTTTGATGACCCTTGTTTGTAAAGGAAGCTTACAGGCTTGTGATGAGTCTTCCTTGGAGAAAGTAGTTTGGATTAGCTCAGCTGTTTGTTTCTCAGAACCCCCTTTTCTGAGTGAGTGCAATACATTGTAGAACTCTAATCTTACCTTTGATTTGATCCATGGATAAATCTGAAGTTGGGTTGATTTTTCTTTCGTTAGAGAGCCAGGTATTACGCATAGAGTAATGAACTGCAGTCTGTCATCTGTACTCATTCAGATACCTATGGTGGAAAAACAAAAAACCTATGGCATACCTGCTGGGTGCCAAGAACAGTTGTGGGCACTGAGGATACAATAAGTCAGTGAAACAAAGCCCTGGCTCTCATGAGAGGAAGCAGAGAAACAAATATGTATTTTAGGAAACAGTAAATGCAAGGGAGCTGATATTCATGAAGAGTGAGGGCCTTCTCTCGGGGGGAGGTGGCTGTTTGATACAGGGGTTAGGGAGGGCTTCTTGAAGAAGTGACAGTTGAAACGGGGAGGGGATTGCGGTGGGGGGAGATTAAGAGTTCCAGACAGCAGAAACCACATGTGCAAAAGCCCGTCGTATCTGAGCTGTGTTGCTTGTATTCAAAGGAACAGCAGAGCGGCCAGTTTGGCTGGAGTGGAATGAGTGAGGGGAAGATGTCAGGAAACGAGGATGGAGACCTCGCTGGGGCCTACGGTAGCTGCATCTGCGTGCGGCTCTTGTAAGTCGTGGGTAAATCCTTTGGATGTTTTTTTAAAGTTCTTAGAAAGTCACTGGGAGGTAAGATAGAGTGTGATCTGTTTTGCAGGTTTTTAAATTTTATTTCTTTTTTAGTTTTGGCTGTGAGGGTGGGCTTTCTCTAGTTGCAGCACATGGGGGCTACTCTTCATTGCAGTGTGCAGGCGTCTCATTTCATTGGCTTCTTGTGTCGCGGAGCACAGGCTCTCGGGCACGCAGGCTTCAGTAGTTGCAGCTCGAGGGCTCTAGAGCATGAGCTCAGTAATTGTGGCACACAGGCTTAGTTACTCCGTGGCATGTGGGATCTTCCTGGACCAGGGATCGAAACAGTGTCCCCTGCATTGGCAGGCAGATTCTTATCCACTGCGCCCCCAGGGAAGTCCTGTTTTACAATTTTTTAAAAAATTGGGAACAATCCCAAATTTTCTGAAAAGTTCCAAGTACTTGAATCATTTCAAAGTAAGTTTCCAAAATGATGTCATATTATGACAGAATTAACTTTAGTATATAATTCCTACAAACAAGTATATCTTCCTGTGTACATAGCTACAGTGCAACCATCAAAGTCCGGGAGTTAACAGTGACGCACGCCGCTGCGTAATGGTCAGACCCTGTTTCAGTTTCGTCAGAATCCCAACAACGCCGTTGACAGCAAGAGGGTCTGGTCATGCCTTGCATGTAGACCTCATTTCTCTCTAGTCTCTTTCACACTGGATTGGTTCATCAGTTTTTCCTTGATTTTTATGATCTTAACACTTTACAAGATTACAGGCCAGTTGTGTTGTGGAGTGTCCCTCAGTGTGGGTTTGTCCAGTGTTTCCTCGTAACTCGGTGCAAGCTATGCATCTGTGGCAGGAATGTCACGGAAGCAATGTCAGGTTCTTCTTGTTGCATTTTATTAATTGGCTTCTGATTTCCCCAGATTTCTGCATTCTAAAGTTACTCATTTTCCCTTTACAATTAGCATTTTGTGGGGAGAAACTTTGAAGTTATTTAACTATTCAGTTATTCAACAAACTTTATTTATAGCAATATGAACTGTTATTTTAATCAATGGGTTATAGTCCATTAATGGGCTTCCCAGGTGGCACTAGTGGTCAGGAACCTGCCTGCCAGTGCAGGAGACATCAGAGATACAGGTTCCATCCCTGCGTCGGGAAGGTCCCCTGGAGGAGGGCATGGCAACCTGCTTCAGGATTCTTGCCTGGAGATTCCCCATGGACAGAGGAGCCTGGTGGGCTACAGTTCATAGTGTTGCAGAGAGTCAGACACAACTGAAGCAATGCAGCAGCAGCATAATCTGTTAATGTAATTTGTTCGTTTATTGCTCAAATTGAACACAGTTTGACCATTCAGTCTGCATTTGTGGTCCTTTTAAAACATCTCCAGCATTCTTGGAGCACATTCTTTCTGACAACAATTTTCCAGGTTCATCTTATGTTTTCCCCGCCCCACCCATGAAAACAGCCATTTCTTTGAGGAGCCTGTGTTTGTTTTGTTTTCTTGCTGCTTTTCAGTGTAGTGTTTAGAAACTATAATAATATCTAAGTGCAAGGTATGCTCACTGCTGTTGGGACACCGCTGCTCCCAGGCCCTCTCAGTGGACAAGCTTGGTTGGCTCTAACAGTTGTGTGTATGTGTGTATACATCTATATCTCTGTCTTTTTTAGTCTATGTATTGAAAACCGTGCATCCACAGCAATGCCACTGAATCCAGTCAATACCACAGGTTATATTCTAGTTTTTTCTCGTTCCATATTTCTGTGGTTTTTTTTGTTATTACTTATTTGATGAATTCCACTCTATGTGTTGAAGTTCTCATTGCTTGCTTCCCACTCCCCACCTCTGAACTCCCTTCTTAGCCCACTTTGCTTCCAACGCCCCACATCAGCTTGGCAACTCCCCCTTCCTCCCCACGTGGATGCCTTCTCCCCCTGCAGGCTCTGTCACCTTACTAGTCTATTGCCACACTCCTCCCCTCCACCACGGTGCCGAGCAGACAGATGCTTACTTTGCTTAGTCCCACCTAATGGCTCTTGGGGGCTTTCCTGGTGGTACAGAGGCAAAGAATCTGCCTGCCAATGCAGGACCCGCAGCAGACGCAGGTTCATTCCCTGGGTCAGGAAGATCCCCTAGAGGAGGAAGCAGCATCCTCCTCCCAGTATTCTTGCTGGGATTATCCCAGAGGATGGACAGCGGAGCCTGGTGGGCTATATAGTCCCTGGGGTCGCAGAGTCAGACACGATTGAGCACGCACACCCAGTTGTCTACTCCTGTGTAACAGATTTTTCAAATTTAGTTTAAAACAGTAAACATTATCTGACAGTTTCTGTGGGTAAGAGTCTTGAGTGCAGCTTAGCTGGATATCTCTGGCTTAGAGTCTTCCACGAGGCCACACAGAAGACACCGTGTTTGTTGTTGTTGTTGTTCAGTGGCTTAGTCTTAGATGACTCTTTGTGACCCCATGGACTGCGGCACGCCAGGCTTCCCTGTCCTTCACCATCTCCCGGGGTTTGCTCACACTCATGTCCATTGAGTCAATGATGCCATCCAACCATCTCATCCTCTGTCGTCCCCTTCTCCTCCTGCCTTCAATCTTTCCCAGCATCAGGGTCATTTCTAATGAGTCGGCATCAGGTGGCCAAAGTATTGGAATTTCAGCTTCAGCATCAGTCCTTCTAACGAATATTCAGGGTTGATTTTGTTTAGGATGGACTGGTTGGATCTCCTTGCAGTCCAAGAGACTCTCAAGAGTCTTCTCCGAGACCACAGTTAAAAAGCGTCAATTCTTTGTCACTCGGCTTTCTTTATGGTCCAACTCTGGCATCCATACATGACTACTGGAAAAACCATAGCTTTGACTGTATGGACCTTTGTCAGCAAAGTAATGTCTCTGCTTTTTAATATGCTGTCTAGGTTTGTCATAGCTTTTCTTCCAAGGAGCAAGCGTCTTTTAATTTCATGGCTGCAGTCACCGTCCACAGTGATTTTGGAGCCCAAGAAAATAAAGTCTGTCACTGTTTCCATTGTTTCCCCGTCTCTTTGCCATGTGAAGCTGCAGTCATATTGAGGTTTACATTTGGAAGGATCCACTGTCAAACTCATTCACATGGCTGTAGACAGACCTTAGAACAGTCGTGTGGGCCTCCCCTCAAGACTACCTCATGATGCGGCAGCTGGTTTTCCTAGAGTTACGATCAGGAGCAAATGAAAGGGAGCACCATAGCTGGAAGTCGCAGTCTTTTTAAACCTGATCTCAGGAGTGACACCCCACACTGGTGCTGTATTCTGTTGGTTAGAGTTCAGTCCGACGGGCTAGTCCACACTCAAGGAGAGGTGTGTCCACCAGGAGGATGTGGTCACTGGAGGTCATCTTAGAGGCTGCCCACCACAGAGACACATTTTGAAGTAAGATGGACTCAACTAGATTTGCTGATAGATTGGATTTTGAGAGAAAAGGGTAGCTTCAAGATTTTAGCCTGAACTACTAGTGGTGTATTAGGTGGGAAGAGAAGGAGCAGGCAGGATGGGAGAAGCAGAATTGGAAGGGGTAATCAAGAGTTCCATCTGAGATGTCTGCTAGACAGCCAAGTGAGCGTGGTGGGTAGATAGTTGAAAACATTAGTTTTCTGGAGGTCAGAATAGAGGTTGGTGCTGGAGATAGGGCTTCAAGTGTGATTTTACCTAGCATAGTATGCAGTTTTCATAAATTATGGGCAAAACGGTTAAGAGACTCTGATCCTCAGTTAACTGTCTAGCTGTGTTACCCTGGAAGCCAGGTTAGATTGTGTCAGTCATATTGCTGGATAAAACTGATCCTTGATTGACAAACTGCATCTAGATTGAGAGGACCTACAAATGGCTGAGGAGTTAGCTATGTTTGGGCTCCCCTGTCTTGTTGCTCTTAGAACTGGTATGTCCCCGCGGGGAATGGCAGTCCTGAAGCCGTGCCTGTGTAGTTGTTAGCAGAGCTGTTAGCTTTTGTGGACGTGAAGCCTTAAAGTCAGGGCAGCTCCTGCACCTGCCTCGTGTGGTTCTCATCTCCCTTAAGCGTGTGCTGTGTCATCTAGAGAGTCAAAGAAAACAGCTTCTGGATATCTGGGTGAGAGCTGTGTCCCCTGGATGAACTACTGCAGAGACTCCCGGAGGGAGAAACACCTGGTGTGTCCTGCAGGCTGTGGTTCCCGTGCTCAGCCCTCCTGAGTTCTCAGGTGCCCTCTGTGGCCTCTGACAGTCTCCGAGGCTGTGGAGTACTTACATAGCCTCACCTGGGGAAGGGTTTCCCTTCAGAGGCATCCTTTCAGTGTCTTTGGTAGAACCAGGGCATACTTTTAATGAACTTGTGGCTCACTTACTGTTCCCCATCTTTGTGGTAACATGAGAAATTGTGTGGGAAAACGAGTTCATTTTGTCGGTCTTGTCTCAAAGCTTTCATTTCCTTTGAATGTGTCAGCAGTCGGTAAGGTCTATCAGTAGATAAACAAAAGGTATCCATGGTGGTGCAAACATCTTGGATGGGCAGTGGAGCCACTCGAACCTTGGAAATTAAAGAAAAAAATTATTGCCTAGAGCTCCGCACAGCAGCCAGCTCACAAACAGTCCATGCCGCTGCGTGAGTGTTTATTGAGCACCCAACCGTGTTTCAGGTGCTCAGGGGTTTGTACACTTACACAGGTGAAAATATGTACGAGCCTGTCCTGGAGCTTACAGGCACTTAATGAGTCCTGGCTGGTAGACTAATACTGTATTGTAACTTACTATCTGTTATTTTTCTTTGTTACAGTACCTTCTTTTTTTATCTGTTTTATTCATTTAAAGTGAAAGTGAAATTGCTCAGTCTGACTGTTTGCAACCCCATAGACTGTAGCCTACCAGGCTCCCCCATCCATCCATGGGATTTTCCAGGCAAGAGTACTGATGTGGGTTGCCATTTCCTTCTCCCAGTGGATCTTTCCGACCCAGAGATCGAACCTGGGTCTCTTGCATTATAGGCAGACGATTTTACCATCTGAGCCACCAGGGGAGTCCTTTATTCATTTATGGGGTCAGCAGTTAGATTTTAATTTCTTCTTTGCTGCTAAGTCACTTCAGTCGTGTCCGACTCTGTGTGACCCCATAGACGGAAGCCCACCAGGCTCCCCCGTCCCTGGCATTCTCCAGGCAAGAACACTGGAGTGGGTTGCCATTTCCTTCTCCAATGTGTGAAAGTGAAAAGTGAAAGTGAAGTTGCTCAGTCTTGTCTGACCCTTAGCGACCCCACGGACTGCAGCCTACCAGGCTTCTCCATCCATGGGATTTTCTAGGCAATAGTACTGGAGTGGCTTGCCATTGCCTTCTCCGAATTTCTCCTTTAACTTGATTAAATAGAATACTCAAAGTCTTTATTTCAGTGGATTACAAATACTGCCTTATACCATTTTGGACTACCCTTAATTTTAAGTTAGCTAATTGCCACCATCTTTACAGTAATGAACAATAATATTTATTTTCATTTTTATGGTAGTAAACCAAGTAAATAATCAGTATCTACATGAAATTTGACATGATAAAATCTTGAATACCAACAGAAAGAAAATTTGGGCAGTTTTTTGCATAATAGTATAAAACTGCTGTTTTCATTTACATCAGGAGAAACAAAGTTTTGTTTGAAATATTTGAACTCTGAAATCCTTTGAGCCAAGTTAAAAAAGTAAAAACCATGGCTTGCCTGGATTTTTCTTTACTGTGGATATACTTTTTTCCCACTTGGTGGCACCTTCTGTTCATTTTAAAGTAACATGTCTTTCTTTCCGTTTAGTGCACTGGTGTCTCTTCCTCATATATTAATTTTTCTTATTAAAATTAATGGTTAAATTACTCAAGTAATACATAAGTACTTTTTAAAAGAAATTATAGCTTATGTTCAAAAGTTTTCGTTTATGTTTTTTTAACAGAAAATAATTTGTCCTTGAAGATTTTTTTAGTGCCATGGTGAGATTGACAATGGTTTTTCTTGTGTAGGGTTAATTTATTTAGGATACCTACAGATGGGAATACCAGACCACCTGACCAGCCTCTTGAGAAACCTGTATGCAGGTCAGGAAGCTACAGTTAGAACTGGACATGGAACAACAGACTGGTTCCAAATAGGAAAAGGAGTACGTCAAGGTTGTATGTTATCACCCTGCTTATTTAACTTATATGCAGAGTACATCATGAGAAACACTGGGCTGGAAGAAGCATAAGCTGGAATCAAGATTGCTGGGAGAAATATCAATAACCTCAGATATGCAGATGACACCACCCTTATGGCAGAAAGTGAAGAGGAACTCAAAAGCCTCTTGATGAAAGTGAAAGAGGAGAGTAAAAAGGTTGGCTTGAAGCTCAACATTCAGAAAACAGAGATCATGGCATCTGGTCCCATCACTTCATGGGAAATAGATGGGGAAACAGTGGAAACAGTGTCAGACTTTATTTTTTTGGGCTCTAAAATCACTGCAGATGCTGATTGCAGCCATGAAATTAAAAGACACTTGCTCCTTGGAAGGAAAGTTATGACCAACCTAGATAGTATATTAAAAAGCAGAGACATTACTTTGCCAACAAAGGTCCATCTAGTCAAGGCTATGGTTTTTCCAGTGGTCATGTATGGATGTGAGAGTTGGACTGTGAAGAAAGCTGATTGCCGAAGAATTGAGGCTTTTGAACTGTGGTGCTGGAGAAGACTCTTGAGAGTCCCTTGGACTGCAAGGAGATCCACCCAGTCCATTCTGAAGGAGATCGATCCTCGGTGTTCATTGGAAAGACTGATGCTAAAGCTGAAACTCCAATACTTTGACCACCTCATGCAAAGAGTTGACTCACTGGAAAAGACTCTGATGCTGGGAAGGATTGGGGGCGGGAGGAGAAGGGGACGACAGAGAATGAGATGGCTGGATGGCATCACCAACTCGATGGACATGAGTTTGAGTGAACTCCGGGTGATGGACAGGGAGGCCTGGCGTGCTGTGATTCATGGGGTCGTAAAGAGTCGGTCACGACTGAGCGACTGAACTGAACGGAACTGAACACAGTCCATAGGGTTGCAAAGAGTCAGACGTGACTGAAGCAACTTAATACACACACATACATACACACATCATCATTTTAGTCAGCTTTTTTTTTTTTCACTTGACAGAAGATGTTCTAGAAGCTTTTGTAGAGAAGTGAGGTAGCAGGTGGAGAGGATTACCTGGAGGTGATTACTTGGGGCTTGAGAGACTGGGTGGGTGGTGGTACCTTTCATTAGGATGGGAAGACTAGAAGGGTAGCCTGTGAGGGTGGAGGGGTAGGAATCAGAAGCCTCCTTTTTGGATGTAGGAAATTTGAGATACTTGTCAGAAATCCAAGTGAACAATTATGTTAAGTAAACAGCAGGATACATGAATCTGTGGCTTAGGACAGAGGTCAAGCCAGTAAAGAATAAGTAATTACTAGCAAAGTAAGGAAGACAAGAGAGATTAGCATTTCAACAATCATAGGAAGTCTAACTGTGTTGATTTTTGCTGAGAGGTTAAGTAATACAAGGACAGAGAAGTGTCCACATGCATTTGGCAGTATGAACTTCATTGAATCTAAATGGAATCTGAAAATAAATAAATAAATGGAATCTGTTCTTGAAAAAAATGTGGAGAGATCAGAAAAATTTTTTAAAATCTGTTGGGTGGGCAGGGATAATCCACATACACCCCTAAGAGGCAACTATTGTCAGCATTTGCCATATTTCCTTTAGTCTTTTTACATAAATGTTTATGTTAACTGTGTTCCTAATCATTCAGTTTTATTTACTGTTCTTTTCAGTCTATAGTATAAGCAGTTTTCCTTGTTATTAAAAAGAATCCTTATAATCATGATTGTAAAAATGTACAGTTGTTATGGAAAACTTGGAAAATCCATAGAAGGACAAACAAAAATAAACTGTAATTCCGTAGCCAAGAAATAAGCAGTGTTAAGATTGTGTTCACTGAACAGATAACAGTTTGTCTGCTTTTGAGTAGAGAAGGAATGTTTTCAAAGGACCACAGTGTGGAGAACAGGTTGTAGTTTATTGGTCACATCTTCTTTAGAAGATTTGTGATTATAAATATTAATAACTATATATAGGTAAATGTGTGTATACAAATATATTTGTTATATACAGTATTTTGTTTCTCTTCTCCCTCCCCTCACTTAATATAGCACAGATGTTTTCACTTAATGTGCTGCTTGTCACTTTGAGTGTTTTAGTGTAGACGGGCTTTGAATATAGACAGGACTAATGGCAATTTGGGTTTAAAATGAATATTCTATTAACTATAGCTGCAAACCTTAAAATGTAGTTGCTCTCTTAAGCTTTGAGGATTTGTTTATAAACAGGATAGCGAGATTAGTGACTTGAATATTTGTGCATAAAAATAAAAAACAATTATATTCTCTTGTTCTTTGATGAATGGTTAATAAACTCTAATGTAAAGAATTAAATTCTCGGAGGCCTGACGTGCTGTGATTCATGGGGTCGCAAAGAGTCGGACACGACTGAGCGACTGAACTGAACCGAAGGAGTTATCTCCACTTGCAATGTTAGTTAATTACATCCCCTTTAAGCATTTTAGGGCACATTTATAAATGTAATATATTTGATTTTCTAAAATATCTTCAGATGCCCAGTGTAGGTAGGTTAATGAACCTATCAAGCAAAATGTTCCTAAGCCCTTAAATGACTCTTGTTTATTCAAGCCAAAAATTTAAGGGTCCTTTTAAATTCTTTCTCTAGTAACCATTCTATCAACATGTTCTTTCTGCTTTATTTTCTGAATGTATCCCATGCCTAATCACTACATCTATGGCTGTTACCGCAGTCCAAAACACAGTAATGTCTTGCCTGGACTTCTGCAGCCACTTAACTGGTTGGCTTACATTCTTATATTATACCAGTGTTCCCAGCATACTAAGTGATCGTGTGTGTGTGCACGTGCGCACACGCACGTGCAGTTACTCAGTCGTGTTCGACTGTTTGTGACCTTATGGACTATATAGCCAGCCAGGCTTCTCTGTCCATGGAATTTTCCAGGCAAGAATACTGGAGTGCATTGCCATTTCCTACTCCAGGGCATATTCCTGACCTTGGGCTCAAACCTGTGTCTTTGCATGTCCTGCACTGGCAGGCAGATTATGTACCAGTACACCACCTGGGGAGATGGTTAAGTGATTAGAGTGATTATTTTAAAATGTTAACTCAGATTATATCAGTACTCTGCTCAGAACTCTCCATTGACTTTCCATTATGATAATTAAAATTCCAACTCCTTACTTGGTCTGCAGGGCTTCCCTGATAACTCAGTTGGTAAAGAATCAGCCTGCAATGCAGAAAACCCCGGTTCAGTTCCCGGGTGGGGAAGATCTACTGGAGAAGGGATAGGCTACCCACTCCAGTATTCTTGGGCTTCCCTTGTGGCTCAGCTGGTAAAGAATCTGCCTGCAGTGCAAGAAACCTGGGTTCAATCCCAGGGTTGGGAAGATCCCATGGAGAAAGGAAAAGCTACCCATCCCAGTATTCTGGCCTGGAGAATTCCATGCACTGTATAGTCCATGGGGTCGCAAAGAGTCGTACACGACTGAGTGGCTTTCACCTCACCTGGTCTGCAAGGCCATATGCCGTCCTGGCCCTTCCAGGTCTGTGTGCCCTGCCCAGTTCACCACCCTGCTGACTCTTGACTTATTAGCCACATTGGCCTTCTGGCTTTTCCTCAAGGAGTGACCGCACTCCTACCTCAGTTACCTTGCACTAGATGTTTCCCCAGAGTGCATGGCTCATGCCCTCAGGATGTTCAGGTGTCTGTTCCAGTGGCTTCTTAGACTGCCCTCGCTGAAAGAGCCCCGTCCTTCTCTCAGTTTGTGTCTCCAGCTCCCGTGTCTCGTGGTAAGAATCTTGTTCGCTGTGGTGTTGCTAATGCCTGACTCAGTGTTGCACACATGGTAGTTGCTCAGTAAACTTTTGTTAGATGAGCGTGGACAAACTGTTTTACTGGAAACAGCTGTTACTTTGCTTTTTGGATACAGTAATTTTATTTGCTTCTGCTAGCTGATCCAAAAATGGTATATCTGTCACTTCTTTTATAGCTTTTGTATGAATTTGAAGCTGTAATGTATTTACCTCTGAATTCCACTCTAACTTCAGCCTGTGCTTTTTAATATCTTGTCCCACTGAATCGTATCTTAGTCTTTTAGAATATTATTTTCCTAAATAAATTGCCATCTCTCAGTGCCAGAGAATATTGTCTTCCTCTTGATATATCTGCTCAGTCTGTCCTTCTTCAGATAGTAAGTGTTGTGTAAAATACTCTGAATTGAAATTAGTGTTACTCAGGACAGTGGGTTGCAGGTTATTTTCAAAATAGTTCTTTCCTAATGTTTATTTTCTGTTCCAGAAAATGAGACTATTAAGTGGCTATGTTTTAAGAAACTATAAACTGCATGTTTAGGTAGATATTTAGATGTTACAGAATATTGCTTTATAATAAATAACACATTTTATTCACTATTCAGTGAAACATTTTACAAAGATGTGTTGTTGGAAAATTTCATAACTGATTGTGGAAATAAACTGTGTAGTTTGGGGAACAAAGAACTACTCTGCAATTTCCAGACAAAATCTATTTGATGTTCACAGGTTATCAAAGTATAAAATATGCCACACATAGTCATGTGTAGAAATTTTTGAGGTTTCTAAATTAGAAAAACAGTTTGAACCTTTTCTATGTGACTATAGTGAAAGACAGTGTGCTGTGGAAGTGACATAGGAAGAATTTCCATTAAGGTAGACTGAGAGAAACAGTCTATCTGCTACTAGAACATTCAGTACTTTAAAGAGAGTGATTTGTTTTTTTTTTAAGTGATGGCCTAAAGTGGGATGAATTGGGATTAGAAGTAGAAGAACCTACTTATAGTCTCAAATAAATGACAGATGACTTCAAGGAGGATTTAAAACCCTGCTAGTTGGTTTGAATCTCTGGTTGTTATGAATTAGGATTTTAATTTTTGATAGCTTTCTTTTGTTTTACAAAGTACTACATGTTTGTTACAGAAAATTCAGAAAATAACAAAGCAAATAAAAGTAACCTATTATCCTACCACACAGAGACAAACTACTATTTATATTTTGATATATATTCTTCTCATTTCCCCTTTTCCTATGCATATATATCCTTTGTTTTTATTTTTAATATAAGTGGATCTTTTAAAGTGGTAGCCTGTGTTTGAGTCCTGGCTTCACTATCACGGGCAAGTTATTTTTAAACTCTTGGTGCTCTAGTTTCCTCATTTATTAAATCAGGTTAATAACATTTGTCTCATAGAGTTGTTTTAAGAATTAATTGAGTTAGTATTTATAAATTGTTTAGAACAGTGCCATGACTTATAAATACTATCTAGTATCGTTCAGTAAATTAAGTAAATAACCTGCTTTTTAAGCTTAACATTTGGTGAGCATTTTCTCAAGTCATAAAATATTCTCTGTTAACATAATATTTACTAAGGCTTTAATCCTCTGTCATGTGGATATGCCCTGAGTTAAAGTATTCCCTATATTATTCTTGGTTTTTTCTGTGTTTTTACTATTATAAGTAAAACTTTGGTCAATATCCTTGTATGTAAGCGTTTATCCACACATCCTATTTTCTATGGCACATTCCTACACGTAAAATTGCTGAGTCCAGAAGTGTACATGTTTTGTAAGTGTTTGGTACCTACTGCCAAATTACCCTCAATTGACATTCTCAGGGTAAATACGTTCACAGTATGTGAGTTTGATTTCTCTATAACTTCACCAATACTAGATATTATTATATTTTTAAATCTTTACCAGCTTAGCAAGTAAAAAGTTATATCGTGTTTTAATTTTTATTCCCTTGGTTAAACTTTTTGTTGTTTATCTTTTTTCTTTTTATGACATCTTTTAACATTATTTATCTTTTGCTATTGGATGTTTAACTTTTTCTGTTTTGTAGTGATAGATAAACGACTTTTCTGTATATTTCCCTGTTCCTTTTATTTTTTAATCTTGTTTTCAGAGTTTTAGGACATAAACATACTTCAATTTTTATGTAATAAAATTACCATTTTTTTTCTTTATGGCTTTTGAACTTTGATGTTAAGTTCAGAAATGGTCCTTCATATTCTGTTAGTAACAACACATCTTATCAATATAAATATTCTTGCACTTTTTTTCTCAACAAAATTAATTGTCCTAGCATAATTTATTGAGAAAAATTTACTTTCCCCAATAATTTGATATGCCAACCTTACCTTATATATCCTTAAGTCTAGGGGATTTTGTTCTATTATTGTACTTTTGTACCAAATTCTTAGTACAAAGTTTTTGTACTAATTTTTATATTGTTCTAATCTCTGTGACTTTAAAGTCTGGTATTGCCAACCTTCCTGATTGATGTGTTTTCAAAGTGTTCTTAAGATAGGCTTGCAGCTGATCCTTAGAATTATAATTGTCAAACCCTATTGAGATTTTGATTCAGATTGCATTTAATTAAAAACAGTAATTACTGAGCTAAAGAAGTTTGAGTTGGCTATCTTGTAATGAATTGTCTTTGGTTTTTATTTTGTTAAATAAATCAGTCTTATCCTATGGTTAGATGGAGCTCAGGATTTTGACAGATACTTAAGTGCTATCATCATCCCAGCTGGTTTTCATCTGTTGCTTGTAGCTAAGCTCCTGATCAAGATGTTCTTTTCAGCTACAGGGAAACTATTCAAGCCTCAGTTGTGTGGCATACACGCTGTGGGACCTTGGGAAGGTGGTTTCAACTCTTGTTTCGTCAATTTTAAAATACAAAATACTTAGTATTAATTTAAGTGATTGATATGCATGAGAATGTTTCATAAACTAAAGTGAGATGGAGTAATAATAGTTTTAGTATAGTGAATATTTTTTACCTCAAAAAACAGTCTGGAGGGGTTTGTGTGGTTTTTCTTAGTCTGTTTTTTGAAAAGTTGAAAAAGCTTTGTTGTTTCTAGGCTCAGTGATGTTAGGTAAAAATATCTGAAACATGAACACAGACTCCAGTCTTGATTCCCAACGTTAATAATGTTTATTATCCAAGGAAAAGATTCAAAACTGCCTATATTTTTGTTGCTGTTATTTGTTAATGTTTTATTTCTGAAAAGGAAACTTAAACTTTTTATCTTTGTTATTAATATCCATCTTAAAGATTGTTTCAGTTCAGTTCAGTCACTCAGTCGTGTCCGACTCTTTGCAACCCCATGAATCACAGCACGCCAGGCCTCCCTGTCCATCACCAACTCCCAGAGTTCACTCAAACTCATGTCCATCGAGTCAGTGATGCCATCCAGCCATCTCACTCTCTGTCGTCCCCTTCTCCTCCCACCCCCAATCCCTCCTAGCATCAGACTCTTTTCCAATGAGTCAACTCGTCACATGAGGTGGCCAAAGTATTAGAGTTTCAGCTTTAGCATCAGTCTTTCCAATGAACATCCAGGATCGGTCTCCTTTAGAATGGACTGGTTGGAACTCCTTGCAGTCCAAGGGACTCTCAAGAGTCTCCTCCAACACCACACTTCAAAAGCATCAATTCTTTGGCGATCAGCCTTCACAGTCCAACTCTCACATCCATACATGACCACTGGAAAAACCATAGCCTTGACTAGATGGACCTTGGTTTGCAAAGTAGTGTCTCTGCTTTTTAATATGCTGTCTAGGTTGGTCATAACTTTCCTTCCAAGGAGTAAATGTCTTTTAATTTCATGGCTGCAGTCAGCATCTGCAGAGATTTTGGAGCCCAAAAAATAAAGTCTGACACTGTTTCCACTGTTTCCCCATCTATTTCCCATGAAGTGATGGGACCAGATGCCATGATCTTTGTTTTCTGAATGTTGAGCTTCAAGTCAACCTTTTCACTCTCCTCTTTCACTTTCATCAAGAGGCTTTTTAGGTCCTCTTCACTTTCTGCCATAAGGGTGGTGTCATCTGCATATCTGAGGTTATTGATATTTCTCCTGGCAATCTTGATTCCAGCTTACAATCTGTTTTATATGGTGCATATTTGTATTTCTTAAATTTCCTACTAGGCTGTTTTGTTCTTCAGAAATAAATCCCTCCATTTTGTACTTACAGTGGCTAACAGCCTCAAATATAAGTGAAGTAGTATGTTTTCAAAGAAAGAGAAGGTCGTCTTTTCCTGTTCCTTTCTACACTTCTTTTTGTGTTCTGGTCTTTCTGTTTTCCTCATTAACAACTGAAAATTGGATCAACCACCTGTGGGATTTATTTCCATTTGAGTTATGTTGTAACTATGGTTTAATATCTTTGTTATTAATTTTGACGTACTTGAATATTTTGAGTACTAAGTTTTTCCCAAAGTGTAATCTGTTTTCATTACAAATATTTATCTCTTTTGTATTTATAACTTTTTGCCTTTCTGCCAGTCTCCTTATTTATAGTCTTACTGACTTTAAAGTTTATATTTTGTCCTGTAAGATAATAACAGTGATAATGAAATTGAAGTGGGTCTGATGCCAGCTCAACACAGTTTTCTAGGCAATAATCTTAGTCCACTGGTGCCTTTAATTAATTGAAATAAAAATGACCCAAATGAAAACCTGTTTGCACAAACTCTTCAGTGTGAAAATCTAAAAGATATTGTTTCTTTAGGCTTTATTTAATAATATAGTTATAACAGAAGGGTTATATTAGGCTAGCAGATTACAAACACATTTTCTTATTTCTTGTAGCTTCTTATTCTAACATAATGAGAATAAATTATTGTTTACTCATTCCCTGACTCCAGCCAATAGTCTTACTAGATGAACATTTTCAGATTTTATGTGTTGGTGGTGAAAATTTCTTTTAGTTTTCTTTCCTTTTTTTGGTCTCACAGTGCAGTCTGTGGTGTCTTAGCTCCCTGACCAGGGATTGAACCTGGACCTTTGGCAGTGAGACCGCTGAGTCCTAACCACTGGACCACCAGAGAATTCCCTCCTCTTTTAGTTTTCTATCTCTTTTTAGCATTTTCTATCTCTCTGTGAGCTCTCAGTTAAGTTACTGAATAGGCTTTTGACTCTGCTTCTTTAAATATCATTTTAACTTTCAGGAGTCTTGATGACAATTATTTGAATAAAAATGGCTCAGACAGTAAAGAATCTGCCTGAGGTTCAGGAGATCTTGTTTCAGTCGCTGGGTTGGGAAGATTCCCCTGGAGAATTCCATGGACAGAGGAACCTGGCAGGCTACAGTCCATGGGGTTGCAAAAAGTCGGACATGACAGAGAAACTAACGTTTTTTTGAACACACTTCTTTGTAGTTACTTAGGCTGACTCAAAAGGCAAAAGTTAAATATTTCTGCTGTGCCTTAACTTACATTAAACCCCTTGGTAATTAAGAGCTTTGGTTTTCACAGCTAATCCCTCCTTCAGGTGGCTAGTGGAGCCTGTCTCACCACCGGTGTCTCATGATAGTCATGGTTTACTGGTCCAGGTTACCTTCACTAATCCCCATTTTCCTTTGGAGGATGTAAGAGAGAGAGAAAGCAGCCCGGTGGGTTCAGACTTCCTCATTCTTCATTGTGTTAGCTGGTCATGATATAATTATCTTTAGACACAAATATAGCAACTGTAATAATATTTTATTGATCTTAGACAATTACCTAGCTGAATCTATCAATTACTGTTAGCAAATATTCTTAAACTTACATAGCATCATGCATTTTTCTCATTAGCTTTAGTCTTAGTTATTTTACTGAAACTTCCTTGACTTACCCTTTCCTCTCTAGCTGGGTAATCCCCCCTCACCCCACCCACCCCTTTTTTTCCCTAGGACCTGCAATTCTGTGCCTGTCACCTCATTCCCTTTTCTTATAGAGTCATCTTTGTCTTATGAGCTTGGAGTCTTGTTATGAATTCTCTCTCCCCTTCCTTTCCCATATAAATTCAGCTTGGTTTTCTACTCAGTTCTACCCTTCGTCCCTTGGACTTAGTTTCTTTCTTTTCTGTTATTAGAGCGTTTTCCATACTCCAAGAAAATGCCCGGCTTCCTTCTTTAGGCCAGATTTCTGGCACCTCCCCCCAAGTATCTTTTTACAAACACTTGAAGCTGAAACACTCCTGAACTTTGGGCTGTAATAAATTTTTTTATAACAAACTGTATGTCCTCTAGTCTCAGACTTAAGCTTTGACTTAAGATGCATGCAGAGACCCTCTTCTTTGAAAGGAGCCTCAAGAGTTTCAAACTAGAGCTTCATGAACCAGAGCATCCTGAGCATCCTGAAACTGCGGAGGCAGCCTCTATCATCTAATAGAATAATGCTGTACGTCATCAGTTCTCAACTACATTTTTATATCTAAAATTAAGATACATGTTATAATCAATAGTGCCACAATTTAATTAGCAGCATCTTCTTTTCTTTCTTCAGTTCAGTTCAGTCGCTCAGTCGTGACCGACTCTTTGCGACCCCATGAATCCAGCACGCCAAGCCTCCCTGTCCATCACCAACTCCCAGAGTTCACTCAAACTCATGTCCATCGAGTCGGTGATGCCATCCAGCCATCTCATTCTCTGCCGTCCCCTTCTTCTCCCGCCCCCAATCCTTCCCAGCATCAGAGTCTTTTCCAGTGAGTCAGCTCGTTAGTGATCCATAAAATAATGATGTATCTTAAAATTGATGGGGTCCTAGATTTGATGATGTATAATAATCATAAAAGCAGTAGCTAACATTTGTTGAGTACCTACCACGCGCAGGAGTTTTTCTAGGTATTATCTGATTTAATCCTTATATTTTTCTTAGTAAGAATATTCAGATGAAACAAGGCATAGGAAAGTTCAGCTAGTTAGTGATAGAGCTGAGATTTGAGCTCAAGCAACATAATAACTTGAGAACTGCTCTCGGCTCTCCTCCTCCTACACTAGGCTGCCTCTTCATAACTTTTTTTTTTCTCTCTCTCTCTCTTTAAGGCATCGTTGGCTTCACTGTATGACTGATGATCCTCCAACAGTAAAACCACCTACTGCTCGTAAATTCATTTGGACAAACCATAAATTCAATCTGAGTGGCACTCCGCAACAGTACGTACCTTATTCCACCACTAGAAAGAAGATTCAGGAGTGGGTCCCACCTTCAACACCTTACAAGTAAAGACAACGAAAAGCAATTTACATGTAAAATATGGGGCTTTTCCTATAATTGTACTGCCCACTGTTAACTTGATTAAAGTTACTTGATTAAGCAGTGCCTTTTGTGCTTTTTTGCCCTTAACTTTGTTATTTATCAACTGCAAAATAGAAGCTTACAAACATGGATAATTGAAGTATACTTCTATTGGGGCAGCTGTGTGGTTTACAGTCCCCTGTCACCTGTGTGGTTGTGTCTGTGCTTTGTGACCCTGCCTTGCTGCCATAGCTGATTGATAGGGGCTACCTAACACTGAGTTGAGCCACAGATCTTCTCATGGGAATTTGAAACTTGAATGGAGAGACTAAGAGACATCAAAGTTGGTTGAGTTTTATGGTGGCCTGTAAGAAGGTTATGAGAGGTTTCCTATTTCCTGAGTTTTGGTTCTTTCATAGTTTATTTGAATCTGTAAACTACCCCAGGATCCATTCCAATATATTTTTATTTCCTTAAGCCAAATAAGGTCCCTGACATTTTTCTTTTTTTGCTTGCAGATAAAAGAGTTTTAACTAATATCCAGATTGGTTCCAAAGAATGAATTGTAGGCAAAAGATCTTCAGGGAACTAAGGAATCTTTGGAACTGGTTATGTTGTCGTTCAATTGCTCAGTTGTGTCTGACTCTTTGCAACCCCATGGACTATAGCACACCAGGTTCCCCTGTCCTTCACCATCTTCCAGAGTTTGCTCAAACTTATGTCAGTTGACTTGGTGATGCCATCCAACAATCTCATTCTCTGTCGTCCCCTTCTCCTCCTGCCTTTAATCTTTTCCAGCATTAGGGACTTATCTAATGAATTGGCACTTCATATCAGGTGACTAAAGTATTGGAGCTTCAACTTCAGCATCAGTCCTTCCAGTGAATATTCAGGGTTGATTTCCTTTAGGATTGACTGGCTTAATTTCCTTGCAGTTCAAGGGAGTGGAGAAGTCCAATACCAGAATTCATAAGTATCAATTCTTCTGTGCTTAGCCTTCTTTATGGTCCAGCTCTCACATCCATACATGACTTCTGGAAAAACCATAGCTTTGACTGTATGGACCTTTGTAGACAAAGTGATGTCTCTGCTTTTTAATATGCTATCTAGGTTTGTCATGGTTTTTCTTCCAAGGAGCAAGCGCCTTTTAATTTCATGGCTGCAATCATCATCCACACTGATGTTGGGTAGGATGAAAGGCACCACCACCTCTCTTTGTATTCTGGATGCGAAGTTAGCAGCTGCAGTGATCAGCTTATCAAGCTCTTGTCCTTAGTCACCAGGATCCATAAGCCCCTGAAGGATAAGACCCTTGGATACCAGTTAGCAGCTACCATAGAATAGTTAAGCAGAACAGAGATGGAAGAATTTAGTGATGGAAAAAGGTTATGGAGTCAGGTGGTTGCTTTCAAGGACACTGGATAACTTAAGGGAGAGAATGAACTTTAATCCCCAAATCTCCACTCAAGGTGTTGAGTGAAATGCAGGGCAATTATATGACTTAGCCAATTCCTGAGGTTTCTTATGTGAAAATTAAGGGATAGAATGGGATCCTAACTGTTGTACAGAGGTAGCTGGAAGGAATTAGAATGTCTTTTGGCCGCAAATTAGAGACACCTGAAGCATTTTTAAAGCTCTAGTGGCCCAAGCTATTAAACCAGCACCTCTGAGGGTGGGATATAGGCATCAGTGTTTGTTAAAGGCTCACCTTTCTTTGCAGCCAAGGTTCTGAAATACTGAGCTGAAGAAAAAGAACACACCAAGCTAGTTGTGAAGAAATGGAGTTCTGAAACTTTCTCAATCATAAGAAATTAAGGTTTTCCCAAAGCGTCGCTGCTGAGTATTCCCTACTTAGCTGGATCAGGTTGAATGTGGTGCTCTCAGGAGATAAGATAGTCAGCATGTTATTTGGGGGCAGCTGTCTGCAATTTGTTGACTGACCAAAGTATAGCAGCTGCTGCTGCTGCTGCTGCCAAGTCACTTCAGTCGTGTCCGACTCTGTGCGACTCCATAGACGGAAGCCCACCAGGCTCCCCCATCCCTGGGATTCTGCAGGCAGGAACACTGGAGTGGGTTGCCATTTCCTTCTCCAATGTGTGAAAGTGAAAAGTGAAAGTGAAGTCGCTCAGTCGTGTCCGACCCTTTTAGCAACCCCACGGACTGCAGCCTACCAGGCTCCTCCATCCATGAGATTTTCTAGGCAAGAGTACTGGAGTGGCTTGCCATTGCCTTCTCCGAAGTATAGCAACACCAACCGCTAAAAGCTAGCCTGTGCTAGACTGAGATTTTGTATGCTCTGTTTAGCACTTCACTGACTTTTGTGTCCGTGCCTAAAGCATGGCTTTCTAGTGCAATTAGGAATAGATTGAAAAGGGAAACTTGTGAAAATTTAGAAGTTCTGTCCTGGCTGTTATTTCTGGATTAGGTATGCTGGAGGTTCACCTGTTAGCAGGAAAATGGGTGTGGTTCTCATAAGGAGGGAGAAGGTAGACAGAGATGATAACTAGGAAATGGTCTGATCTGCAGCAATCTCTGTTGACAGTTAGCTTAGGGCTTCTAGAAATGAAAGCAATAGGCAGCTACCTTAGTTCTTAATCTGGTTTTTCTTGAAGCCAACTTTATAGGTCTAAATAATAGACACTTGAATCAAGCTAGATCACAGCTTCTCTCTCGATTTCACACCTGAGTTAATTCACAGGGCTAAACCCTCAAGGGCTGTGCTATATTAATAGATATGTGAACTTAGAAAAAAGAAATATCAGTTTTTCAGTGGACACTTGTTCCAAATTAGCACCAGCTTTGGGAAGATTGATAACACCATGGCCCACTGATAAAAATAATATAGGCTATGAGTGGCACATTGCACCCCATTTCACTCTAAGCCCATGGGAAGGGCTGAACTCCTCTTCCCTTTCCTCTACCCCATGTTTTATTTCTTCAGTTCCTAAGTATAGATGGTTGGACACCCTTTGCAGAAGCCCAGCATTGGATTCCTGCCTTCAAGAGCAAATATACTTGTGGCTCAAGGCCAAGGGACATTGGAGCATTCCGTCCTTACCAAAATAATAAGTGAAAAAGCAGTGTTTTTTTGGGGTAATGACAGAGTTAAATGCAACCATTGGTGGGAAGAAAGGTACAACTGTGGACATTCCTGTCATCCCCAAATATACAGTGTACTTCCATTTGACCAGTGAGAAAGGCCTTGGAGGGAGACAGCAGTCTATAATGATCAAACTTAACCTTGAGGTTATTTGAATTGTAGATGCTATCCAATGGTCTCTTCATTGGAGCAACTTGGTACAGCCTCTGGCATTGGATATATAACTGTTGGTCTAACTACTGTATTTTTGCCCATTTTCGTTGGTAGAATCCATCAGCAATTGTTTGCTTTTACCTGGCAGGGACAGAATGGATGTCAGTTCTAGCCAATTGCTACATGAGGACATTTAATGCCTCATCAAACTGTCGGATGTCACATTAGCCCACTGTGTTGATGCAGAGCATGAAATATCAGATACCCAAATGCCCTGATAAGACAGAACATATGCCAAGGATGGAACCTGAATATCATACAAGTGGAAGGGCTTGAATCCTTAGTGATTTTTTCAGATATTCAGTGGTCTAGTGCATGTTGAGATAGCCCTCTTCAGTGTTAAAGGGCAAATTGCTGCACCTTGCCTGTTCTACGATTAAGAAAGGCTCTGGATTTTAGAGACAGCATACAGGTGTTTTGCACGTATTTATTTCCCAAGTGACCTGAAAAGTTGGCAGTGCAGAAGCAGCCTCTCTCAGTGGCCCACCCAGGCTGTAGACCAAGCAGCTGATGCTTGGTCCTCTCAAAGTATCTGAAAGATTGAAATGCTTTACTAAAATCAGAAACAAGTCTCTAGGAGAGTCACAATGGAAGCCCACAGGATTTTGGAACAAGGCCATATCCCCTTCAGAAAAACTACTTTTTTCCTTTTGTGATACGGCTCCCATTTGCTACTGGTATGTTGGAGAGCCTGTGACCTCAGGTGCTATGTGATCCACCTACTCAAAAAGTTGGCTATTTCCAGTAGTATTCCCATAGCAGATGGGACCAGAGCAGACCATGCAGACACTCTAACTTTCTGTAAGCAGATTTCTCCCCACTGTGTGCCTTTAAGTACCCTATTTCCACTCACAGCCCCTGTCAGCCTGTCCCTTTGCCCCGGTGGGGAGTTGTTGGCCAATTAATTGAGGATGGAAAAAGTCAAGCCTGGCTTATAGGTATTGTTGAACAATATGTATTACCAGGTGGAAGTATACTGCAGCCCCTATTCACAGTGATCTTGAAGGACCGTAGAGGGCAAATCCCAGCAGACAGGTCTTCAAGCAATGCCTTTTTTTATATTATTATTTTTTAGTCGTAGGATAATTGTTTTAAAATGTTGTGTTGGTTTCTGCCATACAGCAATGCCTTTATATATATTTGGCTGTGCTGGGTCTTAGCTGCAGCGTGCAGGATCTTTAGTTGTCGCATGTGGGATCTAGTTCCCTGACCAGGGCTCAAATTCGGGCCCCCCTGCATTAGGAGTGCAGAGTTTTAGCCAGTGGACCACCAGGGAAGTTCCAAGCAATGTCTTTTACCATATACTTTGACTTGAAGAAAACATGACCTGAACCAGGCTCTAAAATGATCACTGGCTGTATGGTCAGAGACCTGAAAAAAGCGATGTTGACAATTGGTGTAAAAGTTTTAGGAAGGATTTTACCAATGAACCTTAAGGATGGGACCTAGAATTTAAGATTAGAACAAAGCATCTAAGTTCTTTTTTTTTTTTTTATTACCTTACATTAATATATTGGTTGTTTTTGCCATACATTGACACGAATCCGCCCCGGGTGTACATGTGTTCCCTTTCTTGAACCCCCTCCCACCTCCCTCTTCCCCATATCCTCCCTCCAGTTCATCCCCGTGCACCAACCCCAAGCATCCTGTATCATGCGTCGAACCTGGACTGGTGATTCATTTCACATATGATAATATACATGCTACAATGCTGTTCTCCCCAATCATCCCACCTTCACCTTCTCCCACACCCCAAAGACTGTTCTATATACGTATGTCTCTTTTGCAGTCTCATATACAGGGTTAAGGTTACCATCTTTCTAAATTCCATATATATGCATTAGTATACTGTATTGATGTTTTTCTTTCTGGCTTACTTTACTCTGTATAATAGGCTCCAGTTTCATCCACCTCATTAAAACTGATTCAAATGCATTCTTTTTGATGGCTGAAAAGTACTCCATTGTGTATATGTACCAAAGCTTTCTTATCCATTCGTCTGCCGATGGACATCTAGGTTGCTTCCATGTCCTGGCTATTATAAACAGTGCTGCAATGAACATTGGAGTACATGTGTCTCTTTCAATTCTGGTTTCCTCGGTGTGTATGCCCAGGAGTGCGATTGCTGGATCATATGGCAGTTCTATTTCCAGTTTTTTGAGGAATCTCCACACTGTTCTCCATAGTGGCTGTACTAGTTTGCATTCCCACCAACAGTGTGAAGAGGGTTCCCTTTTCGCCACACCCTCTCCAGCATTTATTGCATGTAGACTTTTGGATAGCAGCCATTCTGACTGGTGTGAAATGGTATCTCATTGTGGTTTTGATTTGCATTTCTCTGATTATGAGGGATGTTGAGGATTTTTTCATGTGTTTGTTAGCCATCTTTATGTCTGTTTTAGAGAAATGTCTGTTTATTTCTTTGGCCCATTTTTTGATTGGGTCACTTATTTTTCTGGAATTGAGCTGCAGGAGCTGCTTGTATATTTTGGAGATTAATCCTTCATCAGTTGCTTCATTTTCTATTATTTTCTCCCATTCTAAAGGCTGTCTTTTCACCTTACTTATAGTTTCCTTTGCTGTGCAGAAGCTTTTGATTTTAATTAGGTCCCATTTGTTTATTTTTGCTTTTATTTCCAATATTCTGGGAGGTGGGTCTTGGAGGATCCTGCTGTGATTTATGTCGGAGAGTGTTTTGCCTACATTCTCCTCTAGGAGTTTTATAGAATCTGGTCTTACATTTAGCTCTCTAATCCATTTTGAGTTTATTTTGGTGTATGGTGTTAGGAAGTGTTCTAGTTTCATTCTTTTACAAGTGGCTGACCAGTTTTCCCAGCACCACTTGTTAAAGAGACTGTCTTTTGTCCATTTTATATTCTTGCCTCCTTTGTCGAAGATAAGGTGTCCATAGGTACGTGGATTTATCTCTGGGCTTTCTATTTTGTTCCATTGATCTATATTTCTGTCTTTATGCCAGTACCATACTGTCTTGATGACTGTGGCTTTGTAGTAGAGCCTGAAGTCGGGCAGGTTAATTCCTCCAGTTCCATTCTTCTTCTTCAAATTGCTTTGGCTATTCGAGTTTTTTTGTATTTCCATACAAACTGTGAGATTATTTGTTCTAGTTCTGTGAAAAATATCATTGGTAGCTTGATAGGGATTGCATTGAATGTATAAATTACTTTGGGTAGTATACTTATTTTCACAATATTTATTCTTCCAATCCAAGAACACGGTATATTTCTCCATCTATTAGTGTCCTCTTTGATTACTTTCACTAGTGTTTTATAGTTTTCTATGTACAAGTCTTTTGTTTCCTTCAGTTCAGTTCAGTTCAGTCGCTCAGTCGTGTCCGACTCTCCGCGACCCCATGAATCACAGCACACCAGGCCTCCCTGTCCATCACCACCTCCCGGAGTACACTCAAACTCATGTTCACAGAGTCGGTGATGCCATCCAGCCATCTCATTCTCCGTCGTCCCCTGCTCCTCCCGCCCCCAACTTTTCCCAGCATCAGAGTCTTTTCCAGTGAGTCAACTCGTCGAATGAGGTGGCCAAAGTATTGCAGTTTCAGCTTTAGCATCAGTCCCTCCAGTGAACATCCAGGACTGATCTCCCTTAGAATGGACTGGTTGGATCTCCTTGCAGTATAAGGAACTCTCAAGAGTCTTCTCCAACACCACAGTTCAAAAGCATCGATTCTTCGGCGATCAGGCTTCTTCACAGTCCAACTCTCACATCCATACATGACCACGGGAAAAACCATTGCCTTGACTAGACGGACCTTTGTTGGCAAAGTAATGTCTCTGCTTTTTAATATACTATCAAGGTTTGTTTCCTTAGGTAGATACATTCCTAACTATTTAATTCTTTTTGTTGCAATAGTGAATGGAAGAGTTTCCTTAACGTCTCTTTCTATTTTTTCATTATTAGTGTATAGGAATGCAAGGGATTTCTGTGTGTTGATTTTATATCCTGCAACTTTACTGTATTCATTGATTAGCTCTAGTAGTTTTCTGGGAGAGTCTTTACGGTTTTCGGTGTAGAGAATCATGTCATCAGCGAACAGTGAAAGTTTTACTTCTTCTTTTCCAATTTGTATTCCATTTATATGTTTTTCTGCTCTGATTGCTGTAGCTAAAACTTCCAGAACTATGTTGAATAGTAGTGGTGAGAGTGGGCACCCTTGTCTTGTTCCTGTTTAGGGGAAATGCTTTCAGTTTTTCACCACTGAGGATAATGTTTGCTGTGGGTTTGTCATATATAGCTTTTATTATGTTGAGATATGTCCCTTCTATCCCCACTTTCTGGAGGGTTTTTATCATAAATGGATGTTGAATTTTGTCAAAGGCTTTCTCTGCATCTATTGAGATAATCATATGATTTTTATTTTTCAGTTTGTTAATGTGGTGTATTACGTTGATTGATTTGCGGATATTGAAGAATCCTTGCATTCCTGGGATAAAGCCCACTTGGTCATGATGTATGATCTTCTTAATGGGTTGTTGGATTCTGATTGCTAGACTTTTGTTAAGGATTTTTGCATCTATGTTCATCAGTGATATTGGCCTGTAGTTTTCTTTTTTTGTGGGGTCTTCACCAGGTTTTGGGATTAGGGTGATGGTGGCCTCATAGAATGAGTTTGGGAGTTTCCCTTCCTCAGCAATTTTCTGGAAGAGTTTGAGTAGAATAGGTGTTAGCTCTTCTCTAAATTTTTGGTAGAATTCAGCTGTGAAGCCGTCTGGACCTGGGCTTTTGTTTGCTGGAAGATTTCTAATTACTTCCTCTAGTTCCGTGCTTGTGATGGGTCTGTTCAGATTTTCTATTTCTTCCTGGTTCAGTTTTGGCAAGGTGTATTTTTCTAGGAATTTGTCCATTTCTTCCAAGTTATTCATTTTATTGCCATATAATTGCTGATAGTATTCTCTAATAATCCTTTGTATTTCTGTGTTGTCGGTTGTGATCTCTCCATTTTCATTTCTAATTTTATTGATTTGGTTCTTCTCCCTTTGTTTCTTGATGATTCTGGCTAGTGGTTTGTCAATTTTATTTACCTTCTCAAAGAACCAGCTTTTGGCTTTGTTGATTTTTGCTATGGTCTCTTTTGTTTCTTTGGCATTTATCTCTGTCCTAAGTTTTATGATTTCTTTCCTTCTACTAACCCTGGGGTTCTTAATTTCTTTCTTTTCTAGTTTCTTTAGATGTAGAGTCAGGTTATTTAGTTGACTTTCTTCTTGTTTCTTGAGGTGTGCCTGTATTGTTATGAACTTCCCCCTGAGCACTGCTTTTACAGTGTCCCAGAGGTTTTGGGTTGTTGTGTTTTCATTTTCATTCATTTCTATGCATATTTTGACGTCTCTTTTGATTTCTTCTATGATTTGTTCATTATTCAGCAGCGTGTTGTTCAGCCTCCATATGTTGGCATTTTTAATAGTTTTTCTCCTGTAATTGAGATCTAATCTTACTGCATTGTGGTCAGAAAAGATGCTTGGAATGATTTCAGTTTTTTTGAATTTACCAAGGCTAGATTTATGGCCCAGGCTGTGATCTATCCTGGAAAAGGTTCCGTGTGCGCTTGAGAAAAAGGTGAAATTCATTGTTTTGGGGTGAAATGTCCTATAGAGATCTATTAGGTCTAACTGGTCTATTGTATCATTTAAAGTTTGTGTTTCCTTGTTAATTTTGTGTTTAGTTGATCTATCCATAGATGTAAGTGGGGTATTAAAGTCTCCCACTATTATTGTGTTATTGTTAATTTCCCCTTTCATACTTGTTAGTAATTGTCTTACATATTGCAGTGCTCCTATGTTGGGTGCATAAATATTTAGAATTGTTATATCTTCTTCTTGGATTGATCCTTTGATCATTATGTAGTTTCCTTCTTTGTCTCTTTCCACAGCCTTTGTTTTAAAGTCTATTTTATCTGATATGAGTATTGCTACTCCTGCTTTCTTTTGGTCTCTATTTGCGTGGAATATCTTTTTCCAGCCCTTCACTTTCAGTCGTATGTGTCCCTCGTTTTGAGGTGGGTCTCTTGTAGACAACATATATGGGGGTCTTGTTTTTGTATCCATTCAGCCAGCCTTTGTATTTCGGTTGGAGCATTCAACCCATTTATGTTTAAGGTGATTATTGATAAGTATGATCCCATTGCCATTTTCTTTATTGTTTTGGGTTTGAGTTTATATACCCTTTCTGTGTTTCCTGTCTAGAGAAGATCCTTTAGTATTTGATGGAGAGCTGATTTGGTGATGCTGAATTCTCTCAGCTTTTGCTTGTCTGTAAAGCTTTTGATTTCTCCTTCATATTTGAATGAGATCCTTGCTGGGTATAGTAATCTGGGCTGTAGGTTATTTTCTTTCATCACTTTAAGTATGTCTTGCCATTCCCTCCTGGCCTGAAGAGTTTCTGCTGAAAGATCAGCTGTTATCCTTATGGGGATCCCCTTGTGTGTTATTTGTTTTTTTTCCCTTGCTGCTTTTAATATTTGTTCTTCGTGTTTGATCTTTGTTAATTTGATTAATATGTGCCTTGGGGTATTTCGCCTTGGGTTTATCCTGTTAGGGACTCTCTGTGTTTCTTGGACTTGGGTGATTATTTCCTTCCCCATTTTAGGGAAATTTTCCACTATTATCTCCTCAAGTATTCTCTCATGGTCTTTCTTTTTGTCTTCTTCTTCTGGGACTCCTATGATTCGAATGTTGGGGCGTTTAATATTGTCCCATATGTCTCTAATATTGTCCTCATTTCTTTTAATTCTTTTTTCTTTTTCCGTCTCTGTTTCATTTATTTCTACAATTCTATCTTCTAGCTCGCTTATCCTGTCTTCTGCCTCCGTTATTCTACTGTTTGTTCCCTCCAGAGTGTTTCTGATCTCATCTATTGCATTATTCATTGTATATTGACTCTAATATTTCCTCTAATTCCTTATTAAACATTTCTTGCATCTTCTCAATCCTTTCTCCAGTTTACTTATCTGTAACTCCATTTTGCTTTCTAGATTTTGAATCATTTTCACAATTAAAATTCGAAATTCTTTATCGGGTAGGTTCCCTATATCTTCCTCTTTTGTTTGTGTTGGTGGGCATTTATCCTGTTCCTTTACTTGCTGTGTATTTCTCTGCCTCTTCATCTTGCTTATATTGCTGTGTTCGGGGTGGCCTTTCCGTCTTCTGGCAGTTTGTGGAGTTCTCTTTATTATGTATTTACCTCGTTGTGTGTGGGATGGATGGGTGACTTGTCAAAGTTCCCTGGTTAGGGAAGCTTGTGTCGATATTCTGGTGAGTGGAGCTGGATTTCTTCTCTCTGGAGTGCAGTGAAGTGTCCAGTAATGAGTTAGAGATGTCAGTGGGTTTGGAGTGGCTTTGGGCAGCCTGTATATTGAAGCTCATTTCTATTCTCCTGTGTCGCTGGATATTTTGCGTAGTATGTCTTTCACTGAAACTTGTTGACCCTTGGGTGGTGCCTGGTTTCAGTGTATGTATGGTGGCATTTGATGAGTACCTATCAATTAGTGTTCTCTGGAACAGGAGATCTCTGGTGTTCTCAGGATTTGGCCTTAAGCCTCTGCCTCTGGTTTTCAGTCTTATTCTTGCAGTAGGCTCAAGGCTTCTCCCTCTGTTACTTCCCAGCCAGTTCCTTCTGTTGAAAAAGCTCTTCTGTTTTCTGGTCTCCTCAGTGTCTAATTCCCATCCTGACACCAGGATGCGGTGGTGGACACTCCCCCCCGCCCGCCGCCGGCTCACCTGTTTAGTCCTGCTGTGGGGAGGGAGGAACGCAGTTAACAAATATCCCTGGCGTCTGTGGGGAGTGCTCGCAGTGTCTCGGCTACACTGGGAATGCTCCTGCTCGAGGCGTGTGTTTTTTCCCCATTTATGCTGGGTTGCTCTGCTGGGAGCTGTCCGCGGCTGGCGCTGGGTTGCATGCACTTCCCAGGTCTGAGTGGCTCAGGTTCAGGTCCTCGGGTACTCGACAAAGGTGCAGACTTGGCTGGGCCTGCCATTTGTGCCTTTCCCGGTCGGAGCAGCTCTGGTGACCAGGCATTTGGCGAGCGCGGTCGCTGCAACTTATCGCCTTCCCGGTCCCTGCCGCTCGGTTTTCTGGGAGTACAACCAGCGCAGTTTCTCAGGTGGATATCGACCGGCCCGAACCCAAGAAGTCCTGGCCAGCAAGGAAGCCTGCCTGCAGCTTGGCACGGGAAGCCACTCTGGGGCCGCGGCTGCCCCCGCCCCGGCGCTGGCTGCCCTCCCCACCTGCGTCGGTGGGAGGGGGGGGCTGGGGGACCGGCCGCCCGCTGCCGGCTTTCTCCGCTCAGCGCCCGGTTCTGTGGGCGGGGCTGGCGGAGTCCTGGGTTGGGGCTTTTCGCAGGCTTTTCCTAGCCTTTTCGTCTTTTAGCTGCAGCTTCTGCTTTGCTATTTTAAGTTCGAGCCCTCAGTTTCCCCTGGGGCGTTCAAGCCCAGTTCTCCCTCTAAGCTCCGCTGCCGTGCCTCCCTGCCCAGCCCCCGCCTGCTGAGAGTTTCCTCTGGGCACTTAGTCTGTGAGTTTTAATTATTTATGTCTTTTGTCTCCCAGTTATGCGGCCCTCTGAGGTTCCACTCGCCAGTGTTTCCAGGTGTTTGGAAACTTCTCTTTTTTTTTAAGCCTCCGTTCCCAGGACGGAGCTCCGTCCCTCCCTCTTTTGTCTCTCTTTTTATCTTTTATACTATTTCCTACCTCCTTTTGACGACTATGCGCTGCTTTTCTGAGTGCCTGATGTCCTCTGCCGGTATTAAGAAGTTGTTTTGTGGGATTTACTCAGCGTTCAAATGTTCTTTTGCTGATTTTGTGGGGGAGAAAGTGGTTGCCCCGTCCTGTTCCTCCGCCATCTTCCTGTCCGTCCTACTCATTCAGCATTTAAGTTCTTAACTAGGATCACCTCCTGAGCACGACTCCTTGACTTAGTGCCAGTCTCTGAGGGAACCCATTATAAAACACATCTAAGTCCAGCAGCCACCTGGTGACAAGTTCATTTCACTGGACTGCTTCCATTGTGGATGGAGCTGTGATCTGTTCCCATGGAAACAGACAGTTATTCTGAGTATGGATCCTGTCATACCTTGGCCAGCACTAACATTCATGGGCTTGGAATGCCTTCTGCTTTGTCATAGAAGAGTGTGCTCAAGAATACAGGCAACCTCACCGATAGAGGCAATGAGCCGATGTCTGTGGGAACAATGTCTTGTACTCCTGTTTCTCAGACATTATCTTTCTTGTTTTTCCCACCATATGTCAGTCACACCAGCCTTCTTTAGAACAGGATTCGTTCTTGAGTTGGGGCCTTTGCACTTACTCTTCCTTCGGCCGGGAACAGTAACCTCTTTGTGTTCTACCCTCTTTTGTATCACTGATGTCTTACTTAACCAGTATCACTTCCACAGCAAGATGCTCCCTGTCTATCTAATCTACAAGAACTCTCTTGAAACTTCCTGTTATTTAAGAATTCTATTTATATACATTTGCTTGTTTTATTTTCTTTGTAGTATTTATCGTTCCTTTTTGAAAAACAAGATGAACAAAATTATTCCAGGAAATAATCTGTGTATTCAGCACTGACTGAACACCTAAAGTAAAACAGTATTGATCAGATTTCATATTTTTGATAGAGGTGTGATGACTGAAATTAAATGGCAGCAGCCCTGAATAGCAAATTCTGAAATTTTAGGAAGTGAAAGGGTCTGTGGGGGATAGCATTAAAGCATGCAACTAGTTATAAATAGAGAACTGAAAATGTTTCATTGAGCAGTTTTTATAGAAGAAAAAATACACTAATTGCCAGGATGTCGTGCTGTGTTTCCAAAAAGATTGGTGATTATATCAAGGGTTTGCAATCACTTTGTGTGATCAATTTGCAGAGACCTCCAGGCCTGTGCATCCCTGTTTTAAATCATGCTCCTACAGAAGAAGACTTATAACATTCTTTTCAAATACAAAATGATCCATCCAAGGGTGCCAAGTGCCCGTGAGTATGAAATGCAGTTGCCTCATAAGTGTCCTGTAATCAGGGCACATTTATTAGCGCCGGCTCCGAGAGGGTAATGTCTGTCTTAAGACTCAGGGAAAGAATGGGATTACCAAAGTAGAGATGTGGTGGTAGACTGTCTAACAGATTCTTTGGGACAGAACTGGCCTTACAAAAATTGTTTCCCAGGTTCATGTCTGGTGTTGATCCAGCCCTCCCGTCCAGAGCAAAGGTTGGGCACAGTGGCTACTGTGTTGCACTTTTCACCTATGTGAATACAGTATGAATGCTGTCCCTTGGAGCTGTGCCACACATTAGTTCTGGGTTATCCACCAGGACATGTCAGGGAGTTAATCTAGTTCCTGGGAAGCATATGTCTGGCCGTCTGTTGCTGGGGATGCCCAGCATCCCTTTTCCTTTCTTCTGTCATAGAATCCTGACTTACCTTGAGGACTGTCATACCCCTGCTTGTAGTCCATATGGATCAGTGGGTTTGTACTCACTCTAAATATTCTCAGAGTATTGTGTGTCACTGGCTTCAGTGACTGGTTCAGGAATGAATAGGTGACTGAAGACAGACCAGTGAAACTCGACTAGTAGGCTTTAGTTGGAAACACTGGAAAATAGAATTCCTCATTCTATAAGGCTTCCCTTGTGGCTCAGCTGGTAAAGAACCCGCCTGCCAATGCAGGAGATGCAGGAGATGCAGGTTTGATCCCTGGGTCGGGAAGATCCCCAGGCGAGGGAAATGGCAACCCCCTCCAGAGTTCTTGCCTGGAAAATTCTGTGGATAGAGGAGCCTGGCAGGCTACAGTCCATGGGGTCGCACAGAGTTGAACATGACTGGACACACACACGCATAAGACTTGAAGCTTGGAGGACAGATCCCAGGTGTGGCTGGGAGCCACTGCACCACAGAAGGGAGCCTGAAAGTGAACAATGAAAGGAAAAGTGGAGCCAAGAGAAGGCCCAGGACAGACGTTTTAAGAGTATTTAACTCCCAGCTTCAACTGTGCCTGAAGGTAGAATTCACTTAGACTTTTTAGTGAAACCAATGAATTTCACTGGTTTTGTTTGTTAGTTTGTTTTCTGAATATACACTTGATTTCTTTGCCTGCACTGAATGTCCTCATGGATATAACGTTCTACTGACTTTGTCACTTCTCTGTAATAGTGAAATTTGTTACTTTCAAAGCAATAGGAAGAGGATGGTAAAGTATGTGACAGAAAAAGAAGTCTGTGTCCTAGTTTGAAATTTAAATATTATCATTAAAAACTATTTCATTTATGAAAAGAAATTTTTTGCAGGTAGGATCAGTAAATTTGTAATGTTAAGAGTATCATCTAAATCACTAGAACCATTAACTCTAACTTGAGTTAGGTGGAAAAAAACAAGAACTCACTCATGGAAGAAGCAGTTGGCCATATAAGAGCCATGCACACAAAATATGCACATCTTATAAGTATCCTCTAACAGAGCATATTCCTGATTGCTGAGAGAGGATGACCGCAGAGATGGGTGTGCTCATCAGAATCTGGGAGGCATCTATAGTTTGAAAAAGCACAAACAACAATAAGACATAAATCACAATGGTATCGTGATACTATTTTTTTCAGAGTTTTCTTTTTCCAATTTATTTACTTATTTTTGGCTGTGGTTGGTCTTCGTTTCTGTATGCAGGCTTTCTCCAGTTGCTGTGAAGGTGTGGGTAGGGGGCTACTCTCTGGTTGCAGTGCGGGCTTCTCACTGCAGTGGCTTCTCTTGTTGCAGAGCATGGGCTGTAGGCACTCAGGCTTCAGCAGTTGTGGCGCCTGGGCTCAGTTGCCCCGCAGCATGTGTAATCTTCCCAGACCAGGGATCAAACTTGCGTCCCCTGCATTGGCAGGCAGATTCTTAACCACTGGACCACCAGGGAAGTTGTAAAACATAATTTTGCATTGGAAAAGTGAATAAAAACAACCCACCCTATTATTTTCATAATACAAACTACAAGAAACAAAATCAGTAAAAGTCTGTTAAGACATGTAAGTTTACAACTAATAGGCTTCCCTGGTGGCTCAGCCAGTAAAGAATCCAGCTGCAAAGTGGAAGACCTGGTTCACTTCCTGGGTTGGAACAATCCCCTGGAGAAGGAAACAGCTACCCACTCCAGTATTCTGCCTGGAGAATTCCATGGACAGTGTAGTCTATGGGATCTCAAAGAGTTGGACACGATTGAGTGACTTTCACTTTCACTAATAGGCCTGGGCTTCCCAGGTGGCACTAGTGGTAAAGAACCTGCCTGCCTGCAGGAGACGTAAGAGACACGGGTTCACGGGTTTGATCCCCAGGTCAGGAAGATCCCCTGGAGAAGGAAATGGCAACCCACTCCAGTACTCTGGCCTGGTATCCCATGGACAGAGGAGCCCGGCGGGCTACAGTCCATGGGGTTTCACAGAGCCAGACATGACTGAAGAGACTTAGCATGCACACATGCACTCACAGGCTTGGGAGTTTTGGAGGGGAGGAATGGTGGGATCAGATAGCATTCTAGAATGAGATAGTGATAATGGTTGCACTATATTGTAAATATACTAAAAACTATTGAATTACACGTTTTAAAATGGTTTATAAGGTGAATTTTGTCTGAATTTTTAAAAAAATTATTTGAAAACTCAAGTCTAATGGGTTATATAGTATATCCTCAGCATAAAATAAAGTGACATTCACTCTACTAGAGATCCACTTAAAAACTACCCCGTCCTTGGGCAAGCATCATTTGATTATTCACCTTTTTGCAGTTGGGCTTAATATAAATTGAGTTGAGTCTCCTAAAAATTCCATTACCTGCAGTTAAGTGCAGTGTGACCTGAGGGTGGATAAGGTTTGAAGTAAAGGTCTGGTGGGGGGTGAGGGGATGGAAAGGAAGAGAGGGGAGGTAAAGGAGGATGGGGATGCCGAGTTTTTGAACGTTAAAAGATCACACACAATGTTGGGCAGCAAGTAGAGGAGGCTGGAAGGCTGATCTGACCATCATGTCCTGAAATTGGATTTTGATACCTCTGGCTTGGATAGAGTTTCATGAAGATTCGCTTATAAAGAAAACCAATTCAAAAGTGCCTTCAATACACTAATAACAAACCTATAAAGAATCTGTAGTTAAGATTTAAGTAACTTAAGTAGTTTGTAGTTTCTAAGTTCAATGGCCCAATAATATTATCAAGGACTCTGGGTTTTCCCATCTCTCCACTCTGCTATCCTCAATATGGGGATTTTTTCTCTTAGTCTGGCTCCTTTCATGAAATAGCTACTGCAGTTCTGGGCATCACATACAGATGATAATATCTAGAGTCAGGAAAGGGGGATGCCCCTGTCTTATGTCCCTTTTTGAGAGCATGAAAATCTTCCCAGAAACTTTGAGCAGAATTGCACCTCATGCCCACGTCTAAACTAGTCACCTGGCAAGGATCATGAGATGCCCATATTTGTTTTATTAATCACAGGTCATCCCCAGTGGCTGGACCAGGACTCAGCCTTGTTGAAAGACATGAAGGGTAAGCAAAACTAAGATTCTGTTAACAAAAGCTGGAGGAATAACTCCTGGTTGGCATTGATGTCTGTCATGGAGAATCTTACTCCGAGCTTGATGGTGTCCGACCAGTTCTTACTGTATCATGATTAATATTCCCAGTGGAGAAAAGTTCCCTTGTCCACTGGGAAAACTACCACTCTGCTGGAACTTTGTCCAAGAATGTAGGGATGTTTTAACAAACATCTCTTCTTTTTTCTAAATTTATTGAAGTCTAGTTGATTTGCAATGTGTTAATTTCTACTGCAGGCTTACCAGGTGGCTCAATGGTAACGAATCCACCTGCCAATGCAGGAGACACAAGTTGAATCCCTCACTCGGGAAGATTCCCTGGAGAAGGAAATGGCAACCCACTCTAGTATTCTTGCCTGGGAAATCCCATGGACAGAGGATCCTGGAGGGCTATAGTCCATGGGGTTGCAAAAGAATCATTCATGACTTAGCGACTTTAAAACAAGTTCTATTGTAGGGAAAAGTGATTCAGTTTTACATATATATATATATATTCTTTGTCTTACTCTTTCCCATATGGTTTACCACAAGATACTGAATATAGTTCTCTGTGCTATTCAGTAGGACCTTGTTTATCCATCCTATATATACATCTATTCCAAACTCCCAATCCTTCCCTCCCCACTACCCCCTCACCTTGGCAACAACAAGTCTGTACTATATTGACAAACATCTCTTTGTTCTGAATTATGTACTTCTCTGTGAGCTCAGATGACTTCCCTTGCTTAGGTAGCCTTTACCAGTGAATCTCAAACAAGTCTGTTGCATTTGGAGACAGCTTCCCCTATACAAACTGACCTGAATTTTTCAGTTTGAGAATTGAGATGGCCATTAATACTTGTCATATAACTATACTTGCCCCAGCTCCCTAACTGTCCCCACACCCTAAATTAAACCCCCCTTATCTTGTTCCCCATTGGTGAAGAAGAGCTGAGATCTTATTCTCACATTTTCTCTTCTGGTCTTTCAGGACACAGTTTTTCCTTGATTTTTGACTGGATAACAGCTTTCTTGCCTTCATTTTTTGTCGATCAGTGGTTTCTCACATCAAGTTTGATGTTGAGATTTCTCTTAGGGTCTTAGAATTAGCAGGAGAAGGAAATGGCAACCCACTCCAGTATTCTTGCCTGGGAAATCCCATCGATTGAAGAGCCTGGCGGGCTACAGTCCATGGGTTCGCATAAAGTCCAACATGAGTTCAAGTGAGTTCACTTCACTCACTTAGAATTAGCAACTGTTTCATTTTGCACACTGCAAACGTATCTTCTGGAGAAGGCAATGGCAAGCCACTCCAGTACTCTTGCCTAGAAAATCCCATGGATGGAGGAACCTGGTAGGCTGCAGTCCGTGGGGTCACTAAGGGTTGGACACGACTGAGCGACTTCATTTTCACTTTTCACTTTCACACATTGGAGAAGGAAATGGCAACCCATTCCAGTGTTCTTGCCTGGAAAATCCCAGGGACGGGGGAGCCTGGTGGGCTTCCGTCTATGGGGTCACACAGAGTCGGACACGACTAGCAGCAGCAGCAGCAAACATATCTTCTCTTGTTTTGGGAGAACATTTTGAAATCTAAGAGGTTAGCTTCTTTGCCCAAATATGAGACACATTTATACAATTTATGATTCAGTAATTGTTTGAGGCAGTTGTTAGTGTGTGTGCGTTCTTAGTCGCTTCAGTCATGTCCGACGCTTTGCGACCCTACAGGCTGTAGCCTACCAGGCTCCTCTGTCCATGGGATTCTTCAGGCAAGAATATTGGAGTGGGTTGCCATGCCCTCCTCCAGGGGAATCTTCCCAACACAGGAGTCAAACCCCTGTCTCCTGTGTCTCCTGCACTGCAGGCAGATTCTTTACCCACAGAGCCACCTGGGAAGCCCACTCAATTGTTAGACTCCTAATTTATTAACAAATATCCCACAGTTTTGTTCTTTTTTCCAGCAGTGCTGAATCAGGGGCAGCCTGGTAGATTGGTGACATAATTGACTCTAGAGTTGACTTTTAGCCAACTACTTCAGCTTTGGGCAGCTAACAACTTCTAGGACCTCAGTTTCCTCATCTGTAGTAGAGATAATCAAACCTTCCTTACGGAGTTCTCAAGTAAAGCATCTGACATATGCTAACCATTAGCACTGTTACCATCATACCTTAATTATCTTGGTAGAAACATAGGCAAAAGAGGCAAAACCTAACAAATTTTACATAGTAATCCAACCAGTCCATTCTAAAGGAGATCAGTCCTGGGTGTTCATTGGAAGGACTGATGCTAAAGCTGAAATTCCAATACTCTGGCCACCTCATGCGAAGAGTTGACTCACTGGAAAAGACTCTGATGCTGGGAGGGATTGGGGGCAGGAGGAGAAGGGGACGAGAGGATGAGATGACTGGATGGCATCACCAACTCGATGGACATGAGTTTGAGTGAACTCCGGGAGTTGGTGATGGACCTGGAGGCCTGGCGTGCTGTGATTCATGCGGTCGCAAAGAGTCGGACACGACTGAGCGACTGAACTGAATAATTTATTGATTTATAGTTCTTGAAATCATGATCAACTTTAGGCCTTTTTACTGTTATTTATTTTAAATAAATAAAATTGTAAATATTAACTAGTTCAACTAAATCTTATATTAAAATATCAATATTTGTCACCCTATGGACTGTAGCCCATCAGGCTCCTCTGACCAGGGGAATTCTTCAGGCAAGAATACTGGAGTGGTTAGCCTATTCCTTCTCCAGGGGAACTTCCCAACCCAGGAATTGAGCCAGGGTCTCCTGCATTGCAGGTGGATTCTTTACCAGCTGAGCTACCCAGGAAACCCGATCACTGTATAGGAATGAGTAATTTTTAAAAATTATTGTATGTAATATTCCTTTAAATGTTAATAAAAATTCAATTTTGCATTATTTTACTGACTAAAAAACCCTTACTAAATGTAACTATTCTATTTGGAAACAGAGTTCAAAATGTAGCTATTATATTAGATGTTATCTTTATCGTCTTTTTATTTATGGAGAAAATGGGATTTGATATTTTCAGAGATAAACAACTAAAGTCCCACTTCCTACGGTAGCTAATTACAATTTTGCAAGGTTAAACCAAATCCACAGTACATTCCAGACAGCTGTGGATTCTGTAATGATTTGCCTTTGCCAAGACAAGCTAAGGATAGTAGTGGGTTATGAAAATCACTCTCCTCACCAATTCAAGAAATGTGGTGGACTTGTGTTCTTTTCTGTTCAGTGCCAGGTTTTTCTCTTTCAGAAAATAGCGTCCCTTTCTTTGTGGGACTTGCTCCCATCCCAGCCCTGCTAACCAGCATATCATACCTCCTGTCCTGACACCAGGGGTGAGCATGTGACCCAGGCCTGACCGATGCTCGCACCTTCTTCCCGACCCCAGTGAGCAGCCCAGAGGACACGCAGCCCAGCATGGGGTAACACATCCTACCCTGGGATTTTTTTCTAAGTGAAACTAGTAAGGCAAGTGCTCTTTTTTCCTGGGACCACAAAACTATACACAGCTCCAGGGTTGTTACCAGCTATGTTGTAGCCTCAGAGAAAAGCCCAAGGAAATAAAGAAGTCATAGCAAAGCAGAAAGAGTCCCAGGTGTGTTAAATCCCTGGTTTCTAGTTCCTCAGAGCTGCCCTGATTCCGGGATGTCTTTGATTCCACGACTTACTCCTTCCCCCAAATCCTCTTTTTGCTCAAGTGAAGTTCAAGCTGAATTTATTGTATTGGCAGTAAAAATACCTCTGACAAACACAATAGGATATACTAGTATTCTTTAGTTGGTACTTGGTTACCAATCAACGCTTGTCAAATTTACTAATACAGTAGCAAAGAGAGTTGTTTTTATTCTTCTGAAATGTGATTATTAGTGTCTTACTTGATACTCTACGGCTTTATAGAAATAAATGTCATTGTAATTAGATCAAAGGGATTTATTTGACAGCCTTTGACGACCTTCAGTTTTCTATAGGTGAAATGGTCTTCTCTAGCTGAGGCTGTCACGCCACACCTGGGTTTTGAGCATTGAGATCTGGTCATTTTGATGCGGCCTCCTTTAGCCTGCCTTGTCTCTTGCTGTGGCTTCATCTGTGCAGCATCCTAATGGGAGCAGTGTGCAATTGCCAGTTTGGTCTGATGGTCCATCCTTAAGCCTATGTTACTTCTGACTGTGTTTCAGTGGATCTTTTGCTTCTGCTCATGGCACTGTATCACTTAATCTTAATTTCTTTTCAGTTGTTGCTAGGAAACACCATCAGCATTACAGTCAACTCAAGCTCTTCCTGATTTGAAGAAGTGTTACAAATGCAGAGGCAGCGTCAGAAGATTCCCCTTCAGTTTTGTGAAGGGTCATCAGGAGTGTGGTTGAGGACTGGAGGAGGGTAGGTAGTAGCTATGCAAATCAAATGTCTATTAGGGTGTTCCTGCTGCTTTAGATCAAGATATTAATAAAACTGACTCAGACTCTCACCCCTCCTTTCACATTTGAAGAAAATCCAGTAATCTATCCAAGGATTTGGGGAAGGGTAGAGTTCATGTTCTTACAGATTAACCTCTGGCTCCAGTTCTGCTGAACTGCAAAGTGATTTAGTTATACATATTTATATTCGTTTTCATACTTGTCTCCATTATCTTGTTTATCACAGGATATTGAATATAGTTCCCTGTGCTCTAAAGTAGGATTTGATATTTATCCATCCTATATATACTGATTGTCATCTGCTAACCCCAAACTCCCTATCCTTCTCATTTCTGTTGAATTAGTTATTCATTAGAATATACAGTCCTGTACATGCTGTCCACTTGTATCCTACGTCAATATCCATAGAACTCATCCCCTTCTCATATTTCTTTAAAATTACTTATAGTAAATATTTTAGTGCCTAGCATACTTTAAAGAGTTGGGCTGACAGATGGGCTTGCGTTTCAAAAAAGATCATCAGTATCACAAATTAAGATCAGATCTTCGTAAGTGTCCTTCTGCTCTGCTTTGCTGCTTGCGTCTCTCCTCCCTTCTCTTCCTGTCATTTCCTGCTCTAAGAGGGGAGAAAGATGGGAAATTGAGCTCTTCTCATTTTAACATACAGAACAATTCAGCTCTTGTCTATCCTATGCCCAGCTCTCTAAGGGCTGCTTTGTCATTACCGTGTAGAAGGATCTAGGATGGGGTTTACTGTGTCTTATACAACATTTACGGGGCTCCAGGCTCTTTTCATGTATTATCTCCTTCGATTCTCACATCCATCCTGTGAGGCAGGTGCTGTTCTAGTCTATCTTACAAAAGAGGAAACCTGCATAGAAAGATACATGGCTGTGCCCAGGGACTTTCAGCTAGTTAATCTTGAATTCAAGTTCCAGTGTTCTAGCAACCACTAGGCAGAAAGCCAAGCCACGTGATTCAGTCATGTTACTTGTGGAGTTGCTCAAAGTCCTGCACTGCCCTGGATTTCTTTCAGGTGAGAGAGAACCAAGACTCTACCATCAGCCATAATATTCCTCATCTCTAGTATTACAGCTGGACAGAATTCCTAACCAGGACAAACTTATTTTGGGATTAAAAATAGAGAACACTTGGGACTTCTCTGGTGGTCCAGTGGCTAAGACTCTGCACTCCCAATGCAGGCGACCTGGGTTCAAATCCTGGTCAAGGAACTAGATCCCACACTGCAACTAAACCTGGTGCAAATAAATATATAAACAAATATTAAATATATATATATATATATATATAGCACATGGCCAGTATTTAAAAATTGGGAGATTACACATAATATAACCTAAATTTCTACTTTCTCTTAAAAAACAAACCTATCAATACCAGGCCTATATTACCCTTGGCAATAATTACTGCAGCTCAGCAACTTGTAGACAACATGTTACTTGCAGACTCTTGAGTTTCTTTCACCTCCACTTTTGTCACTTCATGTCCCCACGTCTAGCAGCCTGGTGAGCATAAAGGTGGGGGTACTGTGGGACTAAGTTGGACCTTGATGTGTCCTCCTTCTTCCTACCTGAGAACAGCTCTGTGATTAGGCCTTTGTGTTTCTAGATACTGGCAGCTGTTGAGGGGGAGTTTGCAGCTTTGTTCGGGACTAAAGCGGAGGGGAGGGATTTCTAACATATTGGGAGCAGGCTTGCTGCTGTGATGCTGGCTGCATGGGGGGCAAGACTAGAGGTGTCTGAAGCAGGGAACAGCACCAGAAACCTCAGTGTGAGTGTGAGGTCAAGGAGTACCTCTGGTTTCAGGTGGTGGCAATCCTTCCAAGGCCAAATGTGGCCCTGCCTGGGGAGGAGAATGGGATCTAGAAATTATGGGAAGAGAAAGGCCTCTTGGGGCCCAGAGGGGAGTGATGGACCCCTGACTCGAGTTTGAGAATCTATGTTCTTGAGATGCCTCTCCTGGGAGCAAGAAAACTCCGTCAGCAGACCCAGAAGTACTAAATGTCTTACGTGGCCAGGGCTGGGACTGTTCTCCTGGAATTGGATCTCATTTCAATGTTAACTAAATCAAAATGAGGGAACAGAGGGTCGGGCTTGGGATTCCCCAGAGTTTCCTTTCCCGCTGTAATTGGGGCCGTGTTTATTCACTCACTCGTTTATATATGCATGCGTGCATTTCTTCCCCTGCCTCCTGCCACAGAGGACTGTGGCTGCTTACAAGAATACCACGCTTTTGAAAGAATAAAATGGAAGTACAATTAAAGAGTTACAGATGCAACGGGTATAGTTTTTTAGTTCAAAATATCTCTTCTGTATTTTTATAACAAAAGCCACAGATAAACATAGAAAATTTAGAGAATATAAACAAGAAAAAAGATCCACAAAGAATAATCGTGATTCCCTAGAAAGATGGTACTGATGAACATATTTGCAGGGCAGCAGTGGAGACACAGACATAGAACGGACTTGTGGACAGAGTGAGGGAAGGAGCCGGTGGGATGAATTGAGAGAATAGAAGGGAAACAAATACATTACCATATGTAAGATAGATAGCCAGTAGGAATTCACTGTGTGACACAGGGAGCTCAACCCTGTACTCTGACAACCTAGAGGAGTGGGGTGGGGAGGGAGGTGGGAGGGAGGTTCAGGAGGGAAGGGACATACGTGTACCTGTGGCTGATTCATGTTGATGTATGGCAAAAACCAACACAACATTGTAATTATCCTCCAGTTTAAAAAAAGAATATTCGTGATTCCATCATGCAGAGGAAGCTACTGGAAACACTTTAAAATATATTTTCTCATTGTTTCTGTGCCGAAATATTTTCATAGTTTTGAAAAGTACAGTTGTAACCTCCATGTGGTTTTTTAATTTGCTTTCTTACCCAATAACATATTTAGAATATCATTTAAAGTTAATACATTTTTGGACTTTCCTGGTGGTCCACTGGCTAAGACTCCATGCTCCCCATGCAGGGGGCCTGGGTTTGATCCCTGGTCTGAGAACTAGATCCCATGTACCACAACTGAGACCCAGCACAGCCAGATAAATAAATAGTTAAAAAACAAAATTAATACATTTCATCTACAGTATCATTTTAAGTGAAAGAATAGAATTCCATTGTGGGGATATAACATAATTTGTTTAAAGAATCGTCTTATTACCAGTCAAGACTTTGAAATCTGCTGCTACAGCCTGACATAGTGGTTGGAGAATTCTGTTTCAGATGAATGTTTTGGCTCTCTCAGCCCCATGAGCCCATGGCACGAACCAAGGACAACTAGCCCAGGAAGAAAAAAAGATCTACTGAACAATTATCACACTACTGACTCTATTTCACTATTCTCTTCTGGGCACAGAGGAATGTTCTCATTATTCTCTGTCTTCCGTGGCATATGGCTTATTGAGAGTTTCTAGCTGGGTTGCTCTACCATTATTAATTGTATGTCTTCTTAACTTGGGGAAATTCTTCAGTGAATGAACAGTCATCCATCTTCCTATGGCTTACTTGAACCAGAGGAACTTGCAGGATGTTAATACAGTGCTGGGTTTCAGGAAGAAACCATCTTTGCGAATAAATAAAGCAAGAACTTAACAGAACATTAACTCCCTCTTTGCGATGTGCCCCGTGAGTCCCTCTAAGAATGTGGGGTTAAGTATGTATATCAAGATCCCTCTTTAGAGGTGATCCATGTGAGTTGTTATCGTCTCATTTCATTTGGTGGAGCAGCTGCCAGCCAGCCAAGCATGGCCACAGTCAAACCATGGGAGCCTTTCTCTTCTGGTCATCAGTTGTTTTTTTTTTTAAAGCCAAAGTCACTTCTAGGAGAGAAACTTTTGCTATTTGCCTTTAATTTAGAAATATGTATTAAGTACATTCCTCCTTTCTCCACACATTTGATACGAGGAGATCTGCTATTGGCTCTCCAGCCTCTAGTTCTCTTCCTTCATGATAATATTATCCTGTTTAAGAAAACCACCACTTGGACCATTCTCAGCCATGCAGATTTGATGTGAGGGGCTCTATAGCCACCTATGATTCGAACCTGATTTCCCTTCCCCTAAACACTGTAATTGGTTCAAAGGTAGTCACAGGACTTAAGTACAATCAGAGGTCCTTTGATAGGGATCCTGGGACACAGAGTCCTTTCTCTTCTGTTGATGTTAATGAGGAAGCATGTTCCTTTTCCCCAGGAGCTGCTGGTAGGCACCTTGCAGCAATGAGGAGAGCCAGCCTTAGGATGAAGAGAGCAGAGGTGGGAAGAAGTGGAATCCTTTGAGCTGCTGCGTCAGATCTTTTTTTTAGTATTTATCTACTTACTTGGCTGTGCCAGGTCCTAGTTGCAGCCCACAGGGTCTTCCATCTTTGTTGCAACAGGCATGATATTTCAGTTGCCGCATGAGAACTCAGCTGTGGCAGGTGGGATCCAGTTCCCTAACCAGGGATTGAACCCAGTCCCCCTGCATTGGGAGTGCAGAGTCTTAGCCCCTGGACCACCGGGGAAGTCCCTACTGGATCAAATCTTGCCCAAAGTCCATTCTACATTTGTCCCTTTCAAATTTTGTTGTTGTTTGATCTTTAAGTTGTGTTTGACTCTTTGTGATGCCAGGCTCCTCTGTCCATGGGATTTCCCAGGCAAGAATATTGCACTGGGTTGCGATTTCCTTCTCCAGGGGATCTTCTGGATCCAGGGATGGATCCCATGTCTCCGGCGTTGGCAGGTGAGTTCTTCACCACTGAGCCACCAGGAAAGCCCTCCCCTTCAAATACATGAGCTAATAAATTCTTCTTCTTTCTAAAGACAATTTGGGAAAGATTTCATAATGCTTACACCTGACAGATACATAACACAATTGATACCATTTATGAACAAACTGCAGCAAACTAACACCTTTCTTTCCATTGATGGCTTTCTTCCTATTTACAAATTCTTCCTCCTCTATCACCCGTGGGTTTTTCTGCCCATCGAACCCACACCTGCTTCTCATCACTGCCTTTGTGCACCTTTCCTCTTTTCCATGTATCCAAAACATCCAAACTCCCTTTCTTTTCAAAGCTGCCATCCCCTTTCCAGCCCTGGGCAATTTTCTGTTTCCAGGAGTGACAAAGACATAGGACACAATCCCCCCATTTCCTTCTTCTTTTCTTTTCTAGAAGGCAATCACTCGGGACTTAAACCTCAGGAATTGGTTGTCACGCACCTCGAGGAAACATTCATGAAAGCAAAATTACAAACACAGGGTACTTTCAGGGTTGCAGAAAGCACTTGCTATTGTGGTCTTTGAGCTATAGGATCTAGTTTCTGGCTGGTTCCAAGGTGTCACCCTCATATGACATTGAAAAGCTGGCCTGAAATGCTTCTGTTCAGTTCAGTTCAGTCGCTCAGTCGTGTCCGACTCTTTGCAACCCCATGAATCACAGCACGCCAGGCCTCCCTGTCCATCACCAACTCCCAGAGTTCACTCAAACTCATGTCCGTCGAGTTGGTGATGCCATCCGGCCATCTCATCCTCTGTCGTCCCCTTCTCCTCCTGCCCCCAATCCCTCCCAGCATCAGAGTCTTTTCCAGTGAGTCAACTCGTCGCATGAGGTGGCCAGAGTATTGGAGTTTCAGCTTTAGCATCAGTCCTTCCAATGAACACCCAGGATTGATCTCCTTTAGAATGAACTGGTTGGTTCCCCTTGCAGTCCAAGGGACTCTCAAGAGTCTTCTCCAACACCACACTTCAAAAGCATCAATTCTTCAGTGATCAGCTTTCTTCACAGTCCAACTCTCACATCCATACATGACCACTGGAAAAACCATAGCCTTGACTAGACGGACCTTTGTTGGCAAAGTAATGTCTCTGCTTTTTAATATACTATCTAGGTTGGTCATAACTTTCCTTCCAAGGAGTAAGCGTCTTTTAATTTCATGGCTGCAATCAGCATCCGCAGTGATTTTGGAGCCCCCAAAAATAAATGCTTAGCCAAGGAAATTCAAGCTGGTGTCTCTACTAGGTTTGGGGACATTCTGAGTTTCAACCTAAACTTGCTTCCTCATTTCTGTGGCAGGGATGAATTCTTTGGTCTCCTTAGAGGAGGAAAGAAATTCCTACGTGGTCCCCAGAAATTATTTCTGTGGGCTTTGAGCCACTCTGCACCTACTTGATGGGTATCCCACTGCCCTTCTATAAGAGCTCTCCAATTCTGGTCCTTGCAAATCCTACCCAGTGTAGGTGAAGCCTGCTGTTTATTCCTCAACATTAAGTCTCTTCCTTCATGGGAGGGGTACCCCAGTTCCTTCGGGGAGCCACCTTTTGCTGACTTTTAGTCATGAGGTTTAGGTGGGAATGCCCTTTGTTCTACAGATGGGCTTTATTAACTTAAACCAATCAGCAGAGCCCACATCTGATGACAGTGATCAGTTCAGGATGGGCCCATGATCCCATTAAGGCCATAGAGACATGAGGAAACTTTTGCTAAATTCTCCCTCTAGACCTCAGCCTGGCTAGTGTCATCTCCTGCAACTTCCTGGATACCCCCTTGGCTTCAGACCCTTGAAGTCCTTCCTTTCTTTCTTGCCCAAATCTTTCTGTTCTAATCAACTTGCCCTTGTGCTTTTTCAAGATACTAATGTGTATGCCTTTCTAACCAACGTTTGGTTCTTTTACCTCTTGTTCTTGCATCCCTGTTCTAAACCAGGGATAGCAAATAGGTTTCATCTCGTCTGTCAACCCTGATCAATAAATGTTAGGACTGAGATCCAAGCTAAGAAAGATTCTGAGGCTGTCTATGGCTTCAGCAAGAATGTGTAAGTGATGTCTGCCATGGGCGTGGTAGAGAGTAACTGTGCTTTTGCTATCACTGTTCTAAGTCAAGGTCTGAGCCTAGCTCCTCTAACAGTGACATAGCCTTTCAGATGTCTCTCTGCAGCTCCTGGCTCAATGTGGCTTTTCCTGGTTCAGGACTTACACACCCAATAACCTTCTGCTTCTTGTCTAAGGAACACATCAGGTTCGTAGTTCTCTCACAGACCTGACATGATTGACACAGCCTTGGAAAAATGACTTGCTTGGCCCCCTCCCTGTCTTATATTATTTGTTGCTTCCATCTGCTCAAGTTTCTGGTGGCTCATTCAGGTGCCCACATGGTGTTCCTCCCTCCTTCTTAAGCTCCTCCTCCCTCCTTGCTAAGCTTCAAAGATCGTTTTAGGATTATCAATTCACAATATCGAAATTGTTTAGACAGGAATAGAGATGATTTCTACCAAGAGAACAGGTGGGCTGTTGATCCCACACCAGTCTCCATCCATGACTAATAAAGTTTCATCCTTTTTACAGACATGACTGAGCCAAGCTTTATTCACAGTTCTTTCCTTGAAATCACAGCAACATCTTTGGCACTCTAGAAATTCTGATTCCTGCACAAAATCCATTTGTGCTGGCGTTCGAGCTCTGCAAATGTCATAGTAATTTTTTTTGTCATAGTATATTTATCCTGTTTTTAATGAGAGAGTTTTCTATTCTGTGATTAGAAACCATTTCTTACATGAGTATCCTGTGTGGTATGTACTCAGTGTATGTGGTGTGTAATCAGTACCAATTTTCAGTTAATATCCCAGTTAAGAGACAGATCTGAAGTCCACTCCCACTCACCTTTGTCAGCAGGTTCTTACCAGTGGTTGGAATCGGGATGTGGGCTGCATGTGGTATTAGCAGAGGGGTGTGTAGTCTGTGAGCTTCCCACCTAGTACTCTGAGCTGGGTAAGTACAAAAGGCCCGAAGTCTCCTGTGAGGACTGGAGCACCCTCATCTCATGATCCTGCATTTAGATCTCAAGATCCACACCCACAGGGCCCCTTTTACCATGTAATGTAACAGGTTCCAGGGATTGAGACATGGCATCTTTTGGGGGGGGGGGTCATTAATCAGCCCAGCATAGACCTATAGCTACAGGGGGACCTGCTGCTGCAGAAAAGAATCTGCTCAAAATGAGTGAGCATGGCATTGCTGTTTGATTGTCTCACATTGTAGCTACCAGAAATTAACTGCATATAACATACACAATCTATGAAAATTTTGGAACATAAGTCACAGTTCTCCCTGTGGTAAACCTTTGTGGGTTTTACCCCCTGGGATTCATGTCCCCCTCTCAATATAGCCAGACTGTCTGGGTTCATCTCCTGTTCTGCCCCTAATTGGCTGTGTGGCCTTCCGGAATGTACTGAAACTCTCTGTGCCTTGAGTTCCTTGTACATAAAAGAAAATGGTAATTGTACCCCTAGCCCATGGTTGTTGTGAGAACTGAGTTAATGTGTATAGAGTGTTTCAGAAACTGCCTCACACGTGGTGCGTGTATCAGCTGTTGCCACTGTTACCCAACTTCATTTTGGGAAATTGTTCCTCCTTTCCTCCAGTATCTGTGTTTCAGAGACAGCTAACTCCACCTTGATGAACCTAACATCTCATCTAAGGCCTCTCTGAATCCAGAATTTGCTGGTCCCATCTCTCCAGAAAGAGAACTTCCTGACCAGGGATAGAGGATACATCTGGGGGTAATAATTGACTTGCTCCTGATTAACTCTCCCTGTTAAGTAAATGAAAGCTTCTATTCTGTAAATTGAAGTGATCCATTTTATAAAAGAAAATAACCTCAGAATATATAAGTTTGAAATTACTTTGTGAAAGTTCTTCTGTTCTGGGCTAGAAGTGGCAGGGGAGGGCGAGTACTTCTGACCCACTCTCCTGCTGAGTCCCGCTTTCCAGGACTACAATCTTCAGGACTGTTGAATCTTTAGTTCCGCTGTCATTGTCTCTCATTTGTTTTGTCCTTGTGAAGTTTCCCTATTTCACTGTTTTTTTCAGTCATGTTATTGGGATCATGGAAGGGAGCAGAGATAAAGAGCTTGTGTTCAACCCACTTTAACCAGAAAGTTTTTGAGGAATCAAAAAACCTTTGCTGGAAAATGTACTGGCAGCCTTGCTCAGGGAAGCTCATCTGCTGCAAGGAACTACGTAACTATACCAGGGAATTACGTAGGAATTATATCAGCAAATCCCAATAACTGTTTCTGAGGAAATGGAAATGTGAACACTTAGAAACCTAATAACTTCAAGATAAAATAGCTTCTTTTTAAAGGAAATAATAAATTACACACTAAGAATTAATCCCTTTGCTTTGTTCAGTGAGATGAATAGTCACGGCTCTGCAGCCTATAGGCTCACAGATGAAGCCCCTGAACTTTGGCTTCTATGACCTTATACCCACACTCCTGCTCTGTCTACTTTGGGTTGACCTTGGGGCTCCCAAATGGGTACCAGCTCTTTGCCAGGGTTGAAGGAGTGTTCTGGTGGCCTTTTTTTTTTTTTTCTTTTTTAGTCGTCTGTTTTTGCTCTCTACCATGTGAGAGATGGAAGAGTCATAGCTAAACAGTCATCTGCCCCTCACCCACTTCGTTCTCCTGCCATCAGCTGCCACCGTGACTGCAGAACAAAAGCAAGGAGAAGAGAGGACGTAACTCAGCCATCTGAAAATGGTGCTCGAGAAGCGCCAGCCACTGACTCACTTACCTGGAAATAAAACGTCTGACGCTTTGGGAGTCAGGATGAGCTGCCCATTCAGATAATTTTCTATTAATATCTCCAGGCATAGCCCTCAGGGCCCTCTTGCTTCACTTCTCCACACTCAAACAGCTCACAGAATAAATTATGGTGCCAGGGGAAGAGCCAGGTTTTGTGGAAACCAAAGCTTTGCAATTTAGAGGGAGGCGGGCTCTTTCTTTAGAGAAGAGAATGAAAAATTGTGAACAACTAAACATGAAGTTGAATATTTACATGAAATGGGAAAAGGAACTACAGCAAGTCACAAAATTTTAAAAACTGACAAATACTACAAAAATCTAGAAAAATAATAATATCTTCATTATTTGATGGCTTGACACATCTCTTTAATATCCTTCTCTCTGTATTGATTGGTGACATACCTCTGTAAACTTTTAAATTTTAGTATTAAAGAAATATTTATTTAATATCCATTTATTTATTTGGCTGAGCTAGGCCTTGGTTGTGGCACATGGGATCTTCAATCTTCACTGTGGCACGTAGGATATTTTTGGTTTTGGCATGTGGGATATTTTTTGTTTGTTTCAGCATATGGATTCTTAGTTGTGGCATTTGGGATCTAATTTCCTGATCAGGGATTGAATCCAGGCCCCCCACATTGGGAGTGTGGCATCTTAGCCACTGGACCACCAGGGAAGTCCCCGTACACCTTATAGCAAGATTACTCAGTCTTTCTTCTAGCCTGGTTGAATAAATATTTTTATTGATATGATAGACAAAGTTTTTCAGCCACATAACTGGTTATTGATAAGTCATGTAATTTCTTTTAAATTGTCAAATTTGGGAGATCCTACATCAACTTTCTTTCACATATAAGCTGTAAGAATTCATACGTATTTCAAATTCTCTTGCACAGGGACTAATGTTCAATACTTTTTGAACTGAGGACCCTCATTAACCAGTCTGTCATTGTTTGGGTAGATTATGATGTCAGTGTGTCATGCTAGATCAAGAAGAAACAGATATCAAGCAATATAAAAGCTGATTCTTTCCTTCTATTCAAAATTTCTCTCTTTTTTGTGAGTTACTTCTTTGGATTACAATTTGCTTCTTAATGTTGGAATAATTTATACTGATCTTATTGCTTATTTATGACTCCCCTTCTTTTCCTGTTCCTATTGAGCTCCCTTCTGCACCCTTCAGGGCCTCATCACATGTGCGAACACTACAGTCCAAACAACCAAGCTTTATCTATAACCTCCAACAAACTGCTATGCCTTGGCTCCTTCTTGGATCTAGGAGTGTGCATTCCAGTCTTGGAAGTCTGGACTCAGAGGAGAGGCCCATGTAGACCCTGGGAGCTGGCTCAGGACCATATGGACAGGCAATTTTATAGCCCTGGGTACTCAAAGTATGGGCAAAGGGGGAGGGTATAAATTCTCCATGGGCATAGCCCCAGACCCTGCAGACTTCTCATCTAGAGGGGGTGGTGCAACAGGAGGAGGCACCATGCGGCTATCTGATGTGTGGGCCCCAGGGCAGGAGCCCCTGTTGCTCAGCTCCATGGGCCAGTTCTCTGAAGTGCCCACACCCACTTCAGGTCCACCCAACATGAGGGGGCGTGTGATATCCATTTTACTAAAATGTGAGACCACGTTGAACACATTACTAGAGTCCTCCTGGCACCTTGGAGGGGCCCATGCAAACAAGGGATTTCTTTGGTTTCACAGTAAGTTGCTTCTGTAGGACGTGTGGTGATCATCTGGTGATCTGGAACATCTCAAAGTTGGACCTCAGATTTAAATACTTGTTCTATTCAGAGCCAAAGTTTTAAGGAAATCTCTGGACCGATTCTGCACCCTCAGGCCATTCCTTGCCTTTGCCTTGGTCTGGTCTGTATCTCGGGGCTTCCCAGGTAGCGTTAATTGTAAAGAACCCACCTGCCAATGCAGGAGACATAAGAGACATGGGTTGGGAAGATCCCCTGGAAGAGGGCATGGCAGCCCACCCCAGTATTCTAGCCTGGAGAATCCCATGGACAGAGGAGCCTGGTGGGCTACAGTGCGTGGGGCCTGTAGCAAAGAGTCAGATACGACTGAAGCAACTCAGCATGCATGCTTGCGTGCATATCTCTGGAAACCAACACCAACCTGCAGGAAAGTGAGGGGGCAGGGGAAAAGCCAGGGTATCTCTCCCTCTCCCTCTGCCTAAAGCCCCTTCTCCATGTCTCTGATTCTCACTGGACAAACCTCTTGCTTTGTGGATCCAGCGTTTCCTAGGTGACCCTGTACCCAAGTTTCAGTAACACCACTTCCTCCTTTTGTCTCTCCAGTCCAGTGGTTCTCATCCCCACTCCCTCTACTCAAGGGACATTTAGCAATGTCTGTAAACGTTTTTGGTTGTTTCAGCTTGGGAGGGTGGTACTACTGGCGTCTAGTGGCTGAACGCCAGAGATAAAGACTACATATCCTATATACACAGGGCATAGCCCTGATAACAAAGGATCATCTGGCCCAAAACACCAACAGTCCCCGATTGAGAAACCTGCTCCAGCCTGAAGACAATCGTGGCTCCTTCCATTGTTCATCTCAGGTTCGCCTCATTGTTCTGTTTGGTGCTTAGCTCTTCCATTAGTAGTAGTAGTGTTAGTTCTCAGTTGTGTCAGACTCTGTGACCCCATGGACTGTCGCCTGCCAGGCTCCTCTGTCCATGAAATTTTCCAGGCAAGAATACTGGAGTGGGTTGCCATTTCCTTCTTCAGGGGATCTTCCTGACCCAGGGATCGAACATGGGTCTCCTACACTGCAGGCAGATTCTTTACCACCTAAGCCTTTGGGGAAGCCCATCTCTTCTGTTAGGTGTCACCAATCCCCTGTATTAAATTCCTTCTGTTTAAACACTTAAAGTGGCTTCTGTTTTTTTGGTTAAATTGACTAATGCCTTCCCAAAGTATCAGCTCAGCTTCTTTACTTTTTTCTTCTCTACTCAACTAAGTCAATGATACCTTCTCTGCCACCTCCCCATCTGTATTCGTCAGGGTTCTTCAGAGGAACAGAACCAATAGGTGATAGATAAATATATAAAACTCCCCTGAATTATTGTCTGCAGGCTGGAGATCCAAGAAAGCCAGTGGTGTAAGAGAGGCTGACTTCAAGTCCTAAGAACCAGTAAGTGTCAGTGTCTGAGGGCAGGAGGAGATGGTCACCCCAGTTCAAACAAAACAAATTTACCTTTCCTTTTCCTTTTTGTTCTATTCATGCTGTTAATGGATTGGGTGATGCCCACATGTTCTGGTGAGGATGGTCTGCTTTACTCAGTCTTCCATTTCAAATGCTAATCCCTTCTGGAAGCACTCACAAGACATACCCAGAAATAATGTTTTACCAGCTATTTGGACACTTCTTATTCCAGTCAAGTTGACATAAAATTAACTGCCACTGTTAATTTTCAGTGAAACCACCTGTTTCACTGTTTCACTTCAGAACTTTATGGTTTTCACAGAGTATTTTTTAATTAATAGACTATATTATTTTATAAAGAAGCTCACTCAGGGTTATAAAATGAGCAGAAGAAAATGCATAACTTTCTTTTACTAAATAAAAATAGAGTGCTCAAATTAATATAATCTAATTTCCATCCTTCAGACATTATTATTATAAAAATGCATTTGGTTAATTTAATATTACTACAAATACAAAATGTAGATTAATTTAAATCTGATTAAACTCAGGTCTTTGGGGATTCTTCATTCTCTGTTAGGCAAAATTGAGGAGAGTGATTTTTTTTTTCTGTATTTTAAACATTTTCAGCATAATGGGTTGCGTTCAACTTATAGAATGCCAAAGTGACAAGAGAAAGAAAATGCATTTTGGGCTTCCTGCCTGTCAGGGGATGTACTATTGATAACTTCCTCGAGTTGCCAAAGCAACGCAGCAAAAACTACATGGCTTAAAATGACAGAAATTTACTTTCTTGGTTCCAGAGGCCAGCAGTTCAAAATCAAAGTGTCAGCAGGTTCACGCTCCCTCTGAAGGTGCTGAGGAAGGAACCGTTCCAGACCTCTTTCCTAGCTTCTGGTGGCCTCAGGCATTCCTTGGCTTGTAGACGCATCACTAATCCTCTGTCTTCACATGGCATTCTCCCTGTGTCTTCATATGGTCTTCCTTCTGGGTATGTCTGCCTCCATGTCCCAATTTTCCTTTTTTATGAGGATACTAGGTATATTGGATTAGCCCCCCTGCCACGTGATTACCTCTGTAAAGATCCTGTTTCCAACTCAGGTCCTGTTTTGAGGTACTGAGAGTTAAGACTTCAATAAGGGGTGGAGAACACAGTTCAAGTGATAACAGGAGTGGTCACATTTTTGTACCCTGTAAGATGATTTTTTGAGTGACAGGAACTTGTATGTGCATTGAGGCTCAAGAGATTTATTTTAACATTGCTTTCTAAAGAGTAGTTAAAACTTCTATTTGTCTTTAGGAAACTTATTCAGCAAATACCTAGTAGGCAGCTACTATGCATTAGGTGTTGTGCTGAGTGCAGAGATGAACAAAACAAATTCCCAGCTGTAAAGGATCTCACTCATAGTCTAGTGGGTGCCATGAATAGGAAAACAATTCTAACGCAACCTGAAAAGTGGTGTATTAGAGAGCTAAGGAGAGGATTTGTGGCTCCAACAACGCTGTCTCGTAATGGAATCAGGGTTATGGCATCTGCCAGGAGCAAGGGAAAGGCAGTGCAGGAAGGGTAGATCTGAGACACTGTGTCCACAGACCCAAAGAGCAGGGGCTTCCCAGAGAGGCAGGACTGTCTGTGGTCGCTGCCCACAGGAAGCACAGGCGGAGAAGTAGGGCGTGGATGAGAGCAGACGGAGGCCTTGCTGGGAAGGACCGGGCCCAGGTGCCCTGCTGAGGCTTTGATGATGAGCTACTGAATTCTGTAATCAGGGGAGTAACATTATCAGATGTGTTTTATTATTTTTTTTAGGTTTATTTATTTTAATTGGAGGCTAATTACTTTACATTATTGTATTGGTTCTCCTTACATTGACATGAATCTGCCCCGGGTGTACATGTGTTCCCCATCCTGAACCCCCGTCCCACCTCCCTCCCCATCCCATCCCTCTGGTTCATCCCAGTACACCAGCCCCGAGCATCCTGTAACATGCATCGAACTCGAACTGGCGACTAGTTTTACATATGATAATATACATGTTTCAATGCCATTCTCCCAAATCATCCCACCCTCGCCCTCTCCCACAGAGTCCAAAAGACTGTTCTATACGTGTGTGTCTCTTTTGCTGTCTCGTATACAGGTTTATCATTATCATCTTTCTAAATTCCATATATATGCGTTAGTATACTGTATTGGTGTTTTTCTTTCTGGCTTACTTCACTCTATATAATAGGCTCCAGTTTCATCCACCTCATTAGAACTGATTCAAATGCATTCTTTTTAATGGCTGAGTAATACTCCATTGTGTATATGTACCAAAGCTTTCTTATCCATTCGTCTGCAGATGGACATCTAGGTTGCTTCCATGTCCTGGCTATTTCAGATGTGTTTTAGAAAGATGAGTTTGAGAGCACCACTGTCAAGGGTGGACTTCTGTTTGTTTGTCATCATTCAGTTCCTCAGTCATGTCCGACTCTTTCTGACCCCATGGACTTCAGCACACTAGACTTCCCTGTCCTTCACCATCTCTGGACCTTACTCAAATTCATGTCCATCGAGTCGGTGATGCCATCCAACCATCTCATCCTCTATCATCCCTTCCTCCTCCTGCCTTCAATCTTCCCCAGCATCAGGGTCTTTTCCAGTGAGTCGACTCTTCTCATCAGGTGGCCAAAGGATTGGAGCTTCAGCTTCAGCATCAGTCCTTCCAATAAATATTCACTGTTAATTTCCTTTAGGATTGACTGGTTTGATCTCCTTGCTGTCCAAAGGACTCTCAAGAATCTTCTCCAGCACCACAGTTCAAAAGTATCAATTTTTTGGTTCTCAGTCTTTTTTATTGTCCAGCTCTCACATCCATACATGACTACTGGAAAAACCAGAGCTTTGACTATACAGACCTTTGTCAGCAAAATAATGTCTCTGCTTTTTAATATGCTGTCTAGGTTTGTCATAGCTTTGCTTCCAAGGAACAAGCGCCTTTTAATTTCACAGCTTCAGTCACCATCTGCAGTGATTTTGGAGCCCAAGAAAATAAAATCTGTCACTATTTCCATTGTTTCCACATCTGTTTGCCATGAAGTGATGGAACCGGATGCCATGATCTTCGTTTTTTGAATGTTGAGTTGTAAGCTAGCTTTTTCAGTCTCTTCTTTCATCTTCAACAAGAGGCTCTTTAATTCCTCTTCGCTTTCTGCCATTAGGGTGGTGTCATCTACATATCTGAAGTTGATATTTCTCCCCGAAATCTTGATTCCAGATTGTGCCTCATCCAGTCAAGCATTTAGCATGATGTACTCTGCCTATAAGTTAAATAAGCAGGGTGACAATATCCAGCCTTGATGTACTCCTTTTCCTATTTGGAACCAGTCTGTTGTTCCATGTCCAGTTCTAACTGTTGCCTCTTGACCTGCATATAGGTTTCTCAGGAGGCAGATAAGGTGGTCTGGTATTCCCATCTCTTTAAGAATTTTCCAAAGTTTGTTGTGATCTACACAGTCAAAGGCTTTAGTGTAGTCAATGAAACAGAAGGAGATGTTTTTCTGGAATTCTCTAGTTTTTTCTATGATCCAGCGAATGTTGACAGTATGATCTCTATTCCTCCGCTTTTCCTAAATCCAGCTTGTACATCTGTAACTTCTTGGTTCACATACTGTTGAAATCTAGCTTGAAGGATTTTGAGCATTACTTTGCTAGCATGTGAAATTAGTGCTATTGTGCGGTAGTTTGAGCATTCTTTGGCATTGCCCTTCTTTGGGATTGGAATGAAAACTGACCTTTTCCAGTCCTGTGGCCACTGCTGAGTTTTTCAAATTTGCTGGCATGTTACTGAGTGCAGCATTTTCACAGCATCATCTTTTAGGATTTGAAATAGCTCAGCTGGAATTCCATCACCTTCACTAGCTTGTTCTTAGTGATGCTTCCTAAGGCCCACTTGACTTCTCATTCCAGGATGTCTGGCTCTAAGTGAGTGATCACACCATCATGGTTATATGGATTATTAAGATCTTTTTTGTACAGTTCTTCTGTGTATTCTTGCCACCTCTTCTTAATCTTTTCTGCTTCTGTTAGGTCCATACTGTTTCTGTCCTCTATCGTGCCCATCTTTGCATGAAATGTTCCCTTGGTATCTCTAATTTTCTTGAAGAGATCTTTAGTGTTTCTGATTCTGTTGTTTTCCTCTCTTTCTTTGCATTGTTCACTTTCTCTCTCCTTACTATTCTCTGGAACTCTGCATTCTGAAGGGTAAATCTTTCCTTTTCTCCTTTGTCTTTTGCATCTCTTCTTTTCTCAGCTATTTGTAAGGCCTCCTCAGAACCATTCTGCCTTTTTGCATTTCTTCTTCTTGGGGATGGTTTTGATCACTGCCTGCTATACAGTGTTACAAACCTTCATCCATAGTTCTCAGGAACTCTATCAGATTTAGTCCCTTGAATCTATTTGTCACTTCCACTGTATAATTGTAAGGGATTTGATTTAGATCATACCTTAATGGCCTAGTGATTTTCCCTACATTCTTCAATTTAAGTCTGAATTTTGCAATGAGAGGTTCATGATCTGAGTCACAGTCAGCTCCAGGTCTTGTTTTTGCTGACTGTATAGAGCTTGTCCATCTTCAGCTGCAAAGCATATAATCAGTCTAATTTCAGTATTGAGCATCTGGTGATATACATGTGTAGAGTCGTCTCTTGTGTTGTTGGAAGAGGGTGTTTGCTATGACCAGCATGTTCTCTTGACAAAACTCTGTTAGCCTTTTCCCTGCTTCATTTTACTTGTTTCTAAATTTAAAGTTCATTTCCTTGTCCTCATTTTACTAATCTCTCAACAGTTTTCACCAGAGTTGACTGCTTCCTTCTTTATGAAATAATTTCCTCTCCTGACCTCCGTTGCTCTGACTCTCTGGTTTCCCTCCTGGATCATGGTCTCTCTTTCTCTCTGGCTCTTCCTCTGTGAGTCTCAAGGCTCATGCAAGGACCTTCTCCCTTCTCTTCTTATCTCCCCTTTTTCCTGGATGATCTCATCCAGTTCTATGGTTTCAGATTTGTACCCTAGCTCTGGCCTCTCCCTTAAGACCCAGATTTGTCATCAAACTGCCTAATCCATTTTGTCACCCCCTGAGTCTCTATAGGGACTTCAATCTCAGTATCCTATATCTGTCTCTTCCCAAGGTGTCCCTAGCTCACTAAATGGCCCACATTTGCCCAAGTAGTTGCTCAATCCCCAGAGGCAAGATTTATCTTTCAGTTCAGTTCAGTCGCTCGGTCGTGTCCGACTCGTAGCGACCCCATGAACCACAGCATGACAGTCCTCCCTGTCCATCACCAACTCCCGGAGTTCACTCAAACTCATGTCCATCGAGTCGGTGATGCCATCCAGCCATCTCATTCTCTGTCGTCTCTGTCTCCTCCTACCCTCAATCGCTCCCAGCATCAGAGTCTTTTCCAGTGAGTCAGCTCGTCGCATGAGGTGGCCAAAGTATTGGAGTTTCAGCTTTAGCATAAGTCCTTCCAATGAACACCCAGGACTGATCTCCTTTAGAATGGACTGGTTGGATCTCCTTGCAGTCCAAGGGACTCTCAAGAGTCTTCTCCAGCACCACAGTTCAAAAGCATCAATTCTTCGGCGATCAGCTTTCTTCACAGTCCAACTCTCACATCCATACATGACCACGGGAAAAACCATAGCCTTGACTAGACGGACCTTGGTTGGCAAAGTAATGTCTCTGCTTTTTAATATGCCATCTAGGATGGTCATAACTTTCCTTCCAAGGAGTAAGCATCTTTTAATTTCATGGCTGCAATCAGCATCTGCAGTGATCCTGGAACCCAAAATAATAAAGTCTGACACGGTTTCCACTGTTTCCCCATCTATTTCCCATGAAGTGATGGGACCAGATGCCATGATCTTCGTTTTCTGAATGTTGAGCTTCAAGCCAACCTTTTCACTCTCCTCTTCACTTTGAGTTCTTCTTCACTTTCTGCCATAAGGGTGGTGTCATCTGCATATCTGAGGTATTGATATTTCTCCCAGCAATCTTGATTCCAGCTTGTGCTTCTTCCAGCCCAGCGTTCCTCATGATGTACTCTGCATATAAGTTAAATAAGCAAGGTGACAATATACAGCCTTGACGTACTCCTTTTCCTATTTGGAACCAGTCTGTTTTTCCATGTCCAGTTCTAACTGTTGCTTCCTGACCTGCATACAGGTTTCTCAAGAGGCAGGTCAGGTGGTCTGGTATTCCCATCTCTTTCAGAATGTTCCACAGTTTATTGTGATCCACACAGTCAAAGGCCTTGGCATAGTCAATGAAGCAGAAATAGATGTTTTTCTGGAACTCTCTTGCTTTCTCCATAATCCAGCGGATGTTGGCAATTTGATCTCTGGTTCCTCTGCCTTTTCTAAAACCTGCTTGAACATCTGGAAGTTCACGATTCACATATTGCTGAAGCCTAGCTTGGAGAATTTTGAGCATGACTTTACTAGCATGTGAGATGAGTGCAATTGTGCGGTAGTTTGAGCATTCTTTGGCATTCCCTTTCTTTGGGATTGGAATGAAGATTGACCTTTTCCAGTCCTGTGACCATTGCTGAGTTTTCCAAATATGCTGGCATATTGAGTGCAGCACTTTCACAGCATCATCTTTCAGGATTTGAAATAGCTCAATTGGAATTCCATCACCTCTACTAGCTTTGTTCGTTGTGATGCTAAGGCCCACTTGACTTCACATTCCAAGATGTCTGGTTCCAGGTGAGTGATCACACCCTCGTGATTATCTTCATCATGAAGATCTTTTTTGTACAGTTCTTCTGTGTATTCTTGCCACCTCTTCTTAATATCTTCTGTTTCTGTTAGGTCCATACCATTTCTGTCCTTTATCGAGCCCATCTTTGCATGAAATATTCCCTTGATATCTCTAATTTTCTTGAAGAGATCTCTTGTTTTTCCTATTCTGTTGTTTTCCTCTATTTCTTTGCATTGATCGCTGAGGAAGGCTTTCTTATCTCTCCTTGCTATTCTTTGGAACTCTGCATTCAGATGCTTATATCTTTCCTTTCCTCCTTTACTTTTCGCTTCTCTTCTTTCCACAGCTATTTGTAAGGCCTCCTCAGACAGCCATTTCGCTTTTTTGCATTTCTTTTCCATGGGGATGGTCTTGGTCCCTGTCTCCTGTACAATGTCACGAACCTCCATCCAGAGTTCATCAGGCACTCTATCTATCAGATCTAGACCCTTAAATCTATTTCTTACTTCCACTGTATAATCATAAGGGACTTGATTTAGGTCATATCTGAATGGTCTAGTGGTTTTCCCTACTTTCTTCAATTTAAGTCTGAATTTGGCAATAAGGAGTTCATGATCTGAGCCACAGTCAGCTCCTGGTCTTGTTTTTGCTAACTGTGTACAGCTTCTCCATCTTTGGCTGCAAAGAATATAATCAATCTGATTTCGGTATTGACCATCTGGTGATTTCCATGTGTAGAGTCTTCTCTTGTGTTGTTGGAAGAGGGTGTTTGCTATGACCAGTGCATTCTCTTGGCAAAACTCTATTAGCCTTTGCCCTGCTTCATTTCGTGCTCCAAGGCCAAATTTGCCTCTTACTCCAGGTGTTTCTTGACTTCCTACTTTTGCATTCCAGTCCCCTATAATGAAAAGGACATCTTTTTTGGGTGTTAGTTCTAAAAGGTCTTGTAGGTCTTCATAGAACTGTTCAACTTCGGCTTCTTCAGCATTACTGGTTGGGGCATAGAGTTGGATTACTGTGATATTGAGTGGTTTGCCTTGGAAACGAACAGAAATCATTCTGTCATTTTTAAGATTGCATCCAAGTACTGCATTTCGGACTCTTTTGTTGACTATGATGGCTACTCCATTTCTTCTAAGGGATTCCTGCCCACAGTAGTAGATATAATGGTCATCTGAGTTAAATTCACCCATTCCAGTCCATTTTAGTTCACTGATTCCTAGAATGTCTACGTTCACTCTTGCCATCTCCTGTTTGACCACTTCCAATTTGCCTTGATTCATGGACCTAACATTCCAGGTTCCTATGCAATATTGCTCTTTACAGCATCGGACCTTGCTTCTAGCATCAGTCACATCCACAACTGGGCATTTGTTTTGCTTTGGCTCCATCCATTCATTCTTTCTGGAGTTATTTCTCCACTGATCTCCAGTAGCATAATGGGCACCTACCGACCTAGGGAATTCCTCATTCACTATCCTATCATTTTGCCTTTTGATACTGTTCATGGGGTTCTCAAGGCAAGTATACTGAAGTGGTTTGCCATTCCCTTCTCCAGTGGACCACATTCTGTCAGACCTCTCCATCATGACCCGTCCGTCTTGGGTGGCCCCACACGGCATGGCTTAGCTTCACTGAGTTAGACAGGGCTGTGGTCCATATGATCAGATCAACTAGTTTTTTGTGATTATGATTTCAATGTGTCTGCCCTCTAATGCCCCCTCCCAATACCTACCCTCTTATTTGGGTTTCACTTACGTTGGTCGTGGAGTATCTCTTCACAGCTGCTCCAGCAAAGTGCAGCCGCTGTACCTTACCTTGGACGAGAGGTATCTCCTCAAGGCCGCCCCTCCTGACCTTGAATGTGGAGTAGCTCCTCTCGGCCCTCCTGTGCCCAAGCAGCCACCGCCTCTTGGACGTGGGACAGCTCCTCTCGGCCACCGCCCTGACCTTGGGCGTGGGGTAGCTCCTCTCCGCCAGGCTTCTGCACGTGGTCGGTTGCGGCCCTCACGTCTGCGCCGCCGGAGCCGGCGTCCCTCGCGTCTGCACCGCACCTCCCACATACAAATCCATCTCTGAGTCTTCCTGGTTCTACAACCAAAATATATCTTTAATCCAGCCATTTATCCCCATCTCCACTATCATCAGAGTAGGCTAGGTCCCTCCCCACTGTCTTATTACCTAGATGACTGCAATCGTCTCCCATCTGGTTGCCCCACGCATGACTTTATCCGTTCTGTTCTCCACCCAACAACCCTAATTATCTTATTAGAATTTTTAGCCAGATACACCGACTCTGTGGACATGAGTTTGAGTGAGCTCCGGGAGTTGGTGATGGACAGGGAGGCCTGGCATTCTGTGATTCATGGGGTCGCGGAGAGTCGGACATGACTGAGCGACTGAACTGAACTGAACTGATATCATTCAGTGTGGAACTTGAACTACCTTACTATGGACTGAAAGGCCTACTAGGATCTGTTTCCTGTTTCTCTTTAATCTCACCATTCCCACCTTTGTCCTTCCTTCTGTTCCTTGAATATGCTCACCCCTTTCCTGCTTCAGAACCCACTCCCTGGACTCCTTGTGTGGCAATCTCTTTCTCAGGCTTCATGACTTAGTTCACATATCACCTTCTCAAGGAGGCCTTCCTGGCCGATTCCATCTAAAGGAGGCCTCCACTCTTATTCCTTTATTGTATTTGTTTTTCTCTTGTTTTTTTCTACCTTGTTTATTTCCATCAGAGCACTTTCAAAATATGAATGTAAGCTTATTTATTTATTTGTTTATATTTTGTTTCTTCCTCATATCTCTAAACACCATTCCCTCCCTCCATTCCGTATTAGGACCCTGTCTGTCTACAATGTTTGTTACACAGTATGGTACCTCAGGGAGATTTCTAAATACCTACTATCCATCAAGTAGCTCCAATGGTCCCATTGCTGTACCTCCTTGTTTACACTGTACAATTTCATTTCCTTATCGATCCTATGGGGTGGAACTATTATCCCCTTGCTACCAGTGAAGAAACTCTTTTAGAGGGTCAGATGATTTGCTGAAGGCCACACAGCCTCTAAGAAGTGGCGGTGACAGCATGTGAGCCCATGTCTGTCTGGTCCCGAAGCCGTCTCTCTTTCTGCCCTGCTGCATGCCTCAGTCCCTGGCCCTTAGAGGAGCAGGAAGGAATGTAGAGAAAGCATAACTTAGGTTGCTACTTCTTTTCTTCTTTCACTTGACTAACTTTAAACATCAGCCTTCTGACACTTTCATGGACAAATGTTCATTGGCCCATCATCCTTTACCTTGGGAAGCTACTGTCTCCCATGCCATAGGAATCCTTCTTAGGCATGTGTTGCTGCTGCTGCTGCTAAGTCACTTCAGTCGTGTCTGACTCTGTGTGACCCCATAGACGGAAGCCCACCAGGCTCCCCCGTCCCTGGGATTCTCCAGAAAAGAACACTGGAGTGGGTTGCCATTTCCTTCTCCAGTGTGTGAAAGTGGAAAGTGAAAGTGAAGTCGCTCAGTCGTGTCCGACCCTTAGCGACCCCACGGACTGCAGCCTACCAGGCTCCTCCATCCATGGGATTTTCTAGGCAAGAGTACTAGAGTGGCTTGCCATTGCCTTCTCCGAGGCATGTGTTACAAGGGAACTAATACCACCCCTCTGTTCGCCACCTTGAGTGCACATGTGACCTATGCTGGCCAATCAGAATATTCCTTTCCCAGGTCTCCATCGCATTGTTAGAAGCAGCATGTGATCTGATCCAGGCCTATCAGCATCCTCTCCAGGACATGCTGGAGATCTAGGGACAATTGTTCCTTTAGGATCATCATTCATTAGCACCATAGTAGTCAGGAGCTGCAAGTGGCCATCTTAGTCACATAGAGAGAGGTGCTGGAATAGAAGACAGCAGAGCTAAGAGATGGATAGAGGAGATAAAATCAGAGACTTAGTAATATAATTTCAGCACTCAATTCTAACCGTTTACTTATTTGATTATTTGGTTATTATCTCGCTTCTCCCTAAACTAGCTCCACAAGGGCAAGAATAATTCTTGCTCTTGTTCACCCTTGTCTCCCCAGTGCCCAAGGTAGTGTCTGCCGTGTCACAAGTGTTCCAGATAGATTTCAGTGATTGAGAGTATTGATTCTACCAGCAGTGTCTGAGCTCACCGCACAATGATAATATTCAAGAGAAATCATTTCTATCTCCAGCTTTTGGAATGAGCTACCGGAATATAGGAGGCTTGATTAAAATTGGAGGAAACTTATTTCATCTTAGAGTCACATTTAACTTTCTGATATACAATGGGATATGTAATAAGAATAATTTAGGTTATAATGGGTGCATGTTGAAACTGGGCAGGTATAATGCCTTCTGGCTCTGTTCTTTAGAAATGTGTGTGATGTCTGAGGCACTGTAATTTAATTTGACTTTAATATGTCATTAAGCACATCGTCAGATTAGAACCTGATTCATCACTCACTTGGAGACTAAAAATAGAGGCTGATACCAGAGGTTACTATCACCTAGCAATATGCTTTTCCTCAAAGGGATGGACATAATCTGAAGAAGCATGTCACTCATGCCTCTCCAGCAACACAGGCTGGGTATGCCTGGTGCTTGGCAATTGTTTCAGGATAAAATGACTCTGGTGCTGAAGCTGCCATCATTCAGGAGAGGCAATTTCAGAGGGCTTCAGAAGATGAGATGCCTGAAAATTTGACCCCAACCAGCCCTTGATAAGCATTCCCTGTGGACCACAGTCCCTGACAGCCAGCTGCTTTCTTTCAGTGTCCAGGGCAGCAGTTTAAACAGTGGGGTGGACGGTGGGAAAGGATGACAATTTGGGATTTCTCTCAAATGTTTTCTGGAAAAACCACTTATTTTTCATTGTGTCCTAACTTCCCTCTTGATAACATAAAAATGATTTATGTTTCCCCTCTGGAGTCTGCCAAGTCCTTAGAGGTCCTCAGAGCAGGGACAGTAGGAAAATAAAGAGAGCGAACTGTTAGGGTGCCAGCAAGGTGGGGGAGAGGTGCTGACCTCTGATGGCTCAGGCCCAGGCAGTGGAATGAATGAACTCAGTGACTTCTGCTTGCTTGGGGTGGGCAGAGTGCAGGACTAGAGTTATAGATGAGGGAAGGAAGCATTCATCTGTGGAACATGAGACTGTGTGCTGAGGTGATACCTTAGTGGGTATTCCCTGCTTACCTAACAAGTATTGCACGGCATATGGTGTTACCTTAATAAATTGCTATGAACTTTTGTATAGATGAGGAACTTGACTCTCATGGAAGGTAAGTAATTTCTAAGCCAGTAGGTGAAAGGGGCAGCATTCATCTCCAACACTAGCTCCAAAGTGCTAAGCCTTTCCTCTCTCCATTATACTGTGCTATCAATATTCATCTGAGACATAAAAACAAAAGAGATATTTGCCTATGACTGCAGACCCATCCCAGGGGCCCCTGGTTTAGGTAGTAAGGGACAGCTGCCCATGGATGGCTCAATTTCACGGACAACAATAAGGTTTGGAAAGAATGGAGATCTCATCTTCTGTGTCCTCTGAGCTTTCTTCCTTTGATCCCTTTTGTTATTTCAGGGCCTTCCGTCCCCCTGACCTCCAACTCTTGCTCTGGCTCTATCCACTTTGGTTCTATCCTCTGCTTCTTCCCAACCACAGTCCCTTTCCCTTACAAAACTTCTTCATCCAAACCTCCTTTCTTCTGGTCTTGGGAAGTCATTAGTTTGCTTATTTCCTTAACAAGCTAATTCATGCACAAGTATTAGGCAAAAAAGTGTAACACTTGGAACTATGGGCAGTGTTCAGTAGTTCCTGATGCCAGTAAGACTCACTCAGACAATGTTCTGTCTCATTCAGTAGGTCCTGATATGAGCCTTCAGTCTGTTCTCACTGGGGGATTGGGGTAAACTGGGTTGGTTAAAAGAAACACCTTCTTGTAGGCTAGCCATTGTACTGATAACAGTCCACACTTGGAATATTCAGCCAGTTATTCATATTATGACACACGAACAACACAGAGTGGCCAAGCTTTTGCTTCCTGATGCGCTTGACCACATAAGCCTATCCCACCAGATACAGAGCCCGGGGGCCTCCTCCCTGGCCAGGCTCTAGTTTTCCATCAGAATCTCTGCCCATTCCCTTCCTTCTTCCAGCCAGGAAGCTGTGGTCTGAGAATAGAAGCTTTGAAACTAAGCACGTCTCTGGCAGTTGGATGATTTTAGACACTTTGAGCCTCCGTTTTCCCTTCTATAAAGTGCATTGGGAGCTTTTATGATGATTGGAGATAATGTACCTAAACTACCCCATCAGCCAGTCAATCAATGAATCAGTCATAACCTTCTTTAAGATATCTTTTTATGGTATATATGCTCAGTGGTAAAGAATCCACCTGCAATACAGGAGGCACAGGTTCCATCCCTGGGTTAGAAAGACCCTCTGGAGAAGAAAAGGGCCACCCACTGCAGTATACTTGTCTGGGAAATCCCATGGACAGAGGAGCCTGCCTGTAGAGCAGGCTACAGTCCATGGGGTCACAAAAGAGTCAGACACAACTGAGTGACTAAAACAACAACAAGATTTGTTTTTCTTGATTGGTTAAATATATGTTTTTGAGATTTCGATTAACATCTGAAAAAAACACTATATATGTGTGTGAATATATATATATACACACACACACATATATATATAAACTGTATTAAGCAGAACTATGGGGATAAGAAATTTTAAACTTCAGATATTTGACCCACCTGGATGGTATTTGTTGTTCCTTGTTTTTTGAGGTTTCTGGGGTGTGAATATTCGCTAATCCTCTTTCATCATTGTACTGAGATGATAATATAACCTCAGGGTTTGGAATTCTCTGTGTACTTTTCTTCATGAGATTTGCCTCTCAGACCTTATCATTAAATACCATGTAGCATGTTACCTACAGTCTTTTTTGTTTCAGTCAAGGGGGAATAAAAATATTTCCACAATGGAATGAATTCATTTCACCCTTCAGACTGTACCCAGCACCAGCTATGGAATAATACTTTCCTTCCCTCACAATGATTATTTTCCAAGGCAATACCACTTGGATCCCAGCATTTCATTTTCTTTGTCATTCCCAACTTGATCTCTAAGGATTTTGATTATTCTCTTCCTCACATATAAAGAAGCAGAGATGCTGTGACTAGCAAACGGGAAAGCCACACTTCGTGCTTGGAACCCCAAGTTCCAAAGATACAGCTGATGCTTCCTAGCCCCAGCAGTAGCAGCAGCAGCCCCAAGCAGCACCTCAGTCTGTGTTTGCATGTGTGTGGACTCGGCTGTTTATGTTTGCGGCTTTGATCTGTCCAGCAGTGACCCTTTCCCCATTCTCTACATTCTGTCTCACTCCGTTGGCTTATTAAGCATGAGCACTCTCTGAGCTGTGCTTTGAAAATGAACTCTTAACACTCCTGGGCCTTGCTTCGGGTTCCTCTCTCTGTTCAAACAGAACAGCTGGAAGATGGTTCAATGTTTATTTGCTTTTTCGATTTAGATTGTTTCTCTTTTCCTGAGATCTCAAGGGCACTGTTCGAAAACCTTCTTAAGCAGCAGCCTGGAGGAACATAAGTGCTGTGGGGGAGGGAGGGGAGAGCTAAGGAATGAAGGGCTCATTGAGGAAGAAGAGGGAGTGGGGAAGCAAGGCTGGTGATTTTCTGGGGTTGGCTATGGATGTGAGCACTGGGTGTTTCTCCCAGTCTGGCCCACTCCTCCCTGCTACTCATCCTCCTATCCACAGGGCTGTGCACAGAGAAAGTTATGGGAAAAAAGCATCAAAGTGGGCTTTGCAGTTAGTTACACAGGGCTTTGAATCCATCACTTTTAATCTATTGACCTTCTCCCAGGGCAGATTCATGTCAATGTATGGCAAAACCAACCAGTATAATATTGTAAAATAATTAGCCTCCAATAAAAATAAAAATAAAAAGAAATAATAATCTGTTGACCTTTGGAAAGTTCCTTAAATGCTCTTATATTTTATGAGGTGCAGTATATCATCTGGTCTTTATTTTTGGTGGATTCATGTTGTATGGACTTTTTAAAAAACCTTTTTAATGAGGAAGTTATCCTGAACTTGCAGATTCCCTTGACCTTAATGAGTTGGCTTCTATGATTTACGCTGTGGAGGCCCAACATTTTGAAGGCAAAAAAAAGGGACATCTGGTCATCTTACCCCAATCACAGTCATTAATCCCTGCCTTAACATTGGCCTCCCTGTGTTGTCATTAGGGTCAAATGAAGAACGAGGTGATTTAGGTATTATTACTAGCATCTCCATGTTATAGACATGTGGTCTGAGGCACAGAAATATTAACTTGCCTATCTCACAGCTAGTAATTAATATAACTAGGATTTGAACCCAGGCCACAAAAGACTCAAGGTTATAGTAAGTAAAAAAAATAAAATTATGGGACTATGTTTTTTTCTCTTATATTTAAGGTTAGTTTACTTAATTATTTTGCATCTAGGCAATTTTCTTAGCATAAGAAAAAGGAATATTTTGCTGACAGTTTTTCATAATATTTCTCCAAAACTGGTATGACAGCGGGACACATAATATTTCATGATCAAATTTCCCAACATGGTCCAAATAATAAGATTCTTTCAAAGTTATTTTAGGGATTCATTGGTTTTCCCAAGGGCCTCTCCTAAGCCTCAGATATTCAAATAATTTTCTTTTGAAGTGCCCATGAAATTGGTTTTGATTGTATTTGCATTGCAGACTCGCGCAATTAGCAGGAGGTACTGCAAGGAGATCCAACCAGTCCATTCTAAAGGAGATCAATCCTGGATGTTCATTGGAGGGACTGATGCTAAAGCTGAAACTGCAATACTTTGGCCACCTCATGCGACGAGTTGACTCACTGGAAAAGACTCTGATGCTGGGAAAGGTTGGGGGCGGGAGGAGAAGGGGACGACGGAGAATGAGATGGCTGGATGGCATCACCGACTCTGTGGACATGAGTTTGAGTGTACTCTGGGAGTTGGTGATGGACAGGGAGGCCTGGCGTGCTGTGATTCATGGGGTCGCGGAGAGTCGGACACGACTGAGCGACTGAACTGAACTGAACTGAACTGAACTCTGGCAAAATGTGATCTAAGAGGACATATACTAGCATTAAGAGAAGAAATGTTTTTCGAATGGGAACTAATTTGATATTAGTGAGTATTTTTATCTTAAGATGACCTTTGCTTCCCTATGTAACCTGACAATAGCTGGGACTTGAGTAATGAAGGCTGAGCTAATGAGGACCCTCTGGCATTTCACAGACATTAACTGTCCAACCTTCTTTAGAGAATGGCTACAGCTTAGCTGATTCAATAAGGGTATTCAGTCCATCACTGAGGCAGACAGGCTGTAAGGTGGCCCCAAAGACTTTTGCCTCCTGGTATCCATGATATTGTATAATTCTCTCCCTTTGAGTGTGAGTAGGTCCTGAAATTTGTTTCTGATCAATAGGTAATGGAATGTGTGTGATTACATGTATATCAGTTTATTACATGAGATTTTAATGTCCATCATACTAATAGACCCTCTTCCTTGCTGACTCTGAGGAAACAAGTGATCATGTTATGAGCCTCCCTGTGGAGAGGCCCACATGGCAGAAACTGAGGGTAACTTCCCACTGACAGTCGGGAAGGAACTGCAGCCCTCAGTCTAACAATCCTCAAGAAGCTTAATTCTTCCAATGGTCATGTGAGTTTATAAGTGGTTCATTCGCCAGTCAAATCTTGAGCTAATATTGTAGCCCTGGCCAAGACAGTGATTGCAGCTTTCAGATGAGACCCTGGAGTAGAGAACCAACAGTCTTGCCTGGACTCTAGACTCACAAGAACCATGAGATGATAACTGTGTGCTGTTCCAAGTTTCTAAATTTGAAGCAATTTATTATCTAGCAATAGATAACTGAGAATACAGTTATTCCAACATTTATTGAGAAAATCCCATGTACAGAGAACCCTGCGCCAGTTCTGGGGATACTATGGTGAAGAAGAAAAAAATGGATGTTCATCGACCTTATAATCTAATGAAATGGATAACTCTGATATTGTGATTTTTAAAAATTGAGGTATAGTTGATGTATTTTTGGCCATCTGATGTGAACAGCCAACTGATTGGAAAAGTCCCTGATGCTGGGAAAGATTGAGGGCAGAAGGAGAAGAGGGTGTCAGAGGATGAGATGACTGGATGGCATCACTGATGATGATGAATTTGGGCAAACTTTGGGAGATGGTGAGGGACAGGGAGGCCTGGCGTGCTGTAATCCATGGTGTCAAAGAGTTGGACACACCTGGGTGACTGAACAACAACAGCACACTTGATGTACAATATTATAGAAGTTACAGGCATGTAGCACGCTGCTGCTGCTAAGTCGCTTCAGTTGTGTCCGACTCTGTGCGACCCCATAGACGGCAGCCCACCATGCTCCGCCGTCCCTGGGATTCTCCAGGCAAGAACACTGGAGTGGGGTGCCATTTCCATCTCCAGTGCATGAAAGTGAAAAGTGAAAGTGAAGTCGCTCAGTCGTGTCCGACTCTTTGTGGCCCCATGGACTGCAGCCCACCAGGCTCCTCCATCCCTGGGATTTTCCAGGCAAGAGTACTGGAGTGGGGTGCCATTGCCTTGTCCGGTATGTAGCATAGTGATTTACAGTTTTAAAGATTACACTCCATTTATTTTTATTATAAACTATTGACTACCTAGCCTGTATTGTACAATATATACTAGCTTCTTTTTTAATGCATAATAGTTTGAGCCTCTTGCTCTCCTATTCTTATCCTGCCACCCCCTCCACTCCCCACTGGTAACTGCTAGTTTGCTCTCTGTATCTAGGAGTCTGTTTCCTTTTTGTCACTACTTTAATTTTTAGATTCCACGTATAAGTGATACCACACGGTGTTTGTCTGTCTTTGTCAGACTTACTTCACTTAGCATAAAACCCTCCAGGTCCATCCATGTTGCTACAGATGGCAAAGTTTCATTCCTTTTTTTTATGGGTAAGTAATTTTCTATTGGAGAAGGCAATGGCAACCCACTCCAGTACTCTTGCCTGGAAAATCCCATGGACAGAGGAGCCTGGTAGGCTGCAGTCCGTGGGGTCGCGAAGAGTCGGACACGACTGAGCGACTTCACTTTCACTTTTTGCTTTCATGCATTGGGGAAGGAAATGGCAACCCACTCCAGTGTTCTTGCCTGGAGAATCCCAGGGACGGGACAGCCTGGTGGGCTGCCGTCTATGGGGTTGCACAGAGTCGGACATGACTGAAGTGACTTAGTAGCAGTAGCAGTTTTCTATTGTATGTATACCACATCTTCTTTATCCATTCATCTGTTGATGACCACTTAGGTTGCTTCCACATCTTGGCAATTGTAAATAATGCTGCTGTAAACATTGGGGTACATATATGTAATATTATGACTTATGTTAAGAAATATATATTTGGTTTTCATTCCGGGCTCCTGGCACAGAGCTCCTAAAACCCTTGGAATTTCCTGAGTGATATGCTAGTCTTTCGTTATTTGTAAGGAAACCCTTCTGAACACACCTGTATCTTTACCAATCAGATAACTTAGGATGTACATTCCATCAAGGAATGTGTGGCATCTGAACTTCACATGCACAGGCTGCCACTAAGACTCAGTCTCAGACAACCAGGCAAGAAATTGACACCTCTTCTGATTGTTTAATCTAGCATATTGAATCCAAAACTTTTTGGTGAGGGCACCTATAGGATGAAATTGATCCAATCTAAAATGATGGCCTTCTCTTCCTAATAATGTCAGAATACTTTCTCATAGTCCTGCAATGCTTTCGGTGTGCCAGCCTGCTCTTCCCAGGTCTGATTTTGATTTCAGGGCCTGCTAGAATCGGACTTTAACTGTGGGTCTGGAGTCAGTGGGCAGAGGTAGGGATGGACCATGAGGACATCCAAGTGAAGTTGGTGTCTTTGAACAGGACAGGACCAGCCTCATCAGAATGGGAGCAGGGGTTGTTTTCGTTGATCCAGGGAGTTCTGTTCTGGGACTTGAGATTTTTGGGGCTATCTGACACCTCCAAAATATGTCCATTCCAATACTCAGGGCAAGAGTCACTTTTTCCTAATAAATGCCCTGAAAGACCTGGTGAGACTGTGAATTCTATCTGTTTTATAACCCATCGATCTTCAGGCTCTGTCTCTGCCTTTGACTTTTCAGCTTCATTAGCTCTGTGCCTTCATGAGATAAAAGAGTATTTTAGGGAGGTCATAGAGCCTTTCTCATTCACTGACCATGCTCTGAAGTGAGAATTAAACTCCTAAGTCCATGATTTTTTTTTCTTTAATTTTTTTTCTGCGATTAGATGGAACGTCTCACCTGAGAGCCTTTATATTCCTCCCTTCTCCACCCACCAGCGCCTTGCTTTCACTGACATTTCATTCTGCCAACAGCAAGTGATCAGTTTTGCCACTGGGTGTGTGTGTGTGCGCTTGTGCTCAGTCGCTCAGTCATGTCTGACTCTTTGTGGTCCCGTGGGCTATAGCCCACCAGGCTCCTCTACCCATGGGATTTCCCAGGCAAGAGTACTGGAGTAGGGTGCCATTGCCTACTCCAGGGGATCTTCCCAACCCAGGGATCAAACCTGTGTCTCCTGCATTGACATGCTGGTTCTTTACCACTGAACCACTTGGGAAGCCCCAGTATGAACACAACTCATGGTATAATCAAAATGCACTCTTATGTTTGCCACCAGCTCTTTCAATTTCATTCAGGGATGGAGGAGGAGAGGTGATCTTCCTCTCCCCCCAGGTGAAACTTCTGACAGCTGCTTTTGCTCTCCCCATTGACCTTTACCTCCACCTGCTAGCTATCATTTTCTTTTTCTCTCAGACTGAAGATAAGGTAAGATGAGAGGGAAAGAGACCAGTGAGTCATGACTTGATCTGTGGCTTCATGTTCTCTGGGCCTTGGAGATGATTAAAGCTGGTGACCCCCAGGGGGTCGTAGTTTGGCTCAGGAGGATTCTTCCCTCAGCATATTGGCCTAGGGATTTTGGACACTCCCTGCAGTCCTCTCCTGCAATTCCCTCAGTAGGACAAAGCTCTGTTCTGGGTGGTTCCTTTCAACTCTTTCCTTAGCCCCTGAATATCCAGCAGTACATGCTCAGCTTTGATTGTCAAGGTCTGTCTAAAAAGACCTATTGTTAGGATCCAAGGCTTTCTCTGTGCAACCCGCAAGTAGTCATGGGAAATCCCCTCCCTTGGCCCCAGCAAGCTCTGAAAGTGCACGATGATTCCAGCGGAGCAGCCCTCCTGGGTCTGCTCTCTCCAGAGCACTTAACCAGCCCTTGTTAACATTCGACATTTTGCTGGAAAAACTGGGTTTAATTCCACGACTGGATCACACTTTCTTGGTCATTAGTCCGATCCTGGTCTTCCGTGTCTTCCAGCTGCAGGGGGCTGCTGCAACTTACTCAGTGGTCTACTGGAAATTTCTTTCATGAGGCTTGAGGTTGGGAGATAGCACCAAGCACCCTCCACCCTTGTCCAAAGGAGAAAAGACTTAGAGCTGAAACCTCTTCAAAAAAGATCTTCTCAACCATTTTCTCCAAATAATCTGAGCCCTGTTTACATTCTTGATTTCTCTGAGAAGCTCAGGAGATGTGGGGCAGTTTCTTCAGTCCTACAAATCCTGCCTAATAGTGGGGAGATTGGGGAATAGGGGCCGGCCTCACTCTAACTGTGGCATCCTGAGATATAATCTAGTGATGCATCTGTCTAACCTGAGGAAGAAACAGCATCATCCTAACTTGTATTGCAATAGTTTTCATGACTCTTTTACCACTGGGTGCCACTGTTTTACCTGCATCCCATCCTTACTGCTTTCTTTTTTAAAAATTATTTCATTTATTTACTTTTGACTGTCCTGGGTCTTTGTAACTGTGCAAGCTTTTCTCTAACTGTGGCAAGCAGGGGCTGCTCTCTAGTGGTGTGCAGGCTTCTCATTGCAGTGGCTTCTCTTATTGTGGAGTGCTGGCTCTAGGGTGTGTAGGCTTCAGGAGTTGCAATGCGTGGGTTCAGTAGTTGTGGCTCTCAGGCTCTGGAGCACAAGCTCAATAACTGTGGTACACGGGCTTAGTTGCTCTGCAGTATGTGGGATCTTCCTGGACCAGGGGGTTGAACCTGTGTCTCCTGCACTGGCAAGCAGATTCTTTACCACTGAGACACCAGGGAAGTCCCCTTACTGCTTTCTTAGCCAACCAGGTCATCTAATCCATCCCAGATTCCCAGTACCTTGTGATCTCTTTCAAAGAAAGAATCTATTCTATCTAGTTTCAGTAGAACTTCATTACATGGTATTAACTAGAATTTCTGGGAAGGCCAACAACAAAGCCTACATGACAAACAGTCAGAAGCAAAGCATCCAGGAGAAATGTCAAATGTCAGAAGACATCCCAAATGTCTGAACACACCATTGGAGTGTTCTAGCAGAAGTCCTGCTGTGGCTGCCAGGCAGGGGATGCGCAACATCTATAAAGCCTGGACCCACTGCAGTTCTTGCAGAAAGGCAAATTCCCCAGGGCCATACTTACCAGGAGAATAATGTGTAATTTTTTTGCTTGTATTTCCAGTCTTGCTTAGGTTTGGGGTTTATTGGAATATAATCACATGTCTATATCCTAGCAGCAAAGGGTTTCAGAATATGTGTTATCTTTGTTTCTATCTATGGACAGGAGAATCCACAATATAAAAGAACTACAAAGAAAAGATGTGGAGCAGATGCAAATATCAAATGTCCATTATAAAACTCTTGGGACAAAAAAGTTTATGGTCCCAATCAATAAACTATTTTGATTAGATAAAATAGTCAAAAGACTTTCTTTATACCTTTCTATGGAGGCTAATGAAGCCTCCATCGAAACCAGAAGGACAGGGTGCTTTCATTGCTGCAGCCTGGGTATAATCTCTGGTTGAAAAACCAAGATCCCACAGGCCATGAAGTGTGACAAACAAACAAATAGAAAAACCAGAAGGGTGGGATTTGAAGTTTCCAGATTGGTGATCACAAGGAGGTTCTAGAAGACTGGTGCTAGGAGACTGAGCCCCTTCCCACATCTCTTGCCCTATGAATCTTTTCCATTCATAGGTTGGGTTATAACCTATATCCTATAACCTTCCTGGGTTATATCCTTTCCTAATAAGCCAGTAATCTAGCAGGTAAAATGTTTATGTGAGTTGCTCTAGTAAGTTAATCAAACCCAAGCATTCAGTCTCAGGAACCTGTGATCTCTAGCTAGTAAATCAGAAGCTCAGGTGACAACCTAAACTTGTGATTGGCATCTGAAGCTGGGGGGTAGGGAAGAGGGAGTGTTTTGGACTGATCCCTTAACCTGTGGCATCTCACACTATCTCCAGGTAGATAGTGCCAGAAATGAGTTAATTTAGGACACTCAGGACCCAGCCAGTGTCTGCTGATAATTAAGGAATTACTTGGTCATGTCAAAATGAAAAACCCATAGTGAAGACACTAATTCATCCTAGGTCAGTTAGACTTCCTAGAGAAGTGGTGACATGCTTGAAGGATAAGATCACATACAGGTGGGATCAGAGTTGGCACCAAAACAGTCCAAAGGTACACATACTGGCTAAAGAAAGAGCTAGCAGAAGTCGGGATGCTGTGTACTTATTCTGATACCACATCTGGTCTCTCTCATCAGTTTGTCTTAAATCCCTGCCCGGCTCTTACTAGCTGTGGGTTCTTAGGCAAGTTACTTAAGTTCTCCAAACTTCTGTTTCTTTCCTTCTCAGTTTTAAAAATTATTTCTATTTATTTATTTGGTTGTACCAGGTCTTAGTTGAGGCACGCAGGATCTTTTAGTTCAGCACATGGAATCTTGTGTTGTGGCACGTGAACTTTCAGTTGTGGCATATGGGTTCTCATTGCCTGACCAGGGATCAAATGCAGCCCGCTTGCATTGGGAGCATGGAGTGTTAGCCACTGGACCACCAGAGAAGTCCCAAGCTTCTGTTTCTTCATCTGTGAAATAGGGAAAAAATGACATCTGTCTCAGAAGGTTTTGTTCATTGCTTTGAGCGATTCCTGTCACATAGGAAGTTTTATTTCTGGATTTCATTTACTAGAAAATTTATATTTGAGAAACATTTTAATTCCCCAGGTCTTCATCTTCCAATGAACTAATGATCCTGCATTTTATGTCTCCTGAGTGTTATAAACATGTCTGTAAACATAGTTAGGATGTTATAAGTGAAGGTTTTTATAACTCATCAACTTCAATTTGAAACTCAATATTATCACTTATAAGAATGAAAGAGAACCAAAGATCGGAAAGGTATATTAAGTATCAATTTAGTTCAAAGTTTCTTTAGAGAGAAAGTTTCTCTTTAAGGCTAGGTTGACATCTATCCATTCCATGGGTGAATTGATTTGCTATATGTTCAGTCAGGTTTATCCCAACCAGGCTGTGGAAAATGTGTCATTTCACAATTGGGTCAAGCACTCCATGTGAAATGCAGAACTAAAAGTAAGGTTATAAAAATTCTGTCTACTTCTTTCCCAAATGAGATCGAGAATAATTGACAAGATCTCTGTGGCTAACCAGAGATCTTAATTTTATAAAGGGGACATTCAGACTTGTAACCCTGGAATATAAGATTTCTATTTTTCTCTTCTACTTTGTTGAGTTAGGAGGAAAATTCTGGCATACTAAATTATAAACTATTTCTTTTAGTGAATGACATTTCATAAACATCTTGTGAGTTCTCGACAAGGCTTTGAAGGAAAATCCCATAGATAATTGCAACTTAGTTTTCCTAGGTTATTTTATTCCTTCACTTAAAACCATGTTTAAGTAGATCTAATACCATGACCTTCAATTTCCTCAGATTCCTCTGGCCTGTGGGTTGCATTGGAGGCCCACTAATGGTGATAACCCACATTTTGCTGAATTCATCTCACATCTTCCAGTTTCAGAGCCTTGAGTGTCCAAGGCTTGTTCAGTTATTTTTGTGATTCCCCAGTGGTTGTATTGCAAACCAGTCTGTCCACTGCCGTTACCAAGAGACATTCATGACGACTTCTTTCTGTGCCCTGATTGCCTCCGCTCAAAGATATCTGTTGCCCACTGAGCCATTTGGGGAGGGTGCATTTCTGCACCCATGCTGCTGGTGTCCAAGGTGATAACATCAAGGACTGTGCCAAGAATGCCATCTCTTCTGTGATCCCCAGACAGCCAACCTGGAGATGCCAGAGCAGTTCCATGTTCCCTGGAGCCCTATATGTGCCACAGCTGCATCCCTTACAGAAGACAGAGAAGGCTCTGCCCTGTGTGGTGCTTGGTCACTTGGACACAGAAGCTGTGCTTCTGCAGGAGGGAGGCTCTGTGAAACAGAGTCAGCATCATCTGTTTGCAGCTTCTCCTGCTGCACTCGCTGCTCAAACACGCATCCCCGGGGCGGCTGGGCCAGCCTCCCCAGTCCGCTCCCTCTTCCTGTGACGGGGCTCTTTCCTTCCTCTCATGCAAATCATCTTACGTAAACAGATGCCTTTTCTTTCAGTTCATCAGTGCATTTGTTGAAACTCTTTTGGTTTCAAATAGCAGACACAACTTGAGCCAGAAGTGAATAAAGGAACTGAATTATAAAGCTCTTGGAGTGTCTGGAGAAGTGAAATGACAGGACTGCAGCTGGGCTTCAAGAAGAAATTCGGGGACCAAAAAGCTACCATAATGTTTCCTTTCCTCTCCAGTTGACTGACTTTCCCTGATCCCTACTCCACAAGGAGCAAAACAGGCCTCTATACATGGGCTTTGCTGGGGAAAAGCAGTGAACTGGCCAATTGGCCATTTGTTTTTAAGTGTATTTATTTATGTGCGTTTTTGTGCACGCGGGGTCTTTGTTGCTGTGTGCCAGCCCGCTCTAGTTGGGGTGAGCGGGGGCTAAACTTTGTTGTGGTGCACAGGCTTCTCACTGCAATGGGCTCTCATTGCAGTGGCTCCTCCTGTTGTGGAGTACGGGCTCTAGGTCCAGGGCCTTCAGTAGTTGCAGCATGTGGGCTCAGTGTTTGTGGCACACAGGCTTGGTTGCCCCATGGCATGTGGGAGCTTCCCAGGCCAGGGATCAAGCCAATATTCCCACCCCACCTTGGGGTGGATTCTTAACCATTGAGCCACCAGGGAAGTCCCAAAATGGTCATTTCTGCAGCATAGATGATGGTGAAGGTTGGGAGTAGGGAAGGGGCTTGATGTAGATTTGGGATGTGGGCAAGGGCCAGGTTGAGGTTGATTTTTAACAAGCAGTAAAAACTGATCGCTGAAGAATTGATGCTTTTGAACTGGGGTGTTGGAGAAGACTCTTGAGAGTCCTTTGGAATGCAAGGAGATCCAACCAGTCCATTCTAAGGGAGATCAATCCTGGGTGTTCATTGGAAGGACTGATGCTAAAGCTGAAACTGCAATACTTTGGCCACCTCATGAGATGAGTTGACTCACTGGAAAAGACTCTGATGCTGGGAAAGGTTGGGGGCGGGAGGAGAAGGGGACGACAGAGAATGAGATGGCTGGATGGCATCACCGACTCTGTGGACATGAGTTTGAGTGAACTCCGGGAGTTGGTGATGGACAGGGAGGCCGGGTGTGCTGTGATTCATGGGGTCGCGGAGAGTCGGACACGACTGAGCGACTGAACTGAGCTGAACTTTATCCTGAGGGCAATGAATGGCAGAGCCACTGCAGAGTGTAGCTTAGAGCAAACAAAATTTTATTGTAGCTCGATCACACCAGTGATATTCAGAGACAGATTTGAGGGAGCAAGACCAGAGACAGGTAGAGTCGTTAGGACACTACTGAAATATATTCTTGGAAGGCAATGCAGAAATCCTGTTGGGAGCAGGAATAAAAAGAGAGGGTGGGTTAGAGAACTATTTAAGTGGTAGAATCCACAGGAGTTGGTCATGGATTGGCTATGAGAAGAGAGGGGTGGATTCTAAAGTGAATTCCAGGTTGTTGGTCCTGAAGACTGGCTAAATGGTGGTGATGTTGACTGAGATGGGGGATGTGGAGAAGGAGCAGATTTTATTTTGGGGGAAGATGAAATGGCACCCTATCCACAGACTGGCTGATACTAACTTGATTACATATAGCAGATGAAGTCAACTTTGTGTTTGTTGAGTTTGAGATGCATAAAGGATGCTCAACTGGTGACATCCAGGAAGCCAAGAACATTTAATTCTGTCCCCCTTGGAGAATCAGCACTAGAAATTGATGGTAGATCTGGGACTCATCAGCACAAAATATGGGCATTTGATCATGATGCTGAATAAAACCCAAGGAAAGCATGTGGTATAAAGAGCAGTTGACACAGGATGGACGTCTGTAGAACGTCAGCAGGTAAAGGAAGGGGACAGGAGGATTGAGGACGAGAAGCCCTTGAGGAGACAGAGAAAGAGATAATTAGCGGTGTTAAATATAACAGAGAGGGCCAATGAGATGACTCAAAGACGTCTGTTCACACGTGTATCCAAAAATTAACCTACTATATTTAGCATGCTCAGGCTCTAGAGCCAGACTTACATATGAAGTGAAGTGAAGTGAAGTCGCTCATTTGTGTCCAACTCTTTGTGACCCCGTGGACTGTAGCCCACCAGTCTCCTCTGTCCATGGAATTCTCCAGGCCAGAATACTGGAGTGGGTAACCATTCCCTTCTCCAGGGGATCTTCTGAACCCAGGGAAGCCTATATATATATATATAATAAATATTACTGTCATGTGTCAGCCACTCTTCAGGACTCCAGGGGTACAGCTGTGAATAAAATAGACTAAGTCTCTGCTATTATGGACTTTCCACTCTGTTTAGACGTAAGAGGATGCAGACTGCAAAAACAACAGCAACAAAGAACAAGAACATAGCAGATAAATTCTAAAAAGAAAATAAAAGGATGACATGATGGGAGGCTGGGTGAGATGGAATCATGAAGATGTGTGGTCAGGGAAGGCCTGTCTGAGGAGGTAACATCCATGCTGGAACTTGAGGACAAGTATGGATGAACCATGAGAAGTCATGGGGCAGAGAGTTCCAGGTAAAAGATGAACATATGCAATGACTCTAAGATAGGAACAGATTTGGTCTGTCCAAAGAAAAGAAAGAAGCACACTTATCTGTTGTCATGGCCTGTGATCTTTTCACTATTACCTCATGGTCTTTCTGACACATCACACTGATGAAGTCATAGGCAGACAGAAAGTCCTCACATTTATGTGACAGATACTATACGTCGACTCAGTAAACTCATATCCCAAGCCCTTTCTGTCAAGAAAGCTAAAATCTACATTCTTAGACTCCCTTGCAGATAGACTGAGACTGGTGATAGTTTCCGCCAACGTACGAGGCCTCGATGCAAGAAGGCAGCTGCGTCCAGAAAGAGAGAGGCAGGGAAGGACGGAGAGCAGATTCTCTGTAAAGCTCCAGGGTAGAAGCGCTTGGTTCTTTGTGGGCTTGCATTAAAACAGCTCCGTGTTGTGGTAGGGCATTTTTTTCCGGGCATTTTTTCTGCACTGCATTCAAGCTTGGTTCTTCCCAAAGATCTTGTGAGCTTTTTAGTTTCTTTCATGTGCTTATTTCTACTTAAGCCAGCCAGAGTGAATTCTGTGGTCTGCAATAAGAACTCTTGATTTATATAATGCCCTACTAATTCTGAAATCTCAACAGCTTCTCAGCCTCTTCTCCCAGCCCCTCCCCATCTCATTCCTCTTTGGTAAATCTAGCTGTTTTTCTGAGAACAGGAATCTCAACCTCACTGAAAAACTGGACCTCCTCAACTGAATCAAGCAACATGATTCGTGATCTGTTTAATCAAGTACTTCTGGGTCTGGCATTGAGCTTGGAGCTGTAAAGGCTGTAACAGTATATAGACATTCCTTTGTCATAGCAATATGCAATCCAAGACCTAAAATGAAAATAATCATTATAAGAATATATAAAAATGATTAGAGGATGATGACCAGAAAATAATAATAGTAGTAGTTTACTCATTTAATGAATGTTTACTATGTGCTAGGTAATAAAATAATTACACAAATTCTCGAATTTTATCCTCAAAGTCCTATGAAAGTGAAAGTGCTAGTTGCTCATTCATGTCTAATTCTTTGTGACACTGTGGACTGTAGCCTGCCAGGCTCCTCTGTCCATGGAATTCTCCAAGCACGAAGACTGGAGGGGGTTGCCATTCCCTTCTCCAGTGGATCTTCCTGATCCAGGGATTGAACCCAGTTCTCCCACATTGCAGGCAGATTCTTTCCCATCTGAGCTGCCAGGGAAGCCCTGTAAGGCATGTATTATTATAATGCACTTTTAAAGATGAGAGAACTGAGGCCAAGTCGGTTCCCAAAGGCACACAGCTTTTCTCAAAGGCACACAGCTTTTCTCAAAGGCACACAGCTAGTAAGGAGTGGAGGCAGGATTACAACTCCCAGTCTAACTCTAGAGCCATACACTTAAAACCATGCCCTTGCAGTGTGCTGCACACTGAAACATAAGTTATCTTATGTTATCTTCTCAATGATCATGTAAAGTGGATACTATGTTTCCAACTTAATGGATTGGGAATTGAGTCTCAGGAAGACCAGGTGATTTTCTTAAGATTCTAGAGCTCGTAGTAGAACTACAGGTCGAACCAGCATCTTCTGCCTTCTGCCTTTTGACCTAAAGTTCTTTCTCCTAAACCACACTTCTTTTCTAATCTCACTCCCCAATTTTAGTCTGAACTCAGCTGCATTGTGCAGACAACCCAATATAACAGCAGTGTAAGCAAGCATGGGTTGTACAAGAGATTAGAAGTAGGCAGTCTAGGCTGTTATGGGAACTTTACACATGCAGAGACCCAAGCTCCTTCAGGTATCCCATCCCACCATCACTAAGGTATAGCCTTCATTCTCATGGTCTAAGACAGTTACTGGAACTCTAACCATCATTACCATGTTTCGAGTAGTAGAGGAAAGAACACAGAAGAAAAGACCAAATGATATTATACAGCTTTCTTTTAAGCTTTCCAAGAAACTACTACATTTGACTTCTGCTTATGTCTTACCAGGCAGAACTGAGCCATAAGGCCATAATAGCTAATTGCAAAGGAGGCTGAGAAAATTAGGATTAGCTACATGTCCAGCTACAAATAAAGTGGGTTTATTATTATTATTAAGGCAGAAGTGAAGTGAAGCTCAGTCTTGTCCGACTCTTTGTGACCCCATGGACTATATAGTCCATGGAATTCTCCAGGCCAGAATACTGGAGTGGGTAGCCTTTTCCTTCTCCATGGGATCTTCCCAACCCAGGGATCCAACCCAGGTCTCCCTCATTGAAGGCAGATTCTTTACCAACTGAGCTACAAGGGAAGCCCAAGAATACTGGAGTGTAGACTATCCCTTCTCCAGAGGGTCTTCCCGACCCAGAAATCGAACCGAGGTCTCCTGCATTGCAGGCAGATTCTTTACCAACTGAGCTATCAGGGAAGCCCATTAAGGTAGAAGGAAAGTTGATAAATAGCTAGTTCTGCCTACCCCTTTTGGAGTGATTATTTGAAGGCTGCTGTAGCTGTCAGTGGGGCTTCCTAGGTGGCTCAGTGGTAAAGAATCTACCTGCCAATGCAGGAAACTCAAAAGAGGCGTGTTCGATCCCTGGGTCAGGAAGATCCCCTGGAGGAGGAAATGGCAACCCACTCCAGTATTCTGGCCTGGAGAATTCCATGAAAAGAGGAGCCTGGAGGGCTACAGTCCATGGGGTCGCAAAGAGTCAGACACGACTGAGTGACTGAATTGAACTGAACTGGACTGAAGGGAACCATCAAAGGATGGCGAGATATCTGGAAGCTAGGCAGCTGCTACTAGCCCTGGATCCAAGAGAGAGGGGACAGAGACTAAAGACCCCAGGCTCTCCATCTTCTTGCTCTCCTGTCTTTTGCAAGCAGCTGCCTTGATCTAAACTGAGAGCAAGGGAGCCTGGTGAGCCCAGAGACCAGTCTTCAGAGTCCAGAGCAGGGAGAGGAGGGCAGAAGATGGTGTGGGACAAATAGAGAATATCCAGCATAGTCACCTCTGCAAGGTGCCAGCCTGTGTCCTTCCATGCACTAGGGAAAGGGGCTGGCCTATATGGTGAGAAGATTTGCAGCAGTTTGAGTACGAAGACTGAAATTTCCAGCCAGGGTACAGAAAGGGAGAGCCCCGAGCTGAGGCTTGGAGGTGTTTGAGGAATGCTTTGTCAGCTCAAGGCTCAGTACAGAAACAAGACCACAGTCTGTCCCCTATTTGGCCATAAAGGGGGAAAGTTACCTGCTTTTTCTCTTTATAGTTTTATAGCTCTGAGTGACCCTGAGACTGAGTGAGCGTGATTTCCTGCTCAGAACCCAAGCACCTCTGAGGACCTCCTAAACCTCCATATGCAGTCTGAGAAGAGCAGGAGAACTGGGAAGTTAGGGAGATCTGTCTGATCACATTTTTGTCTCCCCTGTTATCTCATATTGTCTTTTATTGTTTTGTTTATTTTCTTAATTATTTTAAGATATTTAATTTTGTGTTGGAGTATACTGCATTTACATTGTGTTAGTTTCAGGTGTACAGGAAGGTCATTCAGTTATATATATACATATATCTATTCTCTTTCAGATTCTTTTCCCATATAGGTTATTACAGAGTATTGAATAGAGTTCCCTGTGCTATACAGTAGGTCCTTGTTGATTATCTATTATATATATACATGCATATATGTATATTAGTGTATGTATGTTAGTCCCAACCTCCTAATTTATCCCTCCCCCTGCCTTTCCTCTTTGGTAACCATAAGTTTGTTTTCTAAGTCCGTGAGTCTGTTTCTGTTTTGTAAATAAGTTCATTTGCATTATTTTTTTAGATTCCACGTATAAGTGATATCATATTATATTTGTCTTTCTCTGTCTGACTGACTTCACTTAGTATGACAATGTCTAGGTCCATCCTTGTTGCTGAGAGCATACGTGCTAAGTCACTTCAGTGGTGTCTGACTCTTTGCAACCTTATGAACTGTAACCTGTTAGCTCCTCCATCCATGGGATTCTCTAGGCAAGTATGCTGGAGTGGGTTGCTGTGCCCTCCTCCAGGGGATCTTCCTGACCCAGAGATCGAACCCCCATCTCTTACGTCTCCTGCATTGGCAAGTGGGTTCTTTACCACTAGCGCCACATAAGAAGCTCCCGTGTTGCTGCAAATGGCATTATTTCAGTCTTTTTACGACTGAATAATATTCCATTGTATACATATAGTACCTTGCCTTTATCTATTCATCTGTTGATGGACATTTATGTTGCTTCCATGTCTTGGCTATTGTAAACAGTACTATGAACCTTGGGGTGCATATATCCTTTCAAATTATGGTTTTTTCCAGATATATGCCCCAGACTGGGATCGCTGGATCCTATGGTAGCTCTATTATTATTTTTTAAGTGAAAGTGAAGTTGCTTAGTCATGTCGGACTCTGCAACCCCATGGACTGTAGCCTATCAGGCTCCTCCATCCATGGGATTTTGCAAGCAAGACTATTGGAGTAGGTTGCCATTTCCTTCTTCAGGGGATCTTCCTGACCCAGGGACTGAACCCAGGTCTCCCGCATTGTAGGCAGATGCTTTTACCATTTGAGCCACGAGGGAAGTCTAAGGAACCTCCTTATTGTTCTCCATAGTGGCTGTACCAATTTACATTCCCACCAACAGTGTAGGAGGCTTCTCTTTTCTCCGTACCTTCTTTAGCTTTTATTATTTATAGACATTTTGACAATTGCCATTCTTACCAGTGTGAGGTGATATCTTGTGTTTTTTTCCCCATTGTATTTTGATTTGTATATGTCAAATAACTAGCTATGTTGAGCATTTTTCATGTACTTTTTGGCCCTTGTGGCTCAGCCAGTAAAGAATCCCCTGCAATGCGGGAGACCTGGGTTCGTTCCCTGGTTTGGGAAGATCCCTTGGAGGAGGGAAAAGCTACCCACTCCAGTATTCTGGCCTGGAGAATTCAGTCCATGGGGTTGCAAAGAGTCGGACACAACTGAACGACTTTCACTTTCTTTAGAGAAATGTCTATCTAAATCTTCCTGTTTTTGATTGGGTTATTTGTTATTTCTAACATTGAGCTGTATGAGCTGTTCTTACCTTTTGGAGATTAATTCGTTGTTGGTTTCATCATTTGCAAATATTTTCTCCCGTTTTGTGGGTTCTGTTTTTATTTTGTTTATGATTTCCTTTGCTGTGCAAAAGCTTTTAAGTTTAATTAGGCCCCATTTGTTTATTATTATTTTTTTTAATTTTCATTACTCTAGGAGGTGGATCCAAAAAATCTTGCTGCAATTTATGTTAAAGAGTGTTCTGCCTATGTTTTCCTCTAAGAGTTTTATAGTATCTGGTCTAACATTTAAGTCTTTATTCCATTTTATTTTTGTGTATGGTATTACAGAATGTTCTAATTTCATTCATTCTTTTACATGTGGCTGTCTAGTTTTCCCAGCACCACTTACTGAAGAGACTGTCTTCACTGTATATTCTTGTTTCCTTTCGTAGTCAAAGATTAATTGATCACAGTTATGTGGGTTTATTTCTGGGCTTTTTATCCTGTTTCATTGATCTATAAGTCTGACTTTGTGTTGTTTTGATTACTATAGCTTAATAGTCTAGTCTGAAGCCAGCAAGCCTGATTCCTCCAGCTTCATTTTCTTTCTCAAAATTGCTTTAGCTATTTGGGATATTTTGTATTTCCATACAAATTTTAAGATTTTTAAAAATTCTAGATCTGCAAAAAATGCCATCAGTAATTTGATAGGGATGTCTGCTCTTGTTTTGAGTGCATGTCAATCCCTGAGTCAGGAAGATCCCTTGGAGAAGGGAATGGCTACCCAATCCAGCATTCTTGCCTGGAGAATTCTATGGACAGAGGAGCTGGTGGGCTGCATTACATGCAGTTGCAAAGGGCTGGGCACAGCTGAGTGACTAACAGTTTTCTCACTCAAACTTGAGCAGGGATTAGCATCCTACTTTATCTATGTCCTTCAACATACCCGGCATCAAGGCAGTATGGTATATAATCCTGCAGTCTGAAAGTCTTGGGTTCAGAAAGACGCTACTAGGAAGGACCACATACAATGTGCCCTCCATACCCATGATTAGTTGAATCTGCAAATATGAAACTATGCACATGGAGGGCCAACTGTATTCACTGTACTTCAGCATTTTATCTATGGGATTTGCATACCTTTAGGGTTGGCATCTGTGGGGATTCCTGGGACCAGTTCCTCTTGGATACAAAGGGAACTGACTGTACTGGATGATCTCATTTGTAGGACATATCCTGATTAGGCAGCTCTAGAGACACAAAGTAGACTAATGGTAGCCAGGGGCTGAGAGAGTAGGCAATGAGGGGAACTCCTGCTAAAAAGGGGTAGAGGTTCTTTTTAAGGTGATTTAAAGGTTCTATTGATTATGATACATGGCTTTTATTGAGTTCGGTACATAGTTTGCATGGGCTTCCCTAGTGGCTCAGTGGGAAAGAATCCGCCTGCCAATGCAGGAGACACAGGCTCAATCCCTGGGTCAGGAAGATCCCCTGGAGAAGGAAATGGCAACCCACTCCAGTATTCTTACCTGGGAAATCCCATGGACAGAGGAGCATGGCAGGCTACAGTCCATGGGGTTGCAAAAGAGTTGGACACAACTGAGCAACTAAACAATAACAGCTGTCTGCACAACTCTGAATAGACTAAAAATCATTGAATTATACACTTTAAAAGGTGAGTTGTATGGGATGTGAATTATATGTCACTCAATCTGTAACAGAAAACAAAAGACCCTGCTCGGCATTTATTTGCAGCTTCTGCATCTGTAAAATAGTCGTAGTAATATCTGTTATACCTCACAGAGCTGCCTCAAGGGATAAATGAGACACTATATGAAAAGCAATAACCACAGCGCCTTGAACATGTGCTCGTTAAATGTTTTCCAGATGATCCCTATATTTTAGAAGTCAAACTAGAGTTAGTATAAAGCTGAATGTTGAAGCAGAAAAGGTGCTTAGAAGTCAATTTAGTTCTAGCTTCTCATTCTGTAAACGAGAAACAAGTGATAAACTCAGAAAATTACCACTGACTGGAGGTTGGAAGGCAGTCATGAAACAGTGAGTCAGCAAATTCAAGATCTTAGAACGATGGCCATTTACTGCATTACTTAATCATATGTGCTCTGCTGAGGCAGCAGCACTGAACCTGGTTTGGCCCTTTGCAAGAAGAGCAAGCAGAAAGAGCAATTACGTAATTCATTTTCATGTTAGAGAACTTGGTGCCTGCTCAGTAGAGTCTAAGAAATAACTTCGTACAGTTGATAATATAAAAAACTCTATTAAAATCCCAAGTGGATTTTTAAAGCAATATAGTAATTTTCTTTAATTTTAGAAATGGTGAAAATATGAACTATCAAAACTGCTCCAAACCACTTATATGAGTTTCCTTTACCCCCACTACATCTTTCACTTTCTCCCTACACACACATACACACACATGATTGTATTAATAAGATGCACACTTTTTGACAACTTATTTCTGATCAGGACCCAATTTACAATCAATGACTTGTTCTAATTTAATTGACAACATTGTTGTCTTTCTTAGCTTTACATAAAATAATGCATGTATGTATGAGTTAGTCACTCAATCATGTCCAACTGTTTGTGACCCTATGGACTGTAGCTCATCAGGCTTCCTCTGTCCATGGGATTCTTCAGGCAAGAATACTGAAGTGGGTTGCTACTTCCTTCTCCAACATAAAACAATGGTGCATCTTAAAATGGATGACAAATTAAAGTATGGTGTGAGAGTGAAAGTGATGGTTGCTCAGTCGTGTCTGACTCTTTGTGACCCATGGACTGTAGCCTGCCAGGCTCCTCTGTCCTTGGAATTCTTCAGGCAAGAATACTGGAATGGGTTGCATTCCCTTCTCCAGGGGATCTTCCTGACCCAGGGATCAAACTTGGGTCTCCTGCATTGCAGGCAAACTCTTTACCATCTGAGCCCCCAGTGTCCATAAATATACTTTAAAAATAATCTAGAATTTTGTGCTGGTTGAATGTTCAGGAATCTTAGAGGGGACATGGCTGATGCAAGTGCTGGAAAAACCACAGAGTTCAAGTACTTCCACCCGGCATTGTCCTCTTCATATGAAAAGCATGTGTGTACATGAACCTGGGACCCATTAACAGGAACTCTAGACTTATTGATAGTTTTGCCAGTGTAATCCTGGAGAAATGATTAACCAACACAGTGGTGATTGGATATATCTGAATCCTTTTAGGAACAGATCCTTCTACATTTAGCAACTGCATACTCTACCATCACACCTTCACAGTGTTCAGTGTCTGTGTGAGACTCCTGTAGGCAACACTTCAGCTGTTAGGAGATGCAGAAGCCAGAGGATTGGGTGAGGCTTCCCACCTGGATCAGCAAAGCCTTTCTCTAATAGCCTTGCTTATTTGGGGGGTAAAGGGATTTCTGCAGTGAAAAGCTAAGTCCTTGGCGTGGTTTCAGGTCCCTAATGGATGTGCCACAGTCTCTGACTGGCAAACTCCTCACAAAATAATAATTATTTAGCTACTGCTGAAGATAATTAATTTGGCCTTCGGAAGGTTTCCTGCTTGGTGCTTTCAATTCGCAAGGCTGCCTCCTCCCAGCATGTGCCTGTAAACACAGTCCCTGGAGCGACACAGGAGGGTAATAAAAGTCAAACGTCTTGCCAGCACGGGCCTTTTGAACTAATGCCAAGTTTCCATGGAAGTGGGCATTGAGGTGGATGGATTTGTTTTCTTCTCTACTTGAGTGATGAGGTTTTCGTCATGCGCTGGTTGGTTTGGAGCCTTTACAACAGTGTCCCCAGACACGTTTCCATCGAGAACACATGGGAAGCCAGAGACACGCAGGGAGCCTTGCACGTGGCTTTGTCCATGAGCCTGTTCTGTTCAACCCAACCAAGCAGAACTACACAACACAGCAGCACGCCAGCCAGAAAAGATTTGTTCAGGATCACCCTGGAGTTTTGACTCCTAAGATGGAAAAGAATGCAGAGTTGAGTCTTTTTTTTTTTTTCTTCATTTTTTGGCCACACCTCACAGCATACAGGATCTTAGTACCCCAACCCACATCCCCTGCAATGGAAGTGTGGAGTCTTAACCACTGGACCACCAGGGAGGTCTCAAGAGTCTTTCTAAAGGCTGACTTTAGAGTAGGAAAGCTGAAGTAATCAGCAGAGACGTCCTGTTCAGATGACATGAAGCTCTTTCCATTCACTCATTTGCCAAATATTTATTGTGTACCTACTGCGTGTACATAGTCTTCTCGGCCTTGAGGACACATAAATAGCAGTCAGTAACACAGAAAATCTCTGTCCACCTGGATCTTCCCTTCTAGAGGATGGCGACAATAAGCAAATAGGTGAATAGAGCACATCAGGAAGTGATAAATGCTGTGGAAAAAAAAAAATAAGGCAGGTTAAGGGGGAGGGAGTGCCCGGGTGAGGGTGGTGCATCGCTGTTTTATGTAGGTGGACAGGGTGGTCCTGTCTGGTGGGGTGAGATGGAGGAGCACAGTGATTTGAAGGATGCTGGGGAGTGAGTCATGTAGGCAACGTGGTGGAGTACGTCCAGCAGACAGAGAGCGAAGGGCCTAATGCGGGAGCTGGCTCAGCCTGTGCAAGGACTGGTGTGGAGGGGTAGGGGCTGGAACAGATGGGGTTGCGGATCACGGTGTGAGGGGAGGTCCAAGAGAGCTGAGGGAGAGCTGTGGATAATGACGGGCTTCTAGGGCCCTCTGAGGTGGGAGACTGTGGAGGAGTTTGAGCAGAGGAGCCTGGCAATCTGAGGCAGATGTGACAAGAGTACTCTGGCCACTGTGTGAAGATGACATGATGGCAGGAGACAAGGATGGAAGCATGGAGATCAGCGAGGAGTCTGCTGCAATGGTCCTGATGAAGACGCGACGTGCAGACTGGGAGGGCGGGGGTGGAGATGGAGGGAGGTAGTCAGGTTCTGGATGTATCCTGAAGGTAGAACCATCAGGACTGGCTGAGGGATGAATCAATGGATTAGATATCAACGGCAGGAGAGAGAGAGACATGAAGGACAACTCCCCACCTTTAGGTCTGCTCATCCAGAAGAAGGGAGTTGTTATCCGTTGAACTGGGGCCCCCGGAGGTAAAGCCAGTTTTGGACTTAAGCCTGAGGTAAGAGTCTTAGATATCCAGGTGGAGAAGCTGAGTGGACAAATGTGAGTAAAGATCGAGTCCCTGGGGCTGCTGCTAGAGCACACCCGGTGCCGGCGAACCAGCCCTGCCTTATACTGCCTCAAAATAGAGAGTTAGGAGAGTCGGGGCCAGGGCTTGCCACCTCCTGGGGATTTACTTGGCAAGGTCACAAAAAAGTAGGGTCCTAATCAGGTTGGCAAATGTTTGGGTGAGGTTTGTAACTAGACAGAGGGTCCCGTACTCTTTACCCGTGCACCAGTCCAAACCTTTCCGAATACCCCACCCCACCCCACTCCATAGAAGCAATGACCATAGAGGTCTTCTCCTTGAAAAGCTACCACCTTGCCACTTGTATGCATTCTGCTTGTTACCTTAAAACTGGGTAATCAAGAGAACAGTGTTTTTGTACTAAGATTGGTACTTAAATCTTGGCTTTGTTGCATGCTAGCTGTGTGACCTCAGGGAAATCTCTTAACCTCTGTGAGCCTCAGTTTCCTCATGTCTACCTAGCTCACATTCATTTGATAATCAAATGGAATTATGTATGTAAAGAGGCTACCCCTGTGTGTGGCAAATAAGAGGTAATTGTAATAGTAAAAAATGTGTGTTGGCCACTATTTTGTATATCTTTAATTTTATATTTACTTAAATATCACAGCAACCCATGAGATGGAAACTGTTGTTATTTCTACTTTACAGATAAAGTTAAGTAACTTGGCCAGCTAGTTACTCAAGTGGGCTGGATCTAGAAATTATTCATTTAACTACTATGCTTCTTGAAAATACTTTAAGCTTTTTTTCTCTCTCATTCTCAAGTATTTTTATTACATGGTTCAAGTTTTCAATTTGTAGTTTTGTATTTTTCCTTGTTATTAAGTTTAGTATCTGACCCTAAGACAACTGTCATCCCCTTTATACTAAAATAGCAGTTTAATGCAGTGGCAAGAAAAGAAAATTCAACATTTCTAAAATACAAAAGATGAGGTCTTATTGCCAACCATCTCTATGGGAAGCCCGGTCAGTGTAGCTGGGCATATAAAGCAAACTGGAGACATGACTTTTTCTCCTTGAACAAATAAGAAAATATGTTTGGAAAGCCGTGAAAATCTGAAAAGAGAATGAGGGGTCTGCGTTTTAGAGAAATTAAAATCTATTTGTACTCTGTGTGTGTGCATATGTATACATGTATGTGAAAGTGTGTGTCCGGGCATGTCTGAAGGTGTGTGGCTGTCCGTGAATGCTTGTGTCTAAGGGGTGTGTGTGTGTGCCTTTGGAAGATGTAACACTTATTGACTACCGGAGGAGTTGGCTCAGTGGGTTGTTTGACACAAAAGGATGAGCTCAATTGATGAGATCAATTTTCTGGTTTATGCTTCTTCAAATCATCGAGCTGATGACACTGAGAAGGAAAAATAATGTCCAAGGAAGAAAGAAAATCATGTTTCTCATGAAATTGGTCTGTCATATTTATCACATGAAAGTATAGGACTCCCAGTTAAAGTTGACCTATCAATAAAATTAAACAATAATTTTTTAGTATAAATATGTCCCATATTTGGGACATCTTTTACCAAAAAAATTACTTATCTGAAATTCACATCTTAAGGAACATGCTGTGTTTTATCTTTTTATCTGGAAACCTAACCATGAAAGAGAATGAAGGTAAATAACTGTTGATTTTTTAAAAAATCTTTTAAAATCCACAAACCTTTTGTGGACTAGAAAGGATTTTTGGTTCTGGCTGGGGCATCAGCTCATTTTTTTTTTTTTTTTCTCTTTCATGAAGTTTTTTAAGAATTTGGCACCACCATCTGTGAAATGGGGAAATAATCTGATAAGCATTCTATCATCTCCCCAGGGGAAAACCCTGTAGAATTTCACATCTATCAGTTCAGTTCAGTTCAGTCACTCAGTCGTGTCCAACTCTTTGTGACCCCATGAATCACAGCACACCAGGCCTCCCTGTCCATCACCAACTCCCAGAGTTCACTCAAACTCATGTCCGTCGAGTCGGTGATGCCATCCAGCCATCTCATTCTCTGTTGTCCCCTTCTCCTCCCACCCCCAGTCCCTCCCAGCATCAGAGTCTTTTCCAGTGAGTCAACTCGTTGCATGAGGTGGCCAAAGTATTGGAGTTTCAGCTTTAGTATCAATCCTTCCAATGAGCACCCAGGATTGATCTCCTTTAGAATGGACTGGTTGGATCTCCTTGCAGTCCAAGGGACTCTCAAGAGTCTTCTCCAGCACCACAGTTCAAAAGCATCAGTTCTTCGGTGATCAGCTTTCCTCACAGTCCAACTCCCCATGTAATTGCCTGGGGCACCTCCTCTCCACTCCAGTAAAAAAATCAATTAATACTTTTAAAAAAGGTTTCTTATAATATGTCCTGTTTTTTTTTCAGTCATAAGAACCAAAAGAAATTTATTTACAAAATTTCTTACTTAACTGGTGGTGAGAACCAACAAACCATCAACTAAGACCCCACTAATAGTCTTCAAGCCTGTTCACACAAGAGAACAACCACTGCAGTTTCTGATAATTAGGCCAGAAAGATGTCCTTCTGCATGTCCTTTCATTGAAAAAGGAAATATTAATACATTTGACCACAGGGACCTGTGCAAGTAGCAACATGGTACTTGCAGACTCACTTGAATCATAGCTTCTAGAGTGCTGTTCCCTGACTATCTCACATAGTTGTTTCACTACTTTTGTTGATTTCTTTGTAGGCTTCTTTCTCTTTTTCCCCTCCTTTGTTGGTTTTCTTTTTCTCCTTCTCTGTTGGCTCCTTTTTCTTCTTCTCCTCTGCTGTTGGCTCCTTTGTTTCCTCCACTGCTGGCTTCTTTCTCTTCTTTGTCCTTAATACCAGTATAAACTGCTTTGTTATAACCTTCTCGATTCCAAGCAATTTCAATGGCAAAAAATTGTATCCTTGGTGCAAAGATGGTGTTTTCTTCAGTGTAGCCCTGTGAGCAGTTCAGTCGCAGCAAAGTACCATAGTTGAAGTCTTCCACAATCCCATCGAACTTCAAGCAGAATGGCCTCCACTTCTCTTTAGCTGATTCTAATTTGAGCTCTTCTGGATCCAGTATTCTTCTGGATCCTGAGATTCTTAAAATTTTCCTGAAACTCAGAATAGATTTGGTCATCGACTTTGGTGAGTTTCAGGAACTGTGGGTCAACTGATGAAATCAGTTTGTAGTAGATTTTGGCATGCTGCATTGCTCTCACGGCCCAAGCCATCTCGATATCAGGATCGTTGCTATAAGACTCAGCTGGGAGAGAAAGAGCATCTGCCACTGACACCGGTTCCCCGGAAACCAACTCCTCAGTTCCACCGGTCGCCTCCATGTTTCAGCCCATAATATGTCCTAATAGACAGTCAGTATCCTGTGGTGTTCAATTTCTTCTTTCTTTTTTCCCTCTCTCTAGCTTGCATGGAGACAGAGTTCTCCTTTGAGGGGAGTAGCAAACTGTGGGAAGTCTTTGGAAGAAGTGGAACATTGATGGGAATTCAGAGAGGAGACTTCCCATGAGCCCTGGGAAGCCGGAAGCAGGCACAGGTGAGGCCCTGGATCCAGAGGGCCTGTGATGGAGGGGAGGAACCACATAGGACTTCTTTTGACTGGAACAAAGCAGTGTGTGCGGGTGAGCCTCAGGTTCTCTAGCAACTGGTCCTGAGTTTGTGCTGTGTCTGTCACTCTCTTGGTGTCTGAGCTAGAACCTCTTGGACCTCTACCTTCCATTATCAGTAGAATGGCTGAAATACTAGTGCCTCGGTCACAGTTGTTGTAAGGACTAAGTGACAACATTAATAAAGCCAATGTCTGGGAGTTCCCTCGTGGTTCAGTGGTCAAGACTCTATGCTTCCACTGCAGGGGGCATGGGTTCAGTTCAATCTCTGATCAGGGAACAAAGATCCAACATTCCCAATTGCCAAAAACCAAACAAAAACAAGACAAAGAGCATATCTGGCTCTCAGCAAAGTGTTAGTCATTATTATTATTTCTTGTTTCCTGGGGTGATTTTTCCTAATAAGTTCAGTTATAATTTTTATTAATAACCTTTTCTG